>NC_141355.1:17856702-18456702 GCF_057382095.1 Aulonocara sp. 'chitande type north' Nkhata Bay | reverse complement strand
GTGCATCATATCTTTATTCTCTTCCCCCTCCTGCCCCCCCCCCTCTTTCTTAAATAGATAACTATCATATCTGATATCATATCTCACAGTACAATAATATTGAATGGGTTGCATTGTTGTATTTTGTCATGTTTCTCAGGTCTTTGTCTGAATTTCTACGAACATTATTGCTAAGGATTGTCTTATTGCATTGGAGTCACACTGGGTTAAATATGTACACTTGGGTTTTAAGGGGTATTTATTATTTTCTTCTTTTTTGGGGGTTGTATGGAAGCCCCAAACGCAATTTCATTGTTCTTGACAATGACAATAAATAAATAAATACTAAATACTAAATACTTTCACCCCATGATAGCTGGAATGCTACGATAGGCTCCAACCCTCCCCTGTGAACATAAATTGTATAAGTGGTTAAGAAATGCATGGATGGGTAGATTTACTGTTTGGTAGGTAAAAATCAGTCTTTCAAAACATGTGCTGCATGTGTGAGGGGCTTTCTGGCAGAAAGCCCCGAAGGCAATCTTTTCCCATATGTAACAAGCTTGCTCTATATTTTCTTGGTTATCTGTTTGAGAAGTCCTGTCCTATCAACAAACAGTTTACATGTACTTATTCATGTGACCTCAAGGCAAATGCAAACATTGACTATTGGAAGTGTTTTTAATGACAACTGCCACTTGTCTTGTGAGGTTGGGCTGCTTGTTGAGGTAGAAAAGCTATTGTCAAACAAAATGAGCTTGATGAAATGAAAGCCAAAGAAGCAAAGAAATATTATTTCTTTAAGTTGTGAATTTGATCATAGGTCATATTCTCCTTCACTAGTTCTGGACACATTCATTACCACATGATTTTTCCACTGCTGCACACAATGAAAAGAGCGTGCCCAAGCCTCAACCTTTCACCTCTTTGGCCTCATGCGGAAAATCGTCCTGATAAGACATGTAATAGCTGAAGCATTACTGCAAATGTGTGTCTTTCTGTATATACCTTGTGGATAGCATGTGAGAGGGTCATAACCTCCCCGCATGTGTGGCTCCCACCCACGTCTTCTTTCCCTCACCTTTTTCAATTCACTGAGCTGTGAGGCAGACGCTGGGTGTGCTGTTTTTCTGCCATTAGAAGATGCTAGCTAATGCCTCGGTGATGGCACCACTCACTTCTCCAGTGGCGAAAGTAAATGGAGCAGCCTTTCACAAACAATAAATCCCTGAGGGTCTCTTTCTTTCTTTTCTCCCCCCTCACCTCTGAGCACTGGCTTTTCATTTGTTTTATTTACATAGCCGCCTTTATGAGCTTTCATCAGCAGGTCTGCTTATATATGAAACTAATGGCTTCTCAGAGCTGTAATTTGAAAGCGTGCGTGTGTTTGTGTGTGTTTGTTGGTGTGCGTGTGTGCATCCATCCATATATTTTATGTTGGTATTTCCACCCATGGATTTGCGTGTGTGTGTGTGTGTGTGTTGTCCTCTGTCTTGTGCTTTTGCTCCAGTATATTCCTTTTCTTCTCCTGCCACTTTCCCTTGTTTCCGAACCTCTCTCTCCTGCGCTGTCTGTGCCTCAATATTTCATAATCCCGTTTCTTGTTGATTATCCATCATCCATAATTTTTGGGAGAAGGTCTTCTACTTAATACTTTTGTTCAGCGCGATTTTCTGTGTGCGGGATTATGTCCAAATACAGGCCTGTATGTTTTAGTTATTCCACATGTGCAACTAACTTCTGTATGTTTCATGGGATATCCGCTTTTCATGTTTTGTGCTTTAACAGCAGTAAACTCAGCAAGCAACTCCGAAATAAACAGACACATTTATGTTGTGGGAAAAATAACACTTCCAGCACCTCTGCTTCCATCCTCTGCCTGTTTAACACCCTCCGCACCCCCCTCGGGCTAAACAGAAATGGGTCCAGCTTAGGGCCATAATTGGTCTTGATCCTTAGGCTGCAGGCATATTCCAGCGGTGGGTCTGGATGGGGTGCTTGTTATGTGTGAAAAGGTGGCAGGGGAATGCCTGGCCAGTAATTAACAGTGTGCAGGGGACTGTGGAGGAGGAAATTTAAAAGTGAATGGGGGAGGCCAGTTCATTCTGTGGCCCTGTTCTGCCTTTCTCTCCGCCTCCTCTGTTTCTCATCTATTCAGCCTTGCCTGTTATTGGAGCTGATGGGTTTATAGAGATTTTCACACTTTTTGGAAGTTGAGCTAGCATTGTGAATTTGTTTTCGCTTGCCCCCTCGTTTCTCGCCCCTTTGCCCCAGCTCACCGCACACAAACATGCACCCGTGTCATTCCGTTTCTCCACTGCTCACTTTCTCAGTTCCACTTTTACACATTTTTTTTCTAATCTTTTGAAATATTCATACCACGTTTGCAGCCTACCTGTTCACGTAGTAGAGTTGATCACAAAGTTTTGGATATTCTGTGCACTGCAAAAGAAGTGTGGAAAAGTAACAGAAAAATTTGCTCATCAGCAAATTACTCTCTAAATTGAAAGTCTTTCTGTGAATAACAAAGCATATCTTCTCTCGTGTCTCTCATCTCCTGGCCCACATTATTCATTGGTATCACTGAGGCACTTTATCAGGACCCATTTTTACGTGTTACCTCTAACAGATTGGAAGACTCACTCAGCCGTGCACTTAGTTGCTCTCTGAAAAGCTAAGTCTCCATCTTGTGTAGATTATGTCTAACGCAGTGTTCCCCATGGCTGGGCTGTCTAAACAAAGCCAAGAGCTGAGTATACTGTGAGGCAGAATGCGTACATATCGTAAAACCATTGTGGAATGATGGATGTAATACAGTTAGGGTACAAACAAGTCTGTGTATTTTGTGACCCTTCATGTAAAGTAAGCTTATTTTCATTTTTCAAAAGTTGCTGAGTGATAACTGGAGAGCTCTCAACGCATATGTTGTCTATAGCAGGCCATAAACAAGAGCAACACACTATTGGAGAAAGTGTGACACATAGATAAACACTTTCTCCACACATATACATGTTTCTGTATTCCTCACTTGCCCACGAACAAATTCCATCCTTTAAAAACACAATAGGATTTATTGGCACAAAAGCTTATAGACTAAACTCCCAGAACAATGCATTTCAAGACAGTTAAATATCAATATATTATTTATTATGTTTCTCTAGGGTTACAGTATTCAGGGAAATGATTTTTCAGATTTCAGTATTTTCAGACCTGAAAGTGTGACCCAGGTGAATCATACAGATACATTTTTTTTGTCTGCAGGGTGAAATGAAATTAGCCCTCCTATTTTCTATAGGCTCTATAGGGTTTTTTTCCCATTACAAGTAAACATGAAGACGTTTGGGATAATAGACAGCTATGCTGTGCTCATGGTAACAGAAGGATGGACAAGCTTACTGCAAATTGTAGACGATGCCTCTTAATGTTCTGAAAGTGCGAATTTTAAACCCAAGCCTAACCAATTAGTTTCACAGATCAGAGTAAATTAGCAGTAACAGAAAATTAAAACAAAAAAAAAAGTGAAATCAAAGTCTTCGACACCTGTTTGAGTCCTGTCGTTGATTGATTAGGATAACTGGGGAGTGAGATTGCATTGGTTTATGGTATTAATAAACAAAAAGATGAGCAATAATTACTTTTTTTTAAACTGTGATTTTTGTTGCAGAGCCATCTTTAGAACATATTAGAAACGCACACTGAAAAAAAGCATTGCTGCCAAGGTAGTAATCCTTTGTTATAATATGAAGAATATAGATTATGGCTCAGCTTTATAGACTGGATAAAACATGGGATTAAAAATGCGTTCCTCCTGAAATAATCTTTTTTATTATTGTTGAATTTGGGAGCGTGTTTATGCGTCAGTAACAATAACAGTACAATCAACGCTGTGGTGTGTCTTGGAAATAAACCTGCAGTCAACATGCCAGTGAATGAAAATATAAAATAAGGTCAAATGATTGTTAATTACAAAAGTTCTAATTATAATTAAGAATAGTTTGAAATATTAATACCTACTTAAAGACTTGGCTAGGACACACAAGAGGCCTAATTTTCATTCACAGTAATTCACTACATGTTTACAAACAGATAGGCGTATTATATGTGTTATTTGAATATGCGGCAATTAAAATGAGTGTACTATTATGGATTGGGTGCATTAGAACGTAACAGCAATTTTGGGCTTTGGCATCTAAATGTTTCCTCTGATGCCCCTGGGCCTCTTCAGCTGGCTACTGCATGTACTTGTGGAAAGCCCAGTACAAAAAAGACAGCTGGGGAGAGTGTTGCACAGTGTAACACAATGTTCACACACCCATATTGGTCATACAGCTCCTTTAATAGAGCACTCAATGTCCAAGATCTGTACAGTGGAATAAAATGCATTTTCCAATGTATTTTGTACTCTTGTGCTGAACTTAGAAAGTGAGCTAAATATATGTCATTTTGGCTTCTGTTTTAATTTTTTACCTTTACCTAAAGCCAAACTTTGGCGAACTTTGAATAAGATATTAAAAAAAAATAGGATTGCTGTATGCTTCTCCCTCAGCATACACTGGTGCGTTAGCTTGCCAGGGATTCAGCAAGCTCTCTCTACTCTTCTCTAGCCAGGCCAGGTCCAGACTAAACATGTTCGTTTGGGAAGCTTGTTTACAGAATTTAGGTAGACGGACACACAGGAAGTGTGTTAAGCGATTAGAAATTCCCTGACAGGCCCAAAGATAAATGGATGCCTTGCTAAATGAAGGAAGGAGAGACTTCAAATGAGCTGACGCAGTGAAGCGCCTTTTATGTTTCTCGAAACACTTCAAAAAGTGTACGTGTGTATAAAATGAGATTGTGTGTGGGATAGAGAGAGAGAGCATTTTTAAGTATGTCTTTTCATGTGCAAGCATGTCCCTGTCTGTGTGTGGTTCTTGGGGTAACAGGTGGGGGGTATGCAATGTCCTGGTTAACAAGAGTGTTATTGTGTTGTTCTGTCCTGCATGACTGACTGTCAGCTGTGCGGGGTCATCCTTCTTCCCCCTTAAACCCGGAACACTAGCACGGCAGCTACGCATGCCCGCACACACATAACGCACACACTTTTGAGACACACATACGGAGGTAAGGACCCACCCAGTCATGCACACAAACAGGTTCTGCTATGCATCAGTTGGTGGCCTGTAATTCAATTGAGACTTGATCAGTGATATTTCCGATTTGGTGGCCCGATGCACCCCAGTGAAGAGGCATCTGCTCTCTTTTTCCCCTGCCACAGAGCTGTTCAAGGCTGCAGGCAGCACGAGACATGGCTTGAGAGGTTCACACACACACATACACAAACAGAAACCCCTCCCTACTCCATGTATCCATAGCTTTCCTGTGTCACTCATACACAGTGCCTCAAGGCACTTTTGCAGTTCTGTTACACTACTCAACAACAATACGCCCTCAAACGCTTGGCTGTTTACTTTTCCGAAAGAGTTAAAGTCTCTCACTTAAAGGATTACCTTTCGCCTCCCTGGACACTCTGACCTCACTTCAGCAGTATATACACATTTCCAGACAGGCCTACACATATGCACATCCGGAGACACCTAAACACATGAATGAACATACACCTCCCACACACACAAAGACAAGGCATGAAAAAAGCATTGCAGAAGTAGTAGAAGTAGCCAAGTGATGATAATGGCCTTTGTCCCAGCTCTACCTTTTCAACAGGGCAATAAAGATCTGTCAGGAACCTATAAGCAAAGCATCCCCCTGCTCAGTTCCTCATTATTTAACCAAAATATACATAAACTTCAGTATTTTTGTTGTTTTTACTATCTTAAATGTTGATCATTCTTCCTTTTTTTCCATGAAACATCTACATCTACAACTGCATTTTCCAAACTTCTTTTCTTCTGCATTGTGATCTGAAGTACTTGTGGTAACACAGGGAGTGGAGTCGTACTTCTCTTCGACTCTCTGTGCACTGAAGTGGAACTCAAGTGGTTTGACAATCTCCACCTTCCTTACAAAGCACCCCTTCTGGGTGGGGCGGGGCGGCCTAAGCACAGAGGCGGGAATCGAGGGTCATAACTGATGGTCTTGTTTACATACAGGTTAATTGTTGCCTTGTGCTATGCTTTTTATGGCACTCTGACTCTGCGTGAATCAAGTTCTAAGCAATGGGTAAAAAGAGGAGTTATGAGGGAGTGAGAAGGACAACCATATCAGCAGCAAGTCCCCTTTGACTGCGAGCATCCGTATGTTTGCTAGTTTGCACTGGCAGGTGTGTGCTTTGTGTCCACTGACACAATCACGCAGCCAGCTCTGTGTTTTTTTTTAACTTCCCGCTGCAGGAGCGAGGCCAGTATTGTTTTCATCTGTGTGTGTGTATGCCTGTGTCATTGTTGCAACCTGTTGCACACCTCAAACTCTTGATGCATGCTCAGTCATCTTTTGGGGTACCTCAAATGTTATTTGAACCACCCTCTTTGGGCATTTACATTTATCCAAAAAAGAAAGCTTTCACAGGACTCTGTTCGGTCATTTGAAAAACAAAGTACATAGCATAATTAAATAGTTTGAAGAATGACCTTTGCCAGCAAAAGCTTAAAGTAATAATTTTCTGTATGACTTTTTCAGTCTTTCACATGGTTGTGGAGGAATTTTGTCCCACTCTTCTTTAGAACAGTGCTTCAATTCATTGAGGTTTGTGGGCATTTCTTTTTATCCACAGCTCTCTTAAGGTCTAGCCACAGCATTTCAATCAGGCTGAGGTCTGGTCTTTGACTGGGCCATTGCAATACCTTGATTCTTTTCTTTTTTTAGCCATTCTGCTGTAGACTTGCTGGTGAGATTGGGTTCATTGCTCTGCTCCATGACTCAGTTTTGGCCAAGCTTTAGCTGTTGGACAAATGACCTCAGATTTAACTCTACTGTACTCTTGTATACAGAAGAGTTTATGCTCGACTCACTGACTGCAAGGGTTCTGTAGCTGCAAAACAAATCCAAATCATCACCCCTCCACCACTGTGCTTGACACTTGTTTGTGCTGATATGCTGTGTTTGGTTTTTGCCAAATGTGTCACAGGAACTTTAAGGCTTGGCATGCTAACTGAGACCTGGAGAGTAAGAGATGTAGCACTTTTTTGCATTTTTTCCGAGTATCAGGGCGAGCACACACCTGAGTGCTTCAGACCAGCAAACTATCAAAACTTCTGTTTTTATAAGAGTGCTCACTTTTGCTGGTGGTCAGTTAATTAATTACTTCCTTAATTCCTATGAAAGTAGTAAGGGTGGACACTTTCTTTTTGCATGACAGTATATATCTGTCTGATTGTCTACGAGTGAGTGTACATTTAAGAAACTTCACAAGTTTGAAGGTCAGCTGTGAAGTAGGACATGGTCTGACCCACAAGTACGGAGTAAATAGTACTGGAAGTAAGGTAACCAAAGTACAAAAGACCAAAGTTTTAATTTTCAGTTATTAGATTTCTAACTCCCCCTATTTGAGGTATCTATAAATATATACCTTCAAAGCCCAAATCTCCCACCGTGTGCTCCTGCAGGTGGATGGTTTAACAATTTCTTTCTTGTATGAGCTACATGTATGTCTGCATTATTGTCTCTCTGTCACTGAGCTTTAACTGTTATCTCTTCATATAGCCTCTTGTGTCGTGGATGAACAAAAGCCACATAAAGGTCTGGAGGATTCAGAGTGTGATGCTCTCCAGCACGCTCTTAATTATGGCTCTCAAGGCAGGAAATGCCGAGCTTATGGGGGTATCAGGTCCTTCACTGTGACACAGTGATGACTGGTTTGATGTAATCCACCTCCCTGGATAAACATTCTGCAAGGATTGGACCACTTTGCACATCTATTTGTAGCCACATTGGGGTGGGCTAGAATGGTGGATGAATATATACACACATTTTCAATGAGAACAGCAAGCAGAACAGTTATTGTAGTCAACTTGTTTTCCATTTTATTTATACTGGTAGTATGTATTCTGTTTAGCATTTCCAATACATTTGCTGGCATATTATGACATACATGGTTACTTTGAGTACTCGCTTGCGTAAAGTCCCTCACTCACACCTTGGAGCCACCCTAAATTAACATAATGTCATGCCTGCCCCTTGGAGAATGCAGTAGACAGCTGAGTGCTGGAGCTTATGAGAAAGCTCAGTTGTCAAAAGGGAAGAATTTACATGAAGACGCCGCTTCCAGTTTATGTGCTATGCATGACTCCCACATGCCAGCTATTGCACATGGTATGTGCATGTATGTAATGTGGGGTCGTGTGAGTTGTGGTGGGGGGACTTACATGTTTACATATGCTACTTTGAGTGAGGTGTTTATGACTTTGTTCTTTCCAACTGCTGTGTTATATTTGTGCATCTGTTGCGTATCTGAGCACTTTCATAGTGCCTCTTTAAGTGAGGATGTGTCTGTGAAACAAAGAAGACAAAAGGCTGCCAAAGAAAGCCCACAAGGACTCAACAAATCTGTTTGATGTTTCTTTTTTGACCTTGCAAAGTGTGTGAACTCCCAGAGTTCTCCAACAACCGTATGGGAAAACATTGCAGTGACAAAATACTTTTCACATGATGGCATTTGCCAGGTAGGTTAACTATTTCACTGTCATCTTTAGAGGTCACTGCCTGGACTGTGTAAGACACCTCCACCTCCTTCTCTGCCTTTCTTCCACTTTCTTGTCACAAAGAGTAATTTTAAACTAACATACCATATATATGGCCAACATATAAACCCATTGTTGCACTTGGGAAAAGATTCACATATTTGCATTGATATTATATGTAAGTTCAAGGGTTAAAGAAAACTTCAGGACTGGGATTGATTCAGCTGATAAAGAGTCAGTTATTGCTTCATAGTTCACAAATTACTGCCAGTACTTGCTTTTAAAAGAAAAATCCTCAGAAATATGTTCAAACATCGCTATAAGTGATGTGTTTTGTTCCAGCTTCACTTATTTTCCAAGAGTTGTGTGAAATAGCATTACCCTGTAGCACTGAAGTATGGTATGTGGCAAGCCAGCCCAATAACAAAGAACGCATGCACCCATGCATACGCACACATAATCGCGCACATAGTCGCACATGCTCACACAGTGTGTCAGCAGGTTATACTGTGAATGACTTGAAGTGCTGTGTAAGACATACATTTGCACATAAACAGCTACTAATAAAGAAGCCAATAAATACTGTGCACCTTCTCAGATATTCAGGTATGCAGCATGTATTCAGAAAGTGAACAGAAATGTGTGAACTGAACCTGTAGAGAAATATTAAAAGCTAAATTCTATGCTGTGTGTATAAATGCATTTTTCTTTCTTCTTGATTCAGTTGTATATTTTAGCATTAAAGCAACCTTTCCATGTACAAACAGGATTCATATTATTCTGTTTGTTGAAGCCTGGACTCTTTTTTTTTCAGTCCTTGGCTGTTGGGTTTTTGTGTGTGTATAAGTGTAAGTGTACTTATAACATCCATTTACAGTGCCACACGATAGGAAATCTTCCGCAACCCAATCTGCATGTCTCAAACCATGAAGGTGGAATTTTATCCTGTAAAGGGTGCACTAAATATTAGTAATCGGCTGAATCAGAATCCACCTTTTGTATTCAATGAGTCACTCGGCAAACTTGTCCACCTCAGTTTTACCCAATGACTCAACTTCCCATCTTGCTCTGTGACTCTGTGTCGCTTACCCTTGCTTTCACCCAGCTTTTCCAACCATACCTCCCTTCAGACACAAGTCCATTTCCGCTCTCTTCCCCACTCAACAAATATGTTCTTTGGAGCCCTTCCCAGAATACTTTGGCATGCACCCATGCCCACTCCCAATCTGCTCTCTTGCTTGAAACAGATCCAGAGGACAGCAGTAAGGGGGCAGTAAGGGTGCCAGGGGGTACACCCATATAGTTATTGGGAAATCAGGATGCGGCTTTCCTGTTTGGACGTGGTTTACTTTCACCGAGAAGGCTTCGTGAAGCAGGCCCCTGCCTAAAAATATTCTCGTTCTCTTTGATGGAAACTGTGACTCTGCCTAATGAGCGCTGTAAAGTTATGAACAAGTGATGAGAGGCTGGACTAGAGAGAGATGAGAGATAGATAGGAAGGGGGTGAGAGAGGGATGGGAGACAGATGGGTGGTGGGGGGTATATAAGTAGAGGGTGAGACAGGGGAGGAGTAATGGGGTGAAGATAGGACATTACGGGTCAGCGTGTGACACATCTGGGTTAAACAAGTCTTCAGTATTCGTGAAGCCACAAATGATATTCCCAAAAACGCAGTGTATTTCGAGTCAGGGGACATTATGTCTGATTGTTTAAGCTGAAGCATACTGTTTCCCATGCCCTAACAAAAAACATACGTTTTAGAAGCGGAGCATTTGCAACCAGAGTAGGCAAAAATTCAGCATGCTGTATCTGTTCCACTTCCTTCCAGATATGCCGCTTTAGTGTATTATACTTCAGAGAAGGACTTAACAGAGAAGCCTCTGTTGCTGACTTGTACTACTTTTTGCCTAAAGAATCATTTTATAAGAAGTTTCTGTATGAACTTTGACATCTTTCCCAAACCACAAACTTGCATTTTCTGCTAATTACTAGCACACTGTGTTGTTTCATCAATGCCTTTCTCGACAAACTCTCTTTGTGTACCTTACTTCATATTTCATCCCACTCCTGTTTCGTCAGAACCCTGTTTGTCGTCTCATCTTTCTAACTCACCACTTCAGAGCTGCTCACTAAGGCTTGAGCAATCTCCCAGTAATGGTGTTTTTAAGTGTCCTGTTTGTATAGAGGGTCTATGGAGAGAGGGCCTGTGAAAGAGCCAATGACTAAGTGGGGCTTGTTACAGTGACTGAGCTCATATGCAGAGCCCAGTCATCCACTGGGGGACTGGCTGCTACTGTAGTCTGGCTGTGGTCTCTGAGCTATCACCAGCCAACACAGTTTTAGCAGTCCACTGTAATGCGACACTTGGGGATTTTACAAAGTGTGACGGCTCTGCGTACTTGTACCTTGTGTGCTATGTTGTAGTTAATGTTTTTTTTAATGTAGGTCTGCATTTCCCATAAGCACAGGTTCCTTTGTGTCCATTTCTGTGTGTGTGTGTGTGTGTGTGTGTGTGTGTGTGTGTGTGTGTGTGTGTGTGTGTGTGTGAGAGAGAGAGAGAGAGAGAGAGAGAGAGAGAGAGCAGAATAGCAGACAAATTTGTGTCTTCATGTGTATCGGGTGAGTGTACACACAGTTGCAGATGCATAATAATCATCTTTTCTCTGATTTCATTGTTGCTACAATAAGTCTTTCTGAGTGCCCCTAAAGAATTGCTAGACATCTCCCTTCATGTCTGCTTTAGATTTCTTTTCATGGTTTCTTTCAAATTTTAGTGAAGTTATTTGCTTTTACTTGGCCATTGATAAAAGCCAAGTGACTTTGATGCTGGGGGAGAGGAACCTATGGCAATGAGCCTTGATGAGACAGCCAGCCGGCCATCCAGCCAGGTTTTCATTAGATGAATGCTGTGTGGGACTCTAGCCAGGTAAGATGGGCGCCAACATACTGGAGCCAACCAATATAGTTATAGCAAGGTGCTCTGTATTTCACTTCCTCTATGTCACTGACCGTCTTTGTGGAAGTCAGTGTCTGTCTCTCCATTGCCGTCTCTCTGTATAACCTGTGTTGCTTGAACAGCTTCCATGCTCTTTGCAAATCAACACACCCAGCGCAGTGATTTCCATAAAGATGTCTTGGCCGAGCTTTGTTTAAGAATAGGTCGACTGAAATAGGAAGGTTAGTGGTAAATGTCAAAGAAAGATCAAAGAGGATGGGGAACATGGAGAAAAACAGAATGAAATACAGGCATAAAAACAGGAATATCAGCAAAGACGTGCTATGAAAATATTTGAACATTTAAAAGGTTCATGACTAAATTGATGCAGTTGAGCTACTTTCATTATTTTTGCATCTATTTAGAACATGCATGTATTTTCTGGTATTTCAATACAGCATACAGTGTCCACATTATGTAATTCACTGCACACTCACATATATAGTATTATACAGTATAATGCAAGACCCAATATTTATACTTCCTGGAGTGTCAGTAGAAAAGAAGATGCAGTATATTATGTGTTTCTCACAGAGAAAAGCACATTAAACAGTAGAGCTCTTCATCAAGCATCTAAATTAAAAATTAAAAAAAACAAATCTTTTGTTTCTTGTCTAAACAGTGTCACAAGCGAAGGTCAGTGAGCACTGAAGAGTGTGTGAGGGGCAGCTGTGTGTGCATTTCCAGGGCCAGTCTTTTACTGATGGTCAATTTTGCCCCCATACCATGCAGGATGCCCTGGATTCCCACAGATAATAATAGCTGCCAAGAGTGGTGTTGAAGAGTACAGCTGTGGCACGACTTCTCCGCTCTGCCTAGTGACAACACATCATTTCAAATGACACCTTGACCTTCTGCACCCAGTCCACTTTTTCTCAGAGACATTACATTTGTGTGAAAATACAACAAGTATATGTAGTGTTAATGTTAATAAATAGGTGGTATTTACTGACGGGGTGAGATGTTGGAAAACGGGAGTCATTTGCAGGTCACTTTTGACTCAGCAGTCACCTCTCATCAAACATTTCCCTGCTGTTCCATTGCTTCTCTTGTCTCTCCACATTTCACTTGAAGAATTTATGATCCCAAAAACAGAAAGACCCACACACAGAAGCCTCTGTTCACTCATTTGATTTCTACTTTCGCATTTAGTATGCATGGGTCAGTTGTTCAAACATTTACTGTACTCAGTATCTGCAAGTCTACAGGTGTTAGGAGAAGTGAGCGGGCCCATTTGTGTGGATCAGTGTATTCATACATGGCATGGCAAATCCTCTCAGTGATTGTTTTAACTTCTGAGAGCCTGCGTGTGTGTGCACACGATGCGACAGATAGCTTATATCTATCGGGGTGTTAAGCTGATTAGTGTGAACTGTGGCCAGGTTCATTTGCATACGTTTCTTATCTCATTAGATTAGTATCAGCCTCTGTCACCATGCAAGGCCTCGGCTGGGATGTCTTCCTACTTCGCTCTGTGCGCATAAACACACACAAACACACAGTCACCCTTGATGCCCCCTGGCAAACAACAATGCTAATGTGTAACACCAGCCAAGAAGTGCCGGCTCCTCATCTCCTCTTGTCACCAGCACTACTACACTGCTGTCACGCCAACACATCAAGTCTTGTCCTCAGGCTCTTTGTGTCCCTGGTCTTATCAAGGTCATTAGCTCACATTTTTTATTCCCATCTCTATACTGTCTTCCTTACTCATCTGATGAATTTTCTTTCTTCTTTGTTTACATTTATTTATTATTCTGGGTGTTCAAGCTGGGATAGGCTCCAGTCTCAAAGCCAGAACACACCTTGAAGTGTGAGGTGGTTAAGAGGGTGGATTGATGGATTGATTGATGGATTGATAACAAAAGTTGGCTATACCTGGGTTCCCCTGTCACCCTTCCACCCATGCCCTTGTGCTTTGCAAGGTAAACATGTTCATATTAACTTCATGGGCTGTGGATAGTCTTAGAATATCAAAAACTCTTGCATCGGAATGGGCCTGGGTTGGTTTATTATTACATGTAATTTTGAAAAATAAGACGACATATCTGTATGGTGAGAAGCAAAACTTTTGAGAGAATTTTACAACGCTTACATATTACAGCGTCAGCATCATTGTTTTCTCTATTTTCCACAATGATTTGAAGTGAGTGTAAGGGCCACTTTCATTTGCTGTGGTTTCCTCGGGCACTGCTGGTGTTTAAAGATGCTTCTCCCACTGCTGCTAGATAACATTTTATTTACAGTCATGCCTTCCTTAGCAAGGACAGTATTAACAAGTTGTCATTTCTGCCACGCCTGTGGACAAACCAATACATTGTTCTCATTTATCTATCAAGTGCTTGCCTGCTTTGAGTGAGTGGACCCACACAGGGTCCTTGTTTCAGCACTGCTCAGTCATCTCCTGTACATATTTCTATTGTCAGGCAAAGCCATACACACTGGTTGAGACAGTGTAAATCATTGCCTCAATAGCCAGCAAAGACAGACAGAGGTCATGTTAATTTTTAGTTAGAGCCAGAAGTTACAATATGCTGCTGAGGTCAGCAAATGTCCTCCTGCAGAAATATGAGTATCACTGCAGATAAGCCAAGATTGAAGCAGTCTGGAAGTACAATAAAATGGAGACCTTAGCTTTTCTAGTGCTTTTACTATTAGCAACTGATACAGAAGAGATAAAAATCACCTAATCACTTTTCTCAATTAAAGAATACTATGCAGAATTTCAAGTCATTTGGCTTGTAGTATTTGAGAATGGTAAGAAAAGAGCACAGATAAGATTATTGCAAGGCAGAATTGGCTTAGAGCAACTTTCTCAGTATTGTTATTATTCTGCGACTCTCTCCCCAAGTGCTGCTAATCAGTTTCATGTCTTTTTTTGTCTGTTTGTGTTGTTTTGTTTTTTTGTTTTTTTAAAGGACTTGTGTGAAAACAATCATCAATCTCAACAATCAGTCAAACTATAAATAAAAAAAGATCTGAACCCCACGTGCATTGTCTCATTCGCTAGACTAATCCTCAAAAAGAGGAACATTTTGACGAGCTAATTTGTTTTGCCGCCGACTTAATTTGATTTACTTATTAATCACTAACCTGCTCTTACACTGTAAGGGTTGAAGTCATACGTCTACCTCGCTTTGCTGAGCTGTAGGCAAACTGATCAGCAAACACAGCTCTATGTAAGGTCACAACTGTGTGGGATATTGTTGAAAAGAACATAGCGTGCGACCATGAAACTTAAAACGGCATTCACAGCGCTGGAGTGAAAAGGATCAACACATAAACCTTGTCCTTGCACGTGGCTTTGAATTCGACACATTTAGCGGCATCGTCCCATGCACTGCACAGAAAGCGCTTTGGAAATGATTTGTTCATGTTCTACAGTTGCATTAGAAAGGTGGGTGCTGAAAGGTGTTCTCAAGGTGTTGTTTTTTTATTTTTTATTTGTGATACTTTATTTATCATTATACTTCTGATTAGATGAGATGAAGCCTACCTGTACACCAGCAGAGAGAGTAACTTCTTTTTCTTCACACTCTTGAATGTTGGTCATCTTTTTTTACCAAAAAAACTGAAGGGTGTGAGCCAGTCAGTGACAACAGTTACTTCAAACTTGTGATAAGTTTATACCTGACCTCTCCTAAGTTTAAGACTCTGTCATGTCCAGACTTTGACATGACAGAGTCCCAGAGTTTACCTTTTAGAGACATTTTTTTGTACCGTACCTCCTTTGCGATGAAAGGAGTACATGTACATGCCTTCGGGTTAACTGTTAGTTAGAGTTAGTGGGAAAAAGAGAGCTACCGAGACAGCCCCTCACATCTCTGTTCCCTTCATGAGGCTAATGCCTTATTTATAACACTGCACCCCCCCCAGGTGCACACCTCAGGTCCCTGCACAGCCCCTTCTCTTCCCCACAGGTATACTCTGTGCCTGTGCCTCGTACTGTGCTACCTAGCGCACCTTCACATGCCTTTCCTTTCAACATCCCACTCCTGCGGCTGCATGAGAGGAAGAAGTTGGGGAGAGAGATACAAAGACTCTGCGTGACGCACATACAATCTGCAGACTGAAGCGGTTTCACAGCCATGGTCTCCGATGTCTCGCTGCAGTTCTCTCGTGTGTTGGAGAAAAAGAACTGAATCCCCTATCCTCCAGCCCTGCTCACTCCCGCCGAGCCGAAGAAACACCACAGAGGAGACAGAGAGAGCGAGAGATGGAGAAAAAGAAAATGTGGAGGAACACTAAAGAGATGGTGAAGTAGAATCGGAGGGGAGGTGAATGGAGAAGACAAAGAAGTGGTAGGGGGGTGTGAGGGAAAAAAAGGGAGATTGAAGAAAGCATGATAAAGAGGGGAAGAAATCGAGTCTCGCTCTTTTTAAACTTGGAGATTCTCAATCCCTTCTTCTCACTCCAACCTGCATTTCTGGGTCACTAGAGACATTTAAACTGCACTTATAATTAACAGCTATTTTTAAACAGGGAGGGAGAAGTGGAGCGGTGGCGAGGTACAAAAGCATTAAAATTGCCCCAGATTCGCTATTGAATAGGACACATCAAGGCAATATGCTGGCAGATCAAAGTGAGCGAGGAGAAAGGAGACAGGGCCGATCAGTGGGGATAAATTGTTCCCTTTATAATGGCATAAGAATAGACCTCTTTGCAGCTGAAACAATTTAATAACTGCATTCATTACCTCTGTCCAGCTTGTCTGTCTGCTGCACAATGTGTAACCGCTTTACTACCTCTCTTTGTCTCTAGTTCCCTCTTCCCCTTTGTTTTACGAACTTATCACTTCATTCCTTTCTTTTCTTTACACTCTTTACACATCCTACACCAAGTCCAGCATCCACTGCAACCTTTCCTCTAGCCCCTGAAACCATCGTCTTCTCCTAAATGTTCCAGCAGTAGCTACGGCGGCAGAGTTTCCACTGAGCCCATGTGCTGCAGGCCCCACAATGAAGATGTGCAATGTCTGACACTCTTGGAATGAGAGCCCTAATAGAAGAGGAAGCGGTTATCACAGGGCTCCCCCAGGACCAGCCTCTGTGTGCCTGACGCTAATTATGGCGCATGCAAATGAATGTGCAGCATTAAAATCAGGAGGAGCCTGCCTGCCTGACTCTGTGTTTAGAGGGGTTGTGTGTCAGTGTGTGCGTTTAGCCGTGTACGAGTGTGTAACCGGTATCATGTTTGTGTGTGTCTGTGTGCAGGAGCGCGTGTGTGTGTGTGCGCGTGTAAGTTCACAGACCATTTGCTCACAAATAAGCTCCCATATTCTTACATATGCACACTTTAGGTGCTTGCGCTTGTTTGGATACATATAGGTGTGAGCACAGTTGCATGTAAACGCGTAGTAGGAACGAACTGTTAGGCCAATATCCCTTTTACCTTTTCACACCTCCAAAGGTGCAGATGCTTAGACCCATTTGTTCTTTATTGTTTTATTCAGCAGTATAGACTCAAGGCATAGGCCATGCATCAAGGATTAGGATGAAGAAACAGGTAATAACACAACATCTCTGTCTCATTCTTTCTGTTTCCCTTTCTCTCGCTTTCTCATGCAAAGATGTGAATCCTGGCACAGAGGATCTCACAGGAGGATTCCTATAAATACATCTCCCTCACATTCACCAGCAACCTCTCCAAGAGGGCGTCTTTATTAAAACCATTTTGTCTTCCCTGTGTGCCCTTTGTATGCTAGTGTGTGCATGTATGTTTGTGTGCGCACACATACTTTTAGTATATGTATACCTGCATAGGTTTATGAGTGCATTACTGCATGTGAACGCTGTGAAAGTTTATGTACTTTTACTTGAATTTATTATTTAAGAATGTTTTTATAAGTGGCATCTTCATGTGACAGCCTAGGTCTGTTTTCCCATTGTTTGTTTCCGTGTGACTGTGTGCACTTTTGTGTGCGTTTATGTCTGTGCGCACGTGTGTGGTATATATGTTGGCCATCTTATCTCCCCATTAGCCTCTTGTGCCCTGACCAGTATTCCCTCTCTCCCCTTCCTGCTTTCTCTAATGGGTAATTTAGCCATGCTCGCCTGACATCTAGCCTATTCCTTGTTTAGTTGCCATGGCTACGCAGGCCTATGGATTGCTCCCTTGCTCCCCTGGCCTTGCTGTGGATGCTATAGATGTCTCAACTATTAGAGGGCAGAGCTGCTAAGCACAGAGCGCACACTTAGTCTCTCATATATTCAGTGTAGAGTGTGCAAATTAAAAATTGAGCACTTTGTCTTGAATATAGATTCGTCTCTTCACAGAGCAAAATCTCGGACTCCAGTAAGTAAAGTCATCGGCTGGTGAAGCCAGTGGTTTTGCTGTTTGTTTAACAACATTTTTAAGGCATTTTAAAGGCTACATTTATGTGTTTTGTGTGTTTGTGCATGTGTGCACGTGTTTCTTTTAACACTGTCACTGTTAAAGCCGAGTGCACAATAAGTGATGCCTGTGAATAGCATGCTTTATACTTCAGCATGCCTTCCAAGGTCAACCACATTGTACCGAACCGAGTGTAATTCATCTGCAATATGATGAGAGAATGCTAAAAACTTGAGTGGTCTCTTTTTCTTTTTATTCGGTTTCATGTAAGGTAATGTCTGGTATTATAGTGAGCACTTTACTATATTTTTACATTGAACTGCTATGACAAATCTGATTAGGGGCAACAACCTGCTGACAGATATGACCCTTTGGCACTTCTCAAGAAATAACTTAAATTCTCAACCCAGACAACTGCAGAAGTCACACAACAGCAGAGTGGAAGCATAAATGCATGTTTGTGTTCACTTTGTGCATTTTTATACTTTTGGGTGGTATTGATTTTTTTTCTCGTTTTTTCATTGTTAAGTGTATAACTTCCAACACATTTGAAAAACTGATGCTCTTTCCTCACAAGAAACTTCATTTTCTGCCATCAGTTTTGTGAGGTCACTGTTGTAGTTGCAGTGACATACGGCAGATTTGCTTTGTGTAAAACTTACACATAAGTATCACATGGAAGAATGAGAGTTGCATTTGAGTGAGAAAAAAAAATCCAGATTTAATCCTCATGTATTTTGCAGGACTTGCAAGTAGTAAGGGTGGGGTGGGGGGGTGGGGGGTTACAGCAAGGGGCTCAGGGTCAAAACAAACATCTATGCTTGAAGTTTTTATGCTTTTGCAGAAGATCTCGTTGTCTTTGAAGTTTTCACTACTGAGAGCTAAGAAGAGAAGGAGAGGCAAACAGGCGTAGAGAGAGTTAGGATAGGGAGAGCAGCGAGGGAAGGAGAACAAGTTAAAGAAGTGCGAAGCCCTTGAGTTGAAACTGTGCCTGCCTGGGCCTACAGAGAGCAGATGACAGTAGCTTTGGTTTCTTTTGCGGAGCTCACAGTACTTTTGCCTTACATAACCCCTCCCATTGTGCTTTTTCAATTATTTGGGGAGAAATCTTAAGTATGCATTTAAAAATGTAATGCTTTCATGTATTCCAAAGTAGGGGAAGAAGAGGGGGCGCATCACAGATCACGCAGAAAGGAGACGGCACTGACAAGTTTTCAGAATATCGACAATTATAATATTCTATAAGGTATATCAGCGGAGTTTAACATTGTGCGGGAGTGTTTTGGGAAAGAGAGAGGGAAGATAGGCACTCGGAGCAGATGCAAGCAGTGCAAACTCAGACATTCTTATTTCCTACCCTTCCCCCAACCCATATTCCCCCTAAGGTGCCCCTTTACTCCCCTTCTCCCCTCCTTCTGCTTCTCTGAGAGGTTAAAGCGCACCTTCCCACTAAAGGGCTCTGGGGTCATGCATCTGCATGTGAAATGTGAACCCGCTGACATTCCAGGGCAGCCCTAAGCCGTGCAGTCCTTTTGTTCACCAGGGTGCCAGTGTCAGGCCTAACAAGCTGAACGAAGGTCTATGTGAGCGCAGAAGGGAAGATGGGGAGAGAGGTCGGTGTGTTGTCGATGCACTCTCCAACTGTGCCAAAAACAACAGGAAAGTTATGGTTGTTGAAATGGTAGGATAAATTCTTTAATACCAGGCAACCTCCTAAAACACTGTTACCACGAGCTGGAAGTAACTGCAGAGGATATTTCTTTGGCTATGTTAAAATTGTGTTTCCTTGAAACTGACACTGGTTTAAGACAAGTGTTGGTATCAGAATTGATTGTATTCAGATAAGGTATTCAACAAGTGTAGTAAACTTAGAATCTGGAATACTGAACCTGGTATGTTTAACCTAACAGAAGGCTTTCAGGCAGACCGTGGACATGCACACTCTTTTAAATCATCCAGCACACAGAGGTGCAGGGCTGCAGTCCTTTCAGTGTCTGAATTGAGTTCTGAGGCACAAAGGGCAGCTATTCACCAGGCAGTGATGGACTTCACACTAGCCTTTATGTCCTCAGTGGCAGGCAGAGAGAGAGAGAGTGGAGGGGGGTTGGAAAGAAAAAAGTTTTGAGGAATATGTGCAATACAAAACAGAGAGATTGTTTGGAGGGCAGGAGCATGGATTGTGTAACATTTTATTAGAATATATTAATACATTTGATCAGCGTGAGCACAAGATTTCTGTGAGATATTTGTATTGTTCCCAGAAGTAGTGTCCTTTTAGATCTGTTGTAGTATTTTAGAGAAAGGCTCAGAGAACATGGTGCAGCCTCAACAGGTGTCAGCAGGTGCTAAAGCAGCATTACGGTTGTTTTTACATTAAAAGAATCTAAAAGAATTACATACAAATGCATGCACTATTTAGAAATAATATCTGTTTTGTTTCTTTGAAAAGAAAAAAATTATCTCTGAGTTTTAAGAAAATCATGCCAAACCAGAGCAAGGGTCCTGTGTAGAAATCTTATCATATGCTCTAAGTGTCTTGATATTTCTACCAGTTTAATTGGGACTGTATCTGTCAGAAAATTCGTAGTGTGTCTCATTCGATATGAAGACTGAGCACAGAGTGTGAACCTGTGACCATCGTGATTCTGATTTATTTGACCTCATGTCTAATCTGTGATGTATCCATCCATCCATTTTCTTACGCTTAACCAATTCAGGGTCACGGGGGTATAACTGGAGCTTATGCCTGCTGTCATGGGGCTAATAGCAGGACACGCCCTGGACAGGTCACCAGTCTATTGCAGGGCTAACACAGAGAGACAGACAACCATTTGTGCTCGCATTCACACTTTTTGCAGTTTAAAATTGACAGTTTTCGAACTGTTGGAGGAACCCACACATTTGTAGGATCCTTGTTCTTTGAAATCTCTGAAAGACCTATGTGCCCTGTTGTGTACGCCTAAATGTTGGTGTGTGTGTGTGTGTGTGTGTGTGTGTGTGTGTGTGTGTGTGTGTGTGTGTGTGTGTGTGTGTGTAATTTCCCACTTACACTATAAATGCTAAAAAGTTCATAAAACATATTCACAAATGATGCTGTGCAAACATGCATGTTGTTTATCATTATCATATTATTATTATTGTGATTATTATTATTTTTTTATTATTATTATACACTTTCACTAAGTCTAACATATTGTAATTGGCCTTACACTCCCATCCTGCATTCCTTCCCCTGGGGAACCCAGTCCAGAGTGAGTGATTCAGTTAACATTACTACATTAGAGCTGTCCATCCATCCGGTCTGCTTTTCCAAACACATTCATCCCAGTCCTAGTTAAAACACTGGGGGATCTCCAACACTCCACCTTTATATACCCCCACCCCCAAAGTCTTTTATGATGTCCATAAAATGGAAGAGTGCAGCTTTACTTGAACTAATAATATCTGAGCTTACAGGGCTGTGATTGATGATCTTTAAAGCCAGCCCGATCGGTCTCATCTTTCTTCAGATTTTTATCACTGACTTGTTTGCAGTCATGTGCAATCACAAGCACCGGGAGAGGTAACAAGTGCTTGATGTATGATACTTGAGCCACTTTTGTCAGCTGCGCATTTCCCTTCTCTCCCTTCGTTTTTTTTTTTTTCTTTTATCTTTTTCTTTTCTATTTTAACCTCAGTTTTCTATATTTGTTGCCTCGCTTGAGTTGTGGACTGTTTGGTTTACTCTGTTCTCTCTTCCTCACGCTGTCTTTCTCTCTCTCACTTGTTTTTTTTTTCAGATGGTGGGAATGTCTTCTCCTGGGGGATGGGGCAAGAGGTAAGCCAAACATTTTTCCACTTTTGGTCCTGTTGGGATTGGCAGACTTAGAACTGGACTCCACGCTTTTTTGTTCATGTCATGTTCTCTTTGTGTCATTTTAACTTTGTCCTGTTTTGAGATAATTGGAGAAAATTGTAGATTAAAACATTTTTGTCTCCAAGCGCTCCATTTGAGCACTTAATATACTTTATGGTGTGCCAAGAATGCACATCTATTTAAATTCTATAAATCACCTTTATAGGCTCTGCTGTTTGTCCATTTCGACTCCTCTGCTTCACATAGGCAGAACAGGAAATCCTTTTTATGGGACCCTCTGATGTTTATATATGAGCATGCCCCTTCAAATGTGCATAGCCAAAAGTATGTGTATGTGTGTACGTGTGTTAGCTGGCCCCATCCTACTCCTCTTTTAGATAAAAAAATCCCACCTGTCACTAAGGATTGTTCTGGCCTTTTATTTAAGATGTTCTTTAAAGAGCTGCATCATTACACAGCCCTCAGACAAAGCCCACAGAGTATAAAACCTAGGCCTACCTCAATCTCTCTCTTCCCATCTCTCACTTGTTCTTTTTCCTCTTGGCTCTGGTGTTTATCTGTGGGGATGTTTGAAACCATGGCCAAAATGCGATCGTGTTTACAATGTGACAGGATGAGGCTTTGCCAGGACAGTGAAACAAACATGTAGGTGAAGGTTAGGGAGGCGGCGCAATAAAAATATTAGACATCAGCTTTGACGTGTGCCTGGCTTCTGCACTACATTCTTACATTGCAGGATGGCTCCTAGTCTAACTACACTCATTGGGTTTTCATAAGCATTGTAATGCCTTTATAAGTTTAAGTTAGTCTCTGCAAGGACACAATGTTTTTCTTTCCTCCATGATGTTCTTTATCTCGTCGAGTGTCCTCCCTCACTCATCCTCTACTGCTTCTTTCCCTTCCATTTTTCCCTACTCTTCTTCCATCTCTTCTATCTTCCTCTTCTCTCTTCTGTCTTGGAGCCATTCTGATGATTGATTGTTTCTCTGTGTAGTCTGACAGGATGTAGCACACTCTCGGCCCCTGGGGCCCCCGACAGACTGCACCACCTGATTAAGTCTCCCCCTGTAATCAGCCGCATAGTGCCACACCAAAACCACTCCCGTCAACACATTAAAAAAAATCAGAAAGGTTCCACCTTCTGAGAGATAACACTTTGTTTTTTTGCACAGGAAGAAGTGAAATGAGGGGACATCTTAAACTTTTTTTCTTTAGTAGGCTGATATCTTCTCTCTGGGGCTTAAAGGCTCTTATGTATCAGTAGAAGCAGAAAAAATGAAAAAAACAAAAGGTCTTAAACTTAATAAAGTTCTCTTGCCTTACCAAGGTAAACCCAGACAGCTATAACCCTTTTAAGGGTAGTAATAGTATTACAGATAGAAATCTCATTGTTTTCCTCCTATTGAAACTAAAAGACAGACGGCCTGCTTGGTATCACATGATTGAGGTGAGAAGGAATTTGAATGATGTCAGAGAGCAGGTGCCACAGCCAGAATCAATCTGCTAACAGAATAACGGTGGTAGCAAATAAGCGTCAAGGCAAGTAGAGAGCTAAAATTGATATATCATTCATTTTGTGGAAGAAACCATTGCTTTGACATACACCCCATTCTTTGGATTAAATAAATAACAACCGAACCCAGTGTAACTTATTTCATGACCCTAATGCAGGAAAATACAGAAAATCTACATTTTAAAGCCTTGTGCTGTTTCCTGATATCAATTGTGCAATAGCAGGGTCAACTGACTTAATTCCTTAAGTTCAACAACCTAATCAAGCCTTGTAGGAGTCTTTCTACAGCTTGATGGCTGCCGTCACCTCCAGTGTACACCATCTGGTTCAGGGGTTGCCGTCATGACGGACACCAACCATCCTGCAGCCCCCGTCTCTGTGCAGTGGAGGCACAGAACGTGGTCCACTCTGATTCAGTGTCCCCAAGCTTTCTTGGACTGCTGTTCTGCAGGAGCATTGAAAAGCTCCTCTGCCTGACGAGCACACCCTCATTATGCATTTTGGTACATTAGGGTTGTCCAGCATCCTACTGGACCACCTGATCCAACCTCACCAGGTGGGGAGCAGTTAACAGCTCAGTTCCTCCCTTCGCCCAAGTGTCCAAGACACATGACTATAGTTCTGATGATACAGTTACAAAATCGATCACCTACCTCTGACCTAGGGCTTTCTTGTGCCAAGTGCATTTAGGAAAACCCTTTTGCCCTAACATGGTGTTTGTAATGGATAAACTGTGGTTAACAAGCCCAACAACAAAACGCCCCTCAGGTTTAGATTGAGCAGGCCATTCCTCCCAGTCACAGGCCCCCAGGTCACTGTTATTCCCTACATCCTCTATGGCAGTGTAGTGCTGGGCTGGGCCACCTTCCAGCATCATGCCTAGGAACTCCAAGAAGGTTGAATACTCTGAACTCTCATTCAACACATAAGCGCTAACACCCATTCCCCAACCTTAATGGTGTAGGGAAACAACCCTCTTAACGTGCAGGCACCAAACGAGAGGAGATGAGAATGAGATGAGTTGCAAATTACAGAACATTATTACCAATGATTTTAAAAACTTTAAAAATCCTTTAAAGAATTGTTTTTAATTGGGCAAAATTGAGAATTACAACAGAAAAGTAATGTATAGCTCCAGATCAGTGTGGCTATTTAGCCTGTCTACTGCAATCCTTTATATATTGTAATGAGGGTGACTCATCCAACATAGTAAATAATAAACAAGCCATCCTTATGGTGGTAGAAGCCCTGGGCCTTGTTCCAACACAGTTCAGGCCTCATCGAACCTTGGGCCTATTCCAAATTGATGCTAATACAGTTTGGGATTCAGCTGTAAACTGAACCTTTTTCATTCTATAGATCTGCAGGTCCTTCCCTGCACGGAAGTGTGTGAAAGTGGAGGAGTTTGTTTGTGCATTAGTGTGTGTTCATGCATGCTTGTGTAGTGTGCGTTTATGTATTCTCATTCCCTCAAATGTATGTGTACATAGTGTAAGCATCTTTGCCTGTGGGTGTGTTTGGTATTTTCACCATGCTCACATTTATATCTGTCTATGTTTTTCTTTTCCCTTCCTGCTAATGCCATCAGTACACACATTGTGACTGATGATAGTCGTTGCCACACTCTGATGCTCTACTGCTTAATGTCCTTTTTGTTTATTAATTAACTGCAGGACATACAGGCTGAGAGACACCTATTGATTCTACTGCTGCATTAATTGATTTTGTGCTTCACTAGTCATATTGTTGCTGCAAGATCATTACGAGGCCTCTGTGTTGTCTTTGTGGTGGCGCATTATGTGTTGACATACTGTGTTGTTTTTAGTTTTGTGGGTAAAGTGTTAACTGTGGTTGTCATTTTGAATGGATATGTCTTTATTTTTCTTGTATGATAGAGAATTCAGAACAAGTGGGTGCTGCAATACCCTGACAACCAAAGCCCAAGAATGCACAAATGTCACAAAAATAGTTGTACATTTTATGCATTTTTGCAGTCACAATTAAAAACGTCTTTTGATTGCTTTTGCCATTAGCAAATTACCTGTGTTTTGCATGAAGACAATGACAAGTCTACAAACACTCATCAAGTGCTCACTAAGTGGTTGTGAAACCGTGTGAGTCCCATGCAAACCATTAATGGAGACAGTTGGTTATCTAAAACTAAATTCAAAGTTGCACCATTGAAACATGTTGGTTTCAGCAGGAAATGCTTTTACTGTGTAACTTTTTTGAGTTACACTTTCACTTAGAGGTTAATTAATGAGTGTTTGCAGATGAGACGGCATCTTCCATGTAAACTGTGGGTAACTAAAGCAATTTGCTAGTGATCAAAGCAATCACAAGGTTTTCTTTTTTTTTAGTGCATCATTCCTCTTGCAGAAGACACATTTTTGCCATAGGTAGCAGAGGTTGCCAGAGGGTCACCAACTGGTCTATAGGCCAGTGTGGCTAACTTCTTTTCTTTCATGCCATATGTCCTGTACCTAATTTGTTCTACAATGTCTTTGTACTTATTAAGTGAAAAACACAGGGAAACAAGTCCTGCAGCATGTTCTCCAGTTGTAGCTACATAAATTCTAAAGCAGCAATCTGAGCTGAATTCTCTGATAAACATAAGAAACACAATAGCATGTGCTCTAATTACTGTGAAAGGAATTGAATTTGTTCATTAAACCGATAACTCAAATGAAGTATAAATTAAATCTTGTGATTTTGTCAGCTTCATATACATGCATGTTTGCAATAAACACAATAAACCTGGATTGTACTGTAGAAAGTTGGCTGACATCTAAAATGAGGTGAGAGTGTTCTCCGATATAGAGCAGTGTTATTCTATTATTGAAACAAACACATTGTAGTGTTTGTGTGTATCTGACTGCCAAAGGTTCCCTAGTGAGTCTGACCGGGGGGTTACAGTGTAACCAAAGCATCTGTCTCCTGCTCACCATCCAGATCAGCCAGTTCAGCTTGACTGGGCCCAGTTGTCTTGGTTTCATACTGACGACTGTCTGGGAAAGGTCTGTCTGGGGTTCAAGTACATTAAAGTCATCCGTTCCCCTCCCACTGCGCCCCAACACAGATGGCTCCAGATGCAGCTGGCACAGCATGGAGCAGCACCTGACAGTGCTCATTCACTCAGACACACAAAAATACACTTAAACAAGTACAAACACATGCAGACGCACAAACAGGTACGGACACATGTGTTCACTTAGTGCACCTAAATGCAAGTAAGCTTTCACAGGCACACTCTGATGGAAGCACAATGACATTCACACCTTAAATACTTAGATGCACACACTCACAGCAGGAACATATGCTGCCACGCATCTACAAATCCTCACAGTAGCGCGCATATGAATAACCAATTAAAGACTCCGATTACTGCATGGCGCACACATAGACTCAAAAGTAACCCATACATATTGTGCTCACTTTCAGACATATGCCAGGGCATGCCGATGTGCACAGTGCAGAAAGCCTTTATCTCTGCAGGAGCGGAGAGGAGCAGGGCAACTGACAGGAGTCAAACTGAACACCCTCACAATGTGTAACAAACAGAAAGATGTAAATTAGGAACAAAGCCTTCTTTTGTACTGTGGGAGATGCTATGGCTATTAAGGCTCTGTGCTGGATAGGGGTGGTAAATGAAACATAAAAAGAAGTAGACTTATGAATGATGAAAAAAATGCTGTGTGCTTTTTTTTAAATAGTGCTTCCTCCTTAGAGACAGCGATTTGAACCAAGATGAATTGCCTGTTGCCCATCTCATTTATGCAGTACACAGCAGATATTATAACAGTGCTTTACAGGAATGCGCTCATGACACTCAGCAGGTGATCTACAAGTCCTCTTTGACAAATATAACAACCATCTTTTCATTTTTGCAATGGCAGGGCAGCATGATTTAACAGATGAAAGATAGACTTACTGCTGCCTGCAAAATGGTAAAATTATAGGAATAGTTAAATAGTGACACATCCTATCTGTAAGCAGTGAAATGGCTTTTATTTTAATGTTTATTCTACTTCTGTAACTTACACTGTATCGCTATTTTACTTGCAGGGACAGCTTGGACTCGGAGAGGACAGACTGCACGTATCGACTCCTAGCCTTCTCAACTCTTCACAGCTTTCTGAGGTCTCGCAGATACGAGCTGGGGACAGCTACAGTGCAGCTGTCACAGGTGAGCCAGACATCCAAAATGCAATAGAAGACCACTGTTTGATCCTATCTTTCCTGCGGCTGTATTATTTTGGCCTGAAAGCATTAAGTCCAATTAAATAACATTACTTAACTAAAACCCTCAATGTCTAATTGTCACTGCAAATATCTCTCATTGTGATTAAAAAGTCCTAAAAGTTGTATTCACTCTACGTAATATATAAAAACCACTTATTAACTTGAAACCCTTATTTTCCCAGTAGTACCCCTCACTGTGGCTTTGAGCCATGCAAATTTTTCATCTACATTATTTCGTTGAGTTTTAATTAACACAACAAGGATTCAGTGTCCTCAAATGACATCACTCGGAGCACAAATTCAACCTCATTAGCTCTCAATATCTCTTAAGCCAAATGAAACTGCACAGCACTGCACCCAGTTTCAGCTTCTTCCGTTAGGTGATATACAAAATGAATTGATTTGTTATTCAAGTAGTTATCCCTAAACTACCCCACTCAGATCTCAGACTGCCGCCATAGCAACTGAGCGATAAGGAGGCACACCAAGCAAATGTCATCTTTCCCTCTGGCCTGGTCGTCTTTACTGTAATTCCTGAAAAGCTGAAACTCTTTGCTAAGTTTGAAAACAGGTAGCGCTAGATCATTTCTTAACTCATCTCTTATTCGTTATTTTCTCACGTGCCGCTGCTGGGAACCATGTGCTCACTTTTACATTTACACCACTGCAAAGTGTCAGGCAACTGCTTCTTCTTCAGCAGGAATTAAAGCGGTTACATGGCCAACGTAACATCTTCTGCATAAAGAGAAAAGGCAGTGTAATTGTTTCAAGTGAAAGGCACATTTACATGCTACTGCTATGCTGCACCATTCAGAGAAAAGAATTGCCTATTGTTGAACGGAGACGTTTTCTGGCACTGCGTGCACGGTTTCACTAGAAATGCCACCGGATCATTAAATGAGCTGCACTCACCATATATTAAGTTTGTTCCATTTGAATTCTTGGCTCTCTGAAGACCATTTGGCACATGAGGCCATACCTGCCTGTGGTACAGTTATGTCTTTAAGTGATCTATAAAATGTTATTATTTAAAACAAGTGCTTTATGGATTGCTTACGAGACATGCTTAGCACATGATTGATCTGACCTTTCACAGACTGTCGTTCGTACGGAAAACATCAGCCTTAACCTTTTTTAGCCGGATTACTCTGCCAGAGTCTCGGTAAACGTGTCTGCGTGTTTGTATTTTGTGTGTATGTACATGTATGTGTTAGTGCTGCATCTGTTGTAAAATGCCATCCAGAAATGCCTGTCTCATATGCTTTTATAAGGTTTGCTTCACTGAGATGAAAATAATACATTACTGATTGATTGATTGATTGATCAATCATGTGTGAAAGGGTATCTGCGTCTGCATGTGTGTGCGTGCGAGCGTGTGTGTGTGTGCGTGCATGCCTGTGTGCGTGTGTGCCAAGGCTATGTACAGCTTGATGCAGAATAGAGATTGATGGAGGCTTGCCGTGAGGAGGATACTCAGTTATCTCCTTGTAATTAAAATCCACCTCATAAAGATTATTGACTCCCCCACCACACAAACCAGCAGGCTCCCTCGCTTGGCAGGGTTTGCAAAGCGCTTCTTAAAAAATGAAAAATAGCATATTAAGCAGCACATATTTCCCATTTATGCGGAACATTTAGATGTGGTTAAGTTATCGTAATGTGCAATAAAACCTGGATGTGAAATTTGTAATCCACTTTGGAAAATTGCTTACTATATTGCTTTAACATCCCCTGAAAGAGCTTTTGAGATGTGTGTGCCAGGTTTATTGTACGCCATAATTTAAAAGTCCTCAATGCAGGCAGTAAATATAAATTTATTAGTGGTGGGTTTAAAAAGCCAGACTGAGTTAGTATGAGTGGATGCTGGAGTGTTTGCAGTAGGTGAGCACATATTATGTATATGTTTTTTTTCAATAGGTGCCAACTGAGAATGTGTTCTCTCCATTCAGTGGTGAGGGAAGAAAGTTGATCTCATGTGCACGTGTGCGTGTGGTAAAAATGTGATCAGGGACTGATGTTTAGGAGCAGCTAATACACTAGTTAGAATGAGAAACAAAAAGTCTGTAAGGTCATTTCATTTTTCATATTTTATTTCCCTTGTGGCACCGTGAAATTGCATGTGTTCTGGTCTATCTTCAGAACTTTTGCCTCTTTTTTGCTCTCTTTAGCAGGTGGAGATCTGCTTCTCTGGGGTCAGATCCCCTGTGTTTCCCGGGTCACATATCATGCAGGCCCCAAAGGGCTCTCGACCCCCCAGCCTTTTCCACTAGCTGGCCGAAAGGTGCGTTTGTGCCTCAAGGTTTTCAGAGAAATGATTTTTATCTGGATATTTGTAAGTTCTTAAAAGGTAAGTCCACACTGCATTGCTTTCCATTGATTTAGAAGTTACACTTCCTGCAGGCTTACATTATGACCTCATCTTGCACAAAGAGCTGTAGATCAGTGCTATATTAAGTATGAAAATATGTAGCAAAGGTCTTAGGCATCTTTGTGAGTCTCATTTCTCACTGTCTTATCCTTTTATACAAATTTACAACATCAAGTAATTTTTGGGGAAAAACGTCAAAGCTAAGCTATGTCTTTGGAATTTTCGCACTACTTTAAAATTTAAAAACATTTGATTTTTTTTCGCAGGTGATCAGTGTTGCCTGTGGTGCATGGCACATCATGGCTCTCACCACAAGTGAGTAACCCGTCATCATTCCCAAAGATTCATGTCTCTCCGTTTAATTGATCTTGGGGCAGTTAGACTGCGTCACTAAAGATAAACCAGTCAACCTCAGGTATTTCCTCTCCGCACTGGTTTCCTCATCCTTTTCTCCAAATGATGTCTTGTTCCTCCTCAAAGCCCCTCCTCACTCACTTTCTCACTCATCGAACCATAATTCACTTCAGAGGGAAGCATCATTAATGCACAGTAGGACCCAGCAGCTTGATGTGTGCTAATTATATTGTGTGTTTTACACGCTGAATGACTTTTGCTTAGTCAGTGATGAGCTCAGTCTCTGGTAATTGTTTTTTGGATTTGATGAGTTTATAAAAGCCTGTCTGTGAGTGCGTATCTGGGCATGTTGCTCGTGTGCTTGTCCGTTCATGTATGTGTTAGTAAACATGTGGATGGCGAGACTTTACTCATAGAAATCCACATTTATGTGTGCCTGTGCTTGAGCATGTTGCCTAGATGCACAGCCTACTCTGTTTTTTACACATAGCCAGAAAGCCAAGATTATTATTCAGCTCTGCACATTATACGCTTCTGTGAACTTAATAATGATTAGCAAACAGTCAAAACCTCGAGATCGTTCTGACACATTAAAACTACATGCAGTTTTAAACTCTGCCATTCCAGCCTAACACTTTGACATGCGCATTCAACCATGACACTACACTCCATTACTTGCTTGCATTCTTCACAACCAATGTGATCCTTTTTAGTACTGTACATCAGTCGGTGCTATAGCAGCCTTTGGCTAATCACACTGATTGGAGGTGTCCTTTGGCTCACCTGGGGGCTTCCAATCCTATTAGGCCAACAGTCCTGAGCCTAGCGTACCCAGCAGCCGCTCGTGTTTGATCACTGGTGCTTAGAGCCCACACTTGTCCTCTTATGTTGGTGTTAAGGCATGGAGGAGAGGAGCAGCAGGGTGGGGTTTGGAGGGGGTTAAAATGTGATCTCCTTAACTCTCTAGGGGGGCAGAGGGGAGCTCAGTGCCCCACCTCCCTCACTGACACTCCTCTGCGCCTCCAGCTGGAGCTGGTCTTTAAACTTCTGATGTCATATGAAAAGCGGAACACTGCAAAGTTTTTTTTCAGGCAAAAGAGAAAGAGATGGAGGGACCGAAAGAGTGAAAGATTGAAAGAAGCACACTGTGAAGAGACGGTTGACTGTATGTGTCTATCTTTTTGAGAGTGTAAGACGTTTAGAGGTTCACTCAAATTTCTCACATCACTCCCCTCCTCCCCTCTCCTTTCTTAATCTTTCTTTTTCTCCCTCTGCACACCTGAGCTGATTCCACCAGGCCTGTCACCTCTGTCTACCTTCTTCCTAGCTGTACCACATACATTACCTCCCCTCCATCACTTCTTCTCTCTGCCTTCTTTCTGACTGCTATTTTCCTTCACTACATGCCCATCACTGTGTCTCTCTTGTGGCTCTCCCTCTTCTCTCCCCCTGCTGCCCCCCACCCCCCACCGTGACTCTCTTCTTCCCTGGGCCAAGAGCGCCCAAGAAGAGCCATGTGTTTCCAAAGTGGACTGGATGGGAAATCGAAGCAGGGCTTCTGTGTTTATCAAGCCACAGCTCCGTCACCTTGCTCCTACTCCCGTCTGGAGGCCCCGGCAAATTGGTGACAGCAACAACAACAACCCTGCAGCACACATGCCCCCTTTTCCCATGTGCACATCCATACACGCAGTTACACACTCGCACACACACGCACGCACACATGCACACAGCATAGCACCTTGGCCTGTTTAGTTTTATTGCTGGTGTCAGGTGAGGAGGTGGAGGTAGGAGTGCTGTCTAATGTTCAGCTCACACACACACACAGATACACTCACACACAGCTATTTCCACCCCTGCCGACACCTTGGCTAACAAGACCTGTGAACTGCAGTGACAGAACTCCAAGACTTGTCAGAGTCCCACTCATTTAATGCCAAGACCCGGCCCCAGCTCTAACCCATCACAGTTTCTGTATGCACACCAAGCCACATTAGGCTGCACAATGATATACAGGGTGTGAGTCTGTACTACTACTACTACTGCTACTTCAGGTTAATATTGTTTAAGTAATACCTTTACTAGTGATATGTATGGTAATTCTTTTTTATTATTATTAAATCAACGGTGTAGTATAATATCAGTGTCGAGGTGAAATGTGTCATGGTTTCGTTTAACTTTACCTTCAGCCTGCACCTCATTACAGTGATGTGCATCATGATTTCTTTCATCTATAAATGTTTAAATGTTTGCTATTACTCTTGCCTGTCTAGTTGCATGTGTGACAGTACAGTAATGTGTCTGTAAACCTGCTGTACCCACAGGCATCTTTATCTGGAGCATCTAATAGTCTTGGGTCATTACAAGTAGTTTTGCATGGAACACTGCCCCTTTTGTTGCATGTGTACAGGATGCTTTCTGCTCAATATCTTTTTCAGTGCCCCCTTTCTTTGCTTTGACGTTATCGTGTAAGTGGAGAATAAAAGAGAGTTGACTTTGGTTAGAGCCCTGCACGGCCTTGCTACCTTGGAAATTAACTACACAAACAATGCCTTGCCATTGTGCCTAAGCACTTACAACTATGCCATTTAAGAGAGTATTGATCTACCCAATGCAGGGTCAATCATTGGATCAATGGTGTGTGGGTTGGTTGGCTCGAAGGCTGTTTGACTGCATGAATGAATGGATGGTTGGATAAGGAATGAATAGGCGGTTGCATAATGAATGGATGGATGGATGAATATATGGATTGATTCATGGGTAGACTTAAAGATGGATGCATGGAGGGCACCGGTGTCGGGTCTGCACAGAGATGAACTTGTATAGTTCTGAAGATGTTACTTGCTTGCTGTATTTTGTGTAAGACTCACTTCTGTCCTGTACACCTGCCACCATTAAACACAGCCTGACATTTACTGCAGGTTGAAGTTGATTTGTTGTGAATCCTCCGCGAAGAAGCATTTCTTAACATGAAGTGATTGGGTTTTTTTTAGTTATTGCTGATTGGGGCAATTTTATATTTAAGCCCAGTAGGTATAGTAGATAACTACCTCCTATTTACCAAAATTTTTGCTTACCTGGATGCAATATTAAGCTGAAATCCGTCAAGTAGTATTACTGAAACTGAAGAGTGAGAGACTGAGAGATATAAATTAAAAAGCAGTCATTGTCATTAGCATGTTCTTGGTGGATTGTTGTGATGTGTTTACACCAGGGTTGATTGACCTAGTTACCCAGCCCCTGGCAGCATACGATGGAGAAATGAAGATAATGCAACACAAGGGAGAGAGTTATGTTGCTTTATTATTCTTATATGTGAGGCACTTGTGAGTCTGTGCACCCACATGCACAAACTCACACACACATGCACGCACGCACACTGAAGTGATGATCAGGCGCTAAGGGGTCGCACCTTGTGACAAAGTAAAAAAAAAAGAAGAGCTTATTTAAAATTCTGTAAGAGATGTCAATTGTGCCCTCTGCATATTTCTATGGAAAATTTGTAAATAGATCCTTTGTAAATAGCTTCTCCTTTGCCAATCACCCTGTCTGCTCTGTGCACAGCAGCATTAAAAATTGATCCTTAGCAGCACCAGGGTGAAATGCTAACATTGCTGCCAAATGACTGATTAAAAAGAAAAACCTTTAATCTTTGCTTAAAAGTGTCTACTGCCTTGGCATGCCTTCCCCTGTGCTCCTCTATCTTCCAACGCTGTGAAGGGAAGGAGGGGGTCGTCGTGGGGGAAACGGGGTCACGCTTCATGTAGAGTCAGCACTGTACAGTGATATAGCTCTAGAGGTGAGGGATTTCACTAAGAGGAGATCCAGGAATCAACATGCATTGCTGTCTTCTGAATTTAACCTTAAGCCAGAGGTTAAAAACACATTTGAGCTTTCCACAACAGGAGCTGAGTGTGCTGTGGCACTCCTGCTAATGGCATGTAGAAAAAAGAATTGTTTCTTCCAACTTAACTATTCAGGTTAACAAAAAAAATCACTGGGGCTCTAAAGTTTGACACTTCATTTAGCAGCACAGAATTAGAAACTGACGCCCAGCTTCTGTATATGATGACTACAGAACATACACATGCAGTTTTGGAACATAAAAAGGTATTATAACGTATATTGAAATTGCTGAGAGGTGTTTGTGCTTCAGAGAGCAGAAAGAAGAACAGACAGTGTGCTCACCCAGAAACTCAAACTCACTTCAGAGACCTTCCTCACTTCAGAGACCTTGTCAGAAAACCCTCACCAATAGAGCACACAGAGAAAGAAAACACGGCACAGGTAAGATAAACATATCTCTTCTTTCTTGCACTACAGCCTTTTTATTGACTTACATACTGTAAAGCTAAATCTAACTGACTCGCTAACCCAACAGCTCCCTATCTTTTGCCGTGGATTTTTCCTGAGTGATATCTTTCTCTTCCACACTCCCTGCCCCTGCCTGCCTTGTTGACATCCTCATCGTCCGTCCATCATTTGCTGCTCAAATCTGCTTTGCATTTAATAGTTTCAGTTTCTTTATGCATGGTGTAAATGAACATATCAGTAGTTTATGATATATATATATATATATATATATAACACCCAGCACGCCCCTGCGGGCGGTTTATCCTTCAAGCTCGGGTCCTCTACCAGAGGCCTGGGAGCTTGAGGGTCCTGCGCAGTATCTTAGCTGTTCCCAGGACTGCGCTCTTCTGGACAGAGATCTCCGATGTTATTCCCGGGATCTGCTGGAGCCACTCGCCTAGCTTGGGAGTCACCGCACCTAGTGCTCCGATTACCACGGGGACCACCGTTACCTTCACCCTCCACATCCTCTCGAGCTCTTCTCTGAGCCCTTGGTATTTCTCCAGCTTCTCGTGTTCCTTCTTCCTGATATTGCTGTCATTCGGAACCGCTACATCGATCACTACGGCCATCTTCTTCTGTTTGTCTACCACCACTATGTCCGGTTGGTTAGCCACCACCATTTTGTCCATCTGTATCTGGAAGTCCCACAGGATCTTAGCTCGTCATTCTCCACCACCCTTGGGGGCATCTCCCATTTTGACCTCGGGACTTCCAGGTTATACTCGGCACAGATGTTCCTGTACACTATGCCGGCCACTTGGTTATGGCGTTCCATGTATGCCTTGCCTGCTAGCATCTTGCACCCTGCTGTTATGTGCTGGATTGTCTCTGGGGCATCTTTACACAGCCTGCACCTGGGGTCTTGCCTGGTGTGATAGACCCCAGCCTCTATGGATCTTGTGCTCAGAGCTTGTTCTTGTGCTGCCATGATTAGTGCCTCTGTGCTGTCTTTCAGTCCAGCTTTGTCCAGCCACTGGTAGGATTTCTGGATATCAGCCACCTCCTCTATCTGCCGGTGGTACATACCGTGCAGGGGCCTGTCCTTCCATGATGGTTCCTCGTCTCCCTCCTCTTTCTTGGGTTTCTGCTGCCTGAGGTATTCACTGAGCACTCGGTCAGTTGGGGCCATCTTCCCAATGTATTCTTGGATGTTCGTTGTCTCATCCTGGACTGTGGTGCTGACACTCACCAGTCCCCGGCCCCCTTCCTTCCGCTTAGCGTACAGCCTCAGGGTGCTGGACTTGGGGTGAAACCCTCCATGCATGGTAAGGAGCTTTCTTGTCTTTATGTCAGTGGCTTCTATCTCCTCCTTTGGCCAGCCTATTACCCCAGCAGGGTACCTGATCACGGGCAGGGCGTACGTGTTGATGGCCCGGATCTTGTTCTTACCATTCAGCTGACTCCTCAGGACTTGCCTGACCCTCTGCAGGTACTTGGTGGCTGCAGCTTTTCTAGCGGCCTCTTCATGGTTCCCATTCGCCTGCGGGATCCCCAAGTACTTGTAACTGTCCTCTATGTCTGCAATGTTGCCTTCTGGTAGTTCAATCCCCTCAGTTCTGACTACCTTCCCTCTCTTTGTTACCATCCGACTACACTTCTCCAGTCCGAACGACATTCCAATGTCATTGCTGTATAGCCTGGTAGTGTGGATCAGTGAATCGATGTCTCGTTCACTCTTGGCATACAGCTTGATGTCATCCCTGTACAGGAGGTGGCTGACAACTGCTCCGTTCCGTAGTCGGTATCCGTAGCCAGTCTTGTTAATGATCTCACTGAGGGGGTTCAGGCCTATGCAGAACAGCAGTGGGGACAGAGCATCTCCTTGGTAGATCCCGCACTTGATGGTGACTTGTGCTATGGGCTTGGAGTTGGCCTCTAGTGTTGTACGCCACATCCCCATTGAGTTCCTGATGAAGGCTCTTAGGGTCCCATTGATCTTGTACAATTCTAGGCATTCCAGTATCCAGCTGTGGGGCATTGAGTCATAGGCCTTCTTGTAATCAATCCAGGCAGTGCACAGGTTGGTCAGTCTGGTCTTGCAGTCTCGGCTGATTGTTCTGTCTACCAGTAGCTGGTGTTTTGCGCCTCTGGTATTCTTGCCAATTCCTTTCTGTGTCCCACTCATGTATTGACCCATGTGCCTGTTCATCTTAGCCGATATGATGCCTGACAGGAGCTTCCATGTAGTACTGAGGCAGGTTATTGGTCGGTAGTTGGGGATCAGGTCCGTCCGGCCTTCAGTTAGCCATTCCGGGTGTCTCTCGTTAACTAGCAGCTGGTTCATTTGTGCTGCCAGACGCTCGTGGAGTGCAGTCAGCTTCTTCAGCCAGTAGGCGTGAACCATGTCGGGCCCTGGTGCTGTCCAACTCTTCATACTGGAGACCCTTTCTTGGATATCTGCCACTGTGATGGTTACTGGACCCTGTTCAGGGAGGTCGCTGTGGTCTGCCCTCAGATCCTCTAGCCACTGAGCATTGCCGTTATGGGTTGCATCCTTCTCCCATATGCTCTTCCAGTATTGCTCCATCTCCAGCCTTGGTGGTGCTGTTCTCTTATTGTTCCCTTGCCACTGAGAGTACACCTTTGCTGGTTCTGTGGAGAACAGCTGGTTTATTCTCCTGCCTTCTATCTCTCTGGTGTACCTCCTCAAGCGGCTGGCCAAGGCTGTGAGTCTTTGCTTGGCAGTTTCCAAGGCCTCAGGTATGGACAGCTTATATATATATATATATATATATATATATATATATATATATGGAGAGAGAGAGGGGGAGAGACATAATGTATATACTATGGATACAATAGAGCAAGTTTTACTTAAGTAGGCAGCACAGTTGTGAAAACATCAGAGTGAATATATATTCACTTACCTCTCAGAATATCAGTGAAGGCCACTAAACTGTCACGCAAAGCCACACACACACACACACACACACACACACACACACACACACACACACACACACACACACACACACACACACACACACACACACTTCCACCCCTCCCCGTCTCTCTGTCATTCAGGTGTTTACTGTCATTCATACTCAGGGTTTTGTATAATCCTCTCACCACACCTGAGTGCTCCCCACTCAGTGTCACTGGATTTACTCTCTCTCACCCCCCTTGCTCACTTCCCCTCTCCTCGAGCGCGCAGCCTTTTTCATTTTGCATCGCAGTCATTCTTTTACACATGCTGTCATTTCTTATGTAAATAACCACAGATAAAAAGACAGTAACAGACATTTTAAGATTTACACACACCGCTCAGCGCGTATGTTTTCAGTCATCCCCTCTCATCAGCCAGTTTGTTTGTAGAAGTGTCTTTGCCTGTAGCCATAAATTAGGGGTTGTGATTTAACTCATTGAGACAAAAGAGAAAGACAATGAAACATGCATAAAACAAATGATGTGGAGAAGGTGAGGGAAAGGGAGAGCGAGGGAGAGAGGAGAGAGGCGAGGAGGGTGTACTGAAGGCAGAAATGGGCCAGTATGTATTTCTGCTCTACTTTCACTTCGGGAAGGCTTCATTAAGAAGTCTGTTTCCAGAGCACAGCGGAATCTTTACGCACGTACATGTGTGTGCGCGCACAGGAGTGTGCATATATTCGTAGTTTAGTGTGTTTCAGAGCCCATGCACATCCATGTGCATATATGTGTGCATGCACATAACATTATTTGTGTGTTCAGTGAGAGAGATCTCCTAAATTATTTACACCCAGAACAGCTGGGTATCAAAACTTAATTGGTATCAAGTTTTTAAATGGGGTCAAATGAGCAGTTCCATGCTGCTTTCTCTTGCCTTAAGTCTGTATCATTACATCTGGAGCTACAGTGCAGCTATTTCAATGAACTTGAACGTCTAAATGCTGTATTTGCCTATTGACTGGGGCTCTACTCTCAGACTGGAGAAATACGCTGCATCAGGCTCATTTAGAGGAGGGAATGTAACTGTATTTTTCCACCGTCTGATAGAGCTGTTTTAGTCCATCTACTCATGTATGTTACTCTGTAAATGTTCTGTAAGAAATTTGTTGAGACATAAACATTAAAAAAAGAGGTGCACACTCACAAACACACACTCAAAGCCTTAGGCAGGGCACAGAGATGGTATTAGATTTAAGCCCTCTAATAAAGCCAATTAGAATTACACTGCGCACTGATGAAGGCAACCTTTCCAGGGACATTCTCTCACCTCCATATATACACATCTAAGGCATGCAGCATGCACATGCACATACACACATCAGCTAAATATTTAACATTGCCAAATATCTCTGTGTTATAAAGGGATTAGATACAGTTTGTCCAATGCACCATGTTTGGCCTCAGTGTTGTTTTAACAGGCATTTCTAGAAACTTAATTTGCTTTCCTGAATCAGCTTTCCCCTCCCAGTTTTATGTCAGGGCGGGAAGTGTTCCTGGCAGTGATGATCTTTTACTGGGCAGAGGTACTGCCGCACTGGCACAGATGTGCTCCAGGGTCTCTCAGTACAGAAAGAGAAAGCTGAAACTTAAATTGTCAAAATAATAAAGGGATTAGTGACTGTAATGTGATTGCTGAATTTTAAAATGTAGTCCATTATAGCAGAATGACAAAAAACAATAAAGTAACCACATTAGTAATGCCATAGTAATGCATACATTACTTCCAAACATGAAGAACATTACACTGGCTTCCCAGAAATGTGCACAACACTAAGTTTCAGCAAGTCTGGAAGATTTGGATGAATTGACAGAACACAAGGTGTTAGTCTATATTTTTTTAAGTGACTCAAACAAGTGTTCATAAATGAGCACATTGTTGACTGCAATACATGTTATATGACAAAGATAAATATTGATGTCTATTGCTGAAATTCTCTGTTTCCTATAAGTTTACTCTATAATGAAACTGACTGTACAATATTACTACCCATATCATAGTAAAAACAACTTAAAAGATTGTGTGTATCCACCTGACAGGGCTCCAGACATGTCAAACACAAACTGGTTCAAGGTTCGGAAAGTCCAGAAGGCTTTGAGGAGCAAGAGACAGATGAAGAAAGTGAAAGTGCAGAGGAAAAAGAAAGACATGAACAAAAACCATACACAGATGAGGCAATGTCTGCAACAGAAACGGATGGGACAGGAAGTGGCCACTCATCAATCAAATCCAAGCAGGGGGATGATACAGAGGGTTGTCAGACAGCAGTGCGGTTTGAGCCAAGGAGCAGAACATGCAGAAATAGTCAAGGCAGTCTTCACGTAGTCTTCACTACACTGCATCTTTTACCTAGGTCAGACGGCAAGCAATGCAGGCCCACTGCTGGCACTCTCCCCCAGCTATCAAAGGGACAACAAGCTCAAAGCAGAATTTCATCTGGGGCTCAAAAGGTGAGTTATTTATATAGTCATCACAAACAAAACTACAACTCCAGTTTTTCCAGTTTGTCACAATATATTGTACTTATATTTTCATAAATCTTTATCTTTTCAGAGAAGATCATATCTGACCAAATCAGTCCAAAAATCTGAAGGCGGCAGAAGCATTTTGCAGAGCCCCGAGCTCAGGCCTGCACCCAGACCTCCTGTGAAATGTCCTGGAACTCAATTTGTAACCTCTTGTCACCATCCAAGAACGGGACCACACAGTGGCCTTAAGTCTTCCATTTACAGATCTTCTTCAATCTCTAGCTCTGGACAGCAAGTTCACACATTCCCTTCCTCCCATTTGAGATCGCAGGTTGAAACCTCTCTTTCTCAAACTCCTCCTTCATCTAAGCCATTTAAAAAGTGCTCTGCAAACAGAAGACAAGCTTTTTCCTTTGGCATTACTCCAAGAATTCACAGGTCTACTTCTGCCCACCAGTGAACCAAGTGAATATGTATGCAACTTTTTTTTGTTATCCTAAACATGTATATTTCTTAACCAAAAGCCGCAAAAAAAATCACTGGCTATGGAATTGTGCTCTCTGTTATCTACTTGATAATGGATGTAAAGCTAAATATTTTTGCTTGCAAAAACAACCTTCTGCTCTGGAGGAGCTCTCCAAAACAGAGTCCAGATGAGCATTAATAGGGTCCAATTTACCCCTGTGATCACACATTCTGATTTGGCAAGTACGTTCCTCCGATAAGCCATCTCAGTCAACAACACTCCTGAAACTTGACCTTATTTGAAGGCATTAGACTTTTGTCTAATGCCCTACAGTCAAAACCGTGTGTAGAAAATGCTGAGACCTTGAATCACATCATTTCAACAGAACTTGAGAAGGTTGTTTCTTACCCTACACACTGCGCCACATTCATTTTAATGCTTACAGTATGTTGTTTATTAAAGACATAACGCCTTCTCGGATCTTGGCCTCTTGTAAGACATTTTCACGGTGAGGCATTTTCATGGCTGTCCGTCTCTTCGGTATGAGTCACATGTGTTTGCCACTGTGGCTCTTTTCAGTTTGAGGAAATTGATTTGTTGCACAGATAATGTGAGCTTGCTCTTTGTCTTTGTTGTCTTGTTTCATGTCTGTCAGTGTGTCCTTTAATATTGTGGTATGCAAACTGGCTCTTTAACTAAATGCTCAGTGCAAAACCTTTTATCATCCACCTTTAAAAACACCTGTCTGTCATGTAACAAGTTGGCTTTTTTTTTTTAGTTGTATTCAGTTATTGTAAGTTGTGATTTTTGTTGTAACAAGAAATTGTTTGTAAGGAAAGGGTTTGTTAGTTTTAATTGCCACTCCTGGGTTGCGTTTTTTTTGTTAATTTTTTTGTTTGTTTGTTTTTTCTTTACCTATGTTCTAACATGAGAAGTTTTGTTTTGTATTCAATTTTGTATTCAATTCTTCTTCTTTTTTTTCCATAAACTGTATCCACAATCACTCAATAAAAATATTTTGAGAAATGTTGTAAGACATTGTATAGTATTTGGCTTTTACTGGAAAATTAGACAAATACATGCAAAGTTCATTATTTCTTTGAAAAAGTGCTTAATACATTTACTATACCACTGCAAATTTGGTGCGCCCAAGCAAAGGTATGTAAAGGAATGGTAATGTTCGAGACTGACAAGTAAAATTTAAAAAGTGCCTTTAAATTGAGTCTTAAATTTGTTTCCAAGTAACAAGCCCAGCAACTACTTGCAGGAAGGCAGCACTGAAGGCATTGAGACATCCACCCACGTCTCTCTTCCACTCCCTACGGTTTGTTTTGGTGTGAGTTAGTGCTGATTGTGTGTGTATCACGTCTTTGCCCTGCGAGACTCCTGCCAATCGATTCAAGGTGAGACCTGTCGATTAAACACCCTGACCGGTGCTCTCTACCTAACCCCGGGGTGATTCAATCCCACCCCTTATACACACGCATGCGCGCGCGCACACACGTACACACCCACTTCACCTGTCATCCATCAATACCTCCATCAGGGCCTTTATTGATCCCCTCCATCCAGCCTCTTCACCCCACGCAGTACAACATCAGGGCCAGGATGACGTTGGTGCAGGTTTAATTTTTGGCAGATTTACAATAAAGCTCAAGTTATTATTTAACTCTTCCAGCTGCGGTGTGCTCTTTGATTTAGCACCCTGGGAGAAGATGAGTTACAGCTGACACTGAGAATCTGCTGGGGCTGGAATGGTAGGCACCCGGTTCATAACTCAGCCGCCGAATGTGTAGTTAGTCAATCACTTGATCTGTAATCACAAATGCTGCCAGAAATTACATGAGTGATGAGCTGTAATAAAAGCACTTACTTTTCCTGCTCTGTCTCTTAAGTGTTATTGGCAGACCCCTCTCTCCCAGGAGGCCATGGCTGTGAAACAAAATCCCGATATAAACTGCCTCATTGGTCCCTGCCTCACGCGCTGTCTCTGTGGCGTACTGTATGTGTGTATGTGACTGTATGTGAGTGTGTGTTAATGCAGAGTGCTTCCACCACAGTGTAATACAAAGCTCTTTTTGACAGTCTTTCTTCAACTTTTAGATTGCCTTGCTTCAGGACAAATGATCCTCACTCCAGTAAAGACAGTCATGCTCGTCTCTATCATTTATAATCTCTACTGTCGGCAGAGATGCAAAGACACTCGCTCACAATGACTGTTTTTAAATAGGCCTGGCACTATTAATTGTTAAATAAAACACTATTTAAATTTACTTCTAGACAAGTTGCTATGCAGTAGTTTAATATTATAGTAAAACTTTCCCAACCCTGAATTTGATCTCAGCCAACCGTGTACTCACAGTTTATATTACATTAACAACATGACCTTACGTACAGTAATCAAAACATGTCAGGGCCAAGACTCAAACCTTTCTTTGACAGTCTGTGACTCCCAGCTCAGTAGCCTTTAGCAGGAGTTCATGCACGACAGTTTTATTGATACAGACCTCTGTAATAATTACACAGCGTCTCGCATGCACTATTGATCAGGCCTATTGATAAAGTCATATTTTACTGTAAAGGTCTGTTGATTTGATGCATTACAGCATAAATCTGTCCTCACAAGCAGTTGAGCTGGAAATCCGACTGCAGAGTGACGGATGCTCTCACAGATAAACACACGCAGGGCTGTTTATATCCATTGTTTGATTGAGGTTGGGTGACATAAGTTTAAGATAGTGATGTAATGATATTCATATCTTTAGTCCAACCGCATGAATAGACGATCACACAGAGACGACAAGTGAGATCTGCCTTCCAGTCCAGCTCATATGATGTGATATATAAGCGAGGGTGTTTATAGAGTCACTGCTCCATCTTATCATGATTTGTGTTGTCAGCAGGGGCTGGATCTGCATGACGTTAATAGATTCTGATGTGGTTCAAATGCCCCATGGTGAATGTGAAATAGAGATGAATGTGACAGATCGCACAGGACTTGTCCTGTATATAAACGGCCTTTGGAAATGTTCTCACAGGGAAGGAAGGATGGTGTAAATGCTGGAGTGTGGGGGAACGCCAATGCTGGTATTAAAATGGTAAGAATGCGATCCTCACAGCTGACCTGTAAGTTGAAACAAGGAAGAAATGCAGGTGATTTTTTTTCCAAGAAAAATCATCAGATTGGTTTGCTATAAGGTTTACTGTTATTAAAAGAATCTTTGGCATCCTGAACCTGCAAACACCCTGAACTGTACACTAATGGAGAACTAAATGTAAAGTGTCAAGTAATATGCACTGGTGTTGCACATTATCACCCTTTGATCTTCCCATGGAAAAATATAATATGTGTAATAAGGGAAAAAAGCAAATTTATTACCATTGGAGGAAAGGAAAATAGATCTTTATGGTCCAGGTTAAAAAGCAGCTTACTAGACCATGTTTCCGTTTTGGCCGGCAGTTCAAAAGCATGTTTTCTTTTCGAATTTTTCTCTGGCCGGATTCTGAATCACTTGGGGGCAGTTCGCAAAAGGCTGTGGTGCACCATTGCCGGGCTGGTTTTCACATTTAAAGAGCCAAAGATACATGGGGAGCATGTTCACGTTCAAAAGGCCTACAAAACTCTAAAAGCTGGGATATTGAGTTAATTGCTGGCCCAGTCAAAGCAAGGCTGCTGCTGCAAAATGCGGTGTACAGCCTCGCTGTAGAAGAGGACAGAGGAGTGAAAACTGCTCCTAATTACCAATGATTTGCTGGATAAGCATGTGACCTGCTACAACATGAGCAATTTTAAATGACCTGGAATCTTAATGACAGTAAACAAAACTCATGAAAAACAGGCTATAAAAACGAAAAAGGGATGGCAGTTATTTCTAAAAGGGGTTTAGAAATATATAGTGGCTGAAATAAAAATAAAGATTTTTATAAAATAGCAGATTAGAGTGTTTTTGGCTTCATTCGAGGACTTCTATTGTGCATGGTTGTTACAGCATCAAATCTACCAACGGAATTGGTACAAAACTAAAGCACACCACTGACTTTGAACACTACTTTTGTACCACAGCTGTCTGAAATGCTAATATATAGTCTTGTGGAATAGCAACAATACCTCCAGTGTGTTCCCCAGAGCTGGAGGGAGGAGGCAAGACAAGACAAAGACAGTTTTTAATCCGAGCAGGAAGCATACAGTGGCGATTCACTGTGAAATGGTGAGTGATATGACTGAGTAGTGTATTTACTGAGTCTGACAGGGTAGGAGAAAGAGAGTGTTTTCTTCCTGTCCATACATTTATCCCCCTCCATAAATCACCACCAATGGGATTCATAAATGTGGAAGAGCAAACGTCCTGTTGCTCCGACTCAAGCAATTCCACTTTGACCTTTAAATTTGGCATTGGTCACTCATGCTAAATGTGTGCCACGACCTTCCATGACCTTGGACTATTCATATTTAATAGCCTTTCAGTCTGATGGTTCCACAGAATGCATACAGTATATGAATGCACACACTGCAAAGAGAAATCCAAACATTTAATGCCTTAGTTTGAGAGTCTGATCACAAGTGATTCTTAGTTGTCTAGGTGTCTATCTATGAAAATACACATAAATGAAGAGAATATATCACTGTGTCTTTATTGCTTTGATTCCATTATCCCTACTCGGCACACTCTATGAAGCCCTATGTGCATCATAACCTTTGACTCCAGCCAGTGCTTTTAAGGTTCTGCACTTTGCCCTCTCCCATTTGACCTACTGAAGTATACCTTTATAATTGCCCCTGTCGCTATCAAATGCGCATATGAGGGGGTGCAGGGGCACCAGGCATAAGTCTGTCCAGTAACCTTTTGGCCTTTGGGCCATTCATTCTGCTTGAAGCAAGCACAGCAGGTCTCCTCTGCCTTCCCACAGTCTAATACTGTATTAGTCTACATGTCTGAGTTATTGATGGTGCTTTAGAAATATTTTATTGGTCAGTCATGACCTTTGACTGGGGCAACGCAAACACTAACCCCCCTAAAGCTTCCTATTGACATGGATATATGTATGATCACATGGTTAATAGTATAGATTTAAAACAGCTGAAGACCTGGTCTTTTGGATTTTTGCACTGTGAGCATTGCATTTCATTAAGGGTTAGCTCTAATAAAATTATCCACTGATGCTTATGGAAAGATTTTTAGGAAAAAAAATATATAAAAATTATTCATATCAAATAATAGATTTGAATAAATATTTTATGTCACATTTCCGAAGCACAATGTACAAGTATCCATAGGAAAAATGTCACAGGCACTTTAAAATGCTAAATCTTTTCCTCATATCATCCTCTTGTCTCCTCCCATTACTTGACGCAAAACTCTCCATCAATGGAAGTGTAGCTTGCACTTAAGCACCTACAATTAAGATAAGCCTAGCCACAACTGGACAATTACCTGCCAACTAACCTTTTCTGGAGGCACTTAAGAAGGTAAGGACTCCCGAGGATAGATGTGCCATGAGTAGAACAAGCTCTTCAACAGGCCAGAAGGAGAGAGGCAGAAAGGTAAGGAGGATGTAATGTATGAGAAGAGGGGGATAGAGAGAGTGTGTCAAAAAGAGAGGGAAAATGATAGAAATAGAGAAAAAGACAGTATCATGGTGAGATTACCTAATCCTCTGTCTGAGAGGAGTATTTGAAGGACCTGGTGGTGTCAGACATGAGGGGGCTTTGTGGAGGTTTACCCAGGAGAGGCCAGCTTAGCGGTGGAACACCAGGTGACCAGTGCTTCGTCCCCAAGCACAAGCCTCAGCTTGTGGCTTTGTAAACACTGTTAAATTGATTGCAGAGAGCTGATGAGATTTCCCTGCAGCCTGGGTCATTATCACATTGTGGAGTCGCTCTAATTCACTGATACTGAGGCCTATATGGGTTGTCACTCACTTTTATGTTGTCATTTTTAATGTAAGAGGCATCGTTTCTGTCAGTGCGTATCTTTCAGGTTCTGAAGATGCAGACATTTGAAATGTGCAATGAATTTAAACACTGAGGAAGACTTCATTTCCTAAATCATTGTGCAACATTTTTAGCACCAGTGAGGGTGTCTCTGCTTCTGCACAACGGGGTGAGTTTCAGTACTGTATGATATCTGATCCCAAAAGCCCTGCGGGGCAGCCACAGCAAATCAACAATGGATTAATGGATGTGGGTTTGCTCATAAATCTCGTTGGGACTGGAAAGCATTCGAGAACAGTCAGCCTGTAGTGGTGCGCTTAATGTTACAGGCAGTTTGGGTTTCCCATCGTTCAAAGCAGTGACAGAGTAGTAAAGATGTGGCAGCATCTTATGTCTGTGTTAAATCAGTGAATGTCAGAAATGCTAGATAGTCAGTTCGCTGTGCTGAGAGCTGTACCAAAACTGATTCATTGGTGCAGATATGTTTGTGAATAACTCCAATGATTTTCCATAGCACTCAGTGTCCAGTAGAATGACTTCATGTACCACAGCAAAGACAGGAAAAACAAAAAAGATATGTTGTGGTGACATGCACTAATTCACTCGTGTCACTACAGCCCTTCAACCTTAGCCTAGTGCGTTAAGGCCTCGCCATAGATCACAGTGGTTAACAGTTAGCTGTTCCTGCAGGTGTGCAGAGAATGGCTGTAACAGTCTCCATTACTGGAGAGAATGGCCCAACTCCCACAGCCCCCTCCAGACAGTGCTGTCATTACCCATCCATTGTGAGGCCTGAGAGGAAGCTGTAAGTACGGCAGACTTATGGCTTTGTTAGGGCGACTGGATGCTCACCTCACATGCAGCACCGGATAAGGAGGTATGGCGGCATGGAAGCCAGATAGAGTGATAGAGACTGAGGATGAATCAAATACTCCCATGATGCCCCGCCACCATCTCCACGGCCACCCCCTGATGGGGTTGTGAGTTGAGTGCATGGTGTAAGGTGGCGAGGGTTATTTGGTGCTATTTTTACAAGAAACGGGCTGATTTGTCTTAGGCCATTACCGTCTATTACAGCTGCGAGTCTTGGGGAAAAGGTGGGAAGCGGCAGACGCTGGCATTCTGCCTAAAGAGAAATCAATGAAACAAATTAATCCTTCGCAGGCTGCAGTGACACCGTAATCCATCATTCAGGGGGCGCTTTTACACGCTGAATCAGGGAGCAAGTCAGGGAGGAGGAGAGCTTGGCGGATGGGTGGGTGCATGTTGGTTGAGAAAGGGTGGGGGGAGAAGGGCGGGTGGGGAGACCAAACCCCTGGGGGACAGGGGCAGACATCCATGCTTCAGTAACACTGTGGTAACGGTGGGTGGTGGCAGGGAATTGAGTGGCTCTGAGCCCTGCCTTTACATCCTTGAGCTGCCTGTGGACATACATAGTAGTAGGAGGAGAAAAGGGACGTAAACACAATCAGCTAAACTACACCATGCACACAGGCACGGTTGTGATTATACACATATTTTCTCTCTTTTTTTACGTCACGTGATGGCTATTTCAACCCCACAGGGCTAATGGCTGATGCTGAAATTCATATGAAAGCTTTATAATTTGCTTCGCACTGAAAATACAGGCAACCAACTGGTCAGTAATGTATGGACATAACTAAGATGTCAAAGAAAGGAAAGAAAAATGTCAGTAATTGGAGCTTTGCAGGATTTCACTTTGTTCTTAAGAAACTGAGGAACCTAATGAGCAATATGCAAAAAACTCACTAATTGCTTGTCTGTGAAGGTAAAAATACACTAAAAAACAGATCACCATCTCACTATTCAAAGCAGTGTGCTCCATACGTGTGCTGAGATTTGCTGTGGTGATGCCCCAGCACAGAGCCACTCAGGGCGCAGATCTATCTGTGTGATTGAAACATGTGATCATCTTCCCTGTGAGGAGACAGCGTTGTCCAGGCCAAGATCCACGTGAAGCAGCTGCACAGTCTGTTGAATCTTGTAACACTCGGAGTCAAATGGTACCACAATTCAAGTGGGAGCGAAGAGTGGAAAAACACACACATACACACATATCAAGATTGATGTGTTTTTTATTAAGATCTTTGCTGTGTTGCATTGCCTCTTAGTAATCTTACATCATTATGAAATCAAATTCAAGAGCGTGATCCATTCGGCGCTACCGTCTCAGCCAGCTTTGTTGGTCTCGAGGCTCCTTTGCAACAATTGTGGCTGCACAGTCATCGATGGTGACTGTGTGTGTTCATATAACAGTGACTTTTGTAGCTGATGAAGGGTGGTGAGGTTCATTGCGTTAAAAAAAATGACAGTTTATGCAGAAACACTACAACAAAACCTTTATTTGCTGCCTTATTTTAACAGGGGGCTCCACTTACCTTTACCAGCTCCTGGTAAAAGGAATGCGGGTGGTTGGCTCCTTTCTTCCTCAAGACACAGGTGGTAGCATTCTGAGGAACGGCATGTTAGAAAGAAATCTGAAAAAATATTGTGGGCGGAGGAATAAAAGAAGGGGGGTGAATGTGGAGGGTGAAGGAAGAAGGAAGGGAGAGGTTGAGATTAGGAGTGGGTGGGGCAGCAAAGAGGAAGGGTAAAGGGAGTAAAGGGATGGAAAACGAGGAGTGGAGGGGAAAAAATCAAAAGGATGGAAAAATGTGGGGATATTGCAGCAGAGCGGATGGTGTGAGGGAGGCAGTGTGAGAAATGTTGCCGGAAATGCTAGAGCCAGCAGCGTGTGTAAAAAACCACACTGCAACATTTCTCATCCTTGACATCACTGACAGACTTTCCAAACACACACAGTGTGCTTTCAAAGTGCACGGTTGTAATATCCAAATCTTTACCGCAGCTTCTCCTCTCAGATCATACTCTTTTGTTTTCCTTCCTTCTGTAAACACGGCAGATGTCAGAGGTATTAAATTTAACCAGTGCTGTAATTCTTAATTTGAAGGGTGTGTGTGCTTTAAGATTCCCACAGCAAATACAATAAAACATGTTTGTGTGCAGTGAGAACATTCTTTGACTCGCTCTCGAAGCCGTAGAAGAGACACACTGAGAGGAGTGAAGGGGTGAGGAATGACGGATATGAGGAGAGGAGAGGAGGAGGACAGAAGATTGTTGTGGAATGTTTGCAGATCTGGCCAGAACTCGACCATCTCATTTGTCAGGGCTTGACCTCAGCTCTGGGGTTAAAGGTTAAAGGCAACATCTGAGGGAAACTGACTCGGCCATCTCACGGCCGCACACACATACACAGGCAAGTAAACACACAAATGTGTGAGAGTGTCTCTCCTTCTGCATGCTCTCACACATAATTCAAGCTCATGCACACTACATCTGTATATATCATCATTAATATCCATCCCAGTCTTATTTGTTTTATTAAAACCGAGTGTTATGTTGACCCCTAGCTATGAAAAGATTAGCTGCCAGTTTCCCAAAAGCATACCAAAGACTTTTTCCAAAACAAAGCACTGAAGAAGAATTTGAGTTCCAGGATGCTTGGATTCATTTCTGAGTAGAAAAGCTTGGAGTGTACTCGATAAACACACACTCCTGTACATAATGAAACAGAACAAATCAGGACTGGGCAATGGATTTCGAAGAGAGCAGCTCCTTAAAATCAAAGTAATGATTAATTCACCTTTTATGTTATATTTACCGCTCTTCGTGGCAAGTGGTCGCAATTCTCGTGCTTCTAAGCAGACGCGTCACTGTCACTGTCCTATGACCACACAACACTTGCCATAAATTACATCTCATCCGAGTGTCAGCCCTTCACCACACCAACATGTCCCACTGTGTGTCCAGGCAGCAGGCCACCGTGTTCCTCTTTGCCTGTGAGGTGACAAACAACACAAACTTAGCTGCAAAGGGCAAGGTTAACCACACGGAATCACTCAAACAAACTCTCTCCTCCAAGTTTCAAATTAAAGTGAGGACATAGCAGGAAATGACAATGTGTGTGGCCCATTTCAGTGACCCACATAAACAGCAGACACCTGTGAGTCATATGAAATTAAAACAATTGGCTGATGGCAGCTACGCCTTGCATACTGAAAACGGCGGAACTCAGTCATGTTTGAGAGCATTTTTTATTATTATTATTATTCATTCATCTACAAATAAAGCGAAGCAGCAACTCACTTAATGTGACTGCACTTCCAGACACTTCTGTGCCCCTGTTAGGGAAACAAATTGTTCATTTTTTTGTTGTTTAAAATGCAGCCTTCCTCCCCGTTTCTCTTTTATTCAGCTTTAAAAAAAAAAAAAAAAAAAAAAAAAAGGAGAGAGAGACAGGTAGTGCAGTAGCTAATATTCATGGCTTTGAGATGCATTTTAAATCACACACCTTTGTCATTCTTTGGCCGGAGACATCAAACAGGTGCTATGAATAATTTATCTTAAGAGTTTCACATTGATAAGGTCACAATCTGCCAGGTCTGGACACTAAACACAGGCCATCTTCACACCTTCACTTTGCTGTCTTTTTAACACACATGTGCCCTCACACACACTAAAACACACTCCTTTTAAATGAAAACGTCAGCATGCGTATGTGTGTGTGTGTGTGTGTGTGTGTGTGTGTGTGTGTGTGTGTGTGTGTGTGTGTGTGTGGGTGTGGGTGAGAGAGAAAGAAGGAGTTAGTGTGTGTCTTTTGATGTAAATATTTTTAATAGTTGCTCGACTTAGAAATTGTGTGACGTGATAATATCTACATGTTAAGACATATTTCTCATACAGTATAGATCAATTTATGGCACAAAATATTTTTAAAGTTGGTAAATCTGCACGAATATGCCTCTCACTCAAACTGCCTCAGAGAATTACTGGGAAATGATTTCCTCTGTACTGATGTAAACTAGACTGCAGCAGCGTGCTCAGTCGCTCATGGTTCAGCTACACTACATTTCTAATTAATCCCCTGCTGTGTGTTGATTTTTTTTTTTTTCAGGGAAAAATGAGAGGAAAATAGTGCAGTGCTTATATCATGCCACTCATTCAAATTAGAAGGAAGGGATGGGAAAACTATAGCAAAGTATCACCAAAGGTCATCAGTCATTGCAAGGCACCATAGCCCATAATGTAAACATCAGTGTGTTAAAGTTACCAGAAGCGAACTAATTAGATTCGTAAATGCTGTCTGATGTGAAATTTTCTGCCATAAATATTTTGAAATGGGAGCTAACTCTCATAGGTGAGTCCGTCACCCACTACAGCGCTATGGCAGTGACAGGACAATCTGAACATTAAGCGCACAGGAAAACACTCCTCCGCTGTGCTGACCCCCCTCTTCCTTTTCTCTCCTCGTCTGTCTCTCGCTTCTTGTTCGCTTAAGAAGTAATCGCAATACTTAAAAAAAAAAAGAAAGAAGGTTTTGCACTCTTCTGTGTCGGAGAGTAATCTCGCTCTTCTGTCGCTGGGCTATATTTCTACAGTGTGTTGTCGGATAATGTGAGGATGGGATGAAAGGTAATCTGCGTGCAGAATTCCTAAAGCTCCCTTATCCTTGTTGAATTTCTCAAGAATTCCACCTTTGGCCCCCCGGTTTCCCTGAAATAAATTACCTTAAGGGTAAGATGCCTTCACGAACCCCCGGTTAGGTTTTTTTTTTTTGTTTTGTTTTGGGGTTTTTTGCGTTGCCCTCTTTAAACTCAGCCAAGCAGGTATTAAGTCCCGTTCTAATTCACTTTGTTGCTCAGGGCTGCATCTCTCCCTGAATATTTGACAGGCACTTGGGGAATGAGACTAAATTATTTCCCAAACTTGCATGAAAATAGTCCTCACAATATTAAAATTGCGTTGTGTTGAGCATTTCTGATTACAGTGTTGCATTAAGTTGACACAGTAATATAAGCAGGTCGCTTTTAAGGCAAACCCTCCGGGCACTGACAGTCACAAGCCCTTCTGATAAAACATTTTCCCATGTCAGTTAATTTTCTGTTAGTTTTTCCCTGTGTATTGGGCTTAGCTACTGATTGATATACGCTAGGCTTCCTTCCACGCTGGTTTCCTAAGAAGTACACACGCTGTTGAAAAATCTGTTTCCCTTCATCTAGCTCCTGGTACTTAAAGTTTGGTTTTTTGGTGTACTACAAAATTACAGTGTTTGCACTGTGGAACCACGAGGGTTTCAGTGCTAATGGATTTATAATCTCCGTCTCTGGGACCACCCTGAGTAATTAGCACATAGGCTCTAAAGAAATGATGGTTAGTGAGCAATAAAGCCATTGCCCATAGCATAAACTGACAGCCCCTCTAACCTAACCAACCTAAAGTCTAATTGGGAAAGTCGTTGCAGTCATTGTCCTAAATTATAGTCTGGGATTCGAAGTCCCTGGAAAGAGACTTCAATTCATGACACGTTAACTGAAGGGAGCGCATCTCTGCACACACACATCTACAGTAAATATAATGAGAAAATAAACATTTATTTCCATGCAAACTAAAGCGGCATAATATAAAGATAAAAGCATGCAAGAAATTATCACGGTTGTTGTTAATAAACTTAAAATCGTGCACATCCGTTGTTGTTGGCAACTGAAAATGAAACTTTTTCTTTGTTTTGGGAATCACTTTTAATATATGTATAGTTTTCATTAATAATTAGTAAATGATTTATCGCGTGGACTCTGTCCTGCTAATTGTTTAGGTCTCCAAATAGTTCAAGCCCATATGCTATTACTGATTTTATATATTCCGACTATTTCTCACGAATCGTCTTTCCATTAAGAGCAATTAGATTATGTCTATTGAAAATTGCTGATCCATGGGGGGGGGGGGGCAATGGGATAAAAGGCGATTTCAAGTGACCTTCCCGTCCCTTTCACACCAATCCGAGCCTCCAGAATAATTTGGGGATCAGTTTTGGACAAAAAGAAGCCCCTCAACACCCCCCACCCGCCCCAACAACCCATACCCTTCACCCACCCCCCTTTTCAACACACAACCACTCAGAGTAACAAAACCGCCAGTTTAAACATGAGAATTAGTTCTATTTTTTTTAATCAATATTATTAATTTTAACTTGCAAGAAAGATGTCATTTAGGTATTTTTTTACAATTCTTATATACTTTTTTAAGAACAGAGTAAGGTGTTGAAAAAACAAAAAGGGTGCAGAGTAGCAATCAGACTGCTGCTTTAAAAACCAAGTCAAAGTCTCAGTTGTTTTGAAGAGGTCACGTGACGTGTTATTTTAGATTTAACTACTTCAGCATAATTACAAAAACTAATTTCATTTTGTTTCCCAACTAAAACAGGGCAAATCAACGGACCACTACAGGTTTACTGTTAACACGAAGAAACAAATATGTTGGAAGTCAGTTATATATATATATAAATATCCCCAAAACATTAAACTGAAAGACTGGCAAAGGACTAAATTCTGTATTATCTCTTTCTTTTTTTGTCGTTTTTTGACTCACTCATTAGTAAGTAAGGTCAGATAAATGTAAATGCAAATTTTTCAATGTAAACACATTTTAATTAAAGTTAATTAAATATTTATATATCTATATAGAGAGATATAGATATAGATATATAGATATATATGGGAATATCTGTATTATATATAAGAGGTACACATCATTATCTCCCCTGGGTAACAAGCGCACCAAGGGTCTGTTTAGAACATGAAAAAAAAAAAGTACAAATAACTTCTGTGACAAACTTTTTCACACTCCGCAGAAGCGGGGTTTAAACTTCTTTGGTGTAGCTATATCCTGTGCTCCACTTGACTTTTCATCAGTGTGTGTTACTCAAATAATAAACATTCGGGAGCAACATGGGAGATATTAAACGTTGCTTATAGTTGCATGCATAAAGGAGAACATCACTTCATTCCTTTTTGATGGTTTAATTGTCTTAATTTAGCACGCAGGTGTTGACGTCGCAGGGATCAGCTGTATGTGGCCCTTAAGCTCGGCAAGCAGAAACACAACACTCCTGTGTACACAGGAGACGTTTTGAGCTGAGGCCCCTGGAAAAGGTAATCAGCCTCTAAGCCCCATACAATGTCTTATTGAATATACTGCGGTTACAAACTCTGAAGTGATTACATACACACAATCAATAATAAACAGACCTTCAACGCTTTTTTTTTACTAATGTTTTTTTTCCTACATCAGTTTGCATCGTTTTAAATGCTCTGAAATGCATTCCTGTTGTCATCTGGTGTTTTATTAGGGAGCCTTGCACTTATGACCTCAGTGTTTTCCCAACTGATTGTGCTGCTTGTTGGTTTCAGCTGCGTTAAAGTTGCATTTTGTGAGCTTTACAAAGTCTGAATTTGTGTACAGAGGGCATTATTGATCACAGATTTGGCAAAACTGCAATGTGCTTCCCATTCTTACAAATGTTTACCTAATAAGGTCCTTTGACAAAACTACCATGCGAGGGAAATTTAAGCAGCCATAGAAATTCTATTTGTGGTTTATTCAAGTTTTATTGCAATGGAAAATGTCAGCCTTGTCTATTTCGAGACCGCAAATAATCTGTTGCAAAGCAAACCGTTGCATTGCAGTCAAAGTAGGACTGCTGCTATATAATGCGCAAATGCATCAATCACCTGAATGACTCGCTTTGTTAATGTGATTATGTCATTCTTTAGATGTTTTTTTCCAATAAGTTCATATTTTATGGAGACGTCCGTATTTTTCTACCCGATTAAAAAGTGGAAACCTTAAGTATAGGACATGAAAAAATATTGCTTTGCTCACTTAGTATTAATTAGCATGAACTTTATTTCAGCATGGGAGGATTAGGTTAAATGTTATTATGTAAGGTTATTTTAGAAAGCCGTCTGGCACGCGCTTTGTCCTGGAATATATTAACCTGGCCCACGTTGCACATCGTTTATTTTATATCACTTTTCACTGCACTCCCTCCACATCAATAATGCTGCTTTGATGAAAAAAAAAACATACACACACGCATACTCCATGTCGCTTTAAATTTCCTCTCAGCAACATTTTCTGACGCATAATGACTTCTTAGTGGTGCGCTAATTTTTATTTGATTTTATTGATTCATTTATTTATTTTTTGAATCTATAATGTATGCATCTAGTAATATCTTGGCTAAATTGGCACTTGGGAAAGAGTGTAGAAGATGGGCAACGCCTGGTCTCCTTGATCAGTCTTTTAATCCGGTGACACTATCGCTGAGACAAGCAGACGGTTATCGATCTTTTCATTATGTGTTCAACCAACAAACAGCTTCGCAGGTGAAGTGCACTGGACGTCAAAAAAGGGGCTCTCGTGTCCATTTGTACTCCAACCAGCCTGCACTAACATCACTACCATCAGATATACAAATCAGTGGGGAGAACGTGAAACGAGTGTCTACCGTCGCCCTTATCGTGGAGGGAGAAATGAGACTGTGCACTAGTTAAAAAGTTGTGACTTTGACACGACCCGGACTTCTGCACGCTTTAAAGTAAACGCTCCTGTGGCGGGACTCAAGAGAATTTTGTCCTTGCTTTCAAAAGCACGCGTGTGCATGGCAGAAGAAGTAATAAATAGTGCACTTGCCTTATCGGTGCCCGGTTTGCCCACGTAGAAAGCTGCTCCGCTACCGTTAACCACCGTCGCTGGCGCTTCTTCTTTTAATGTCCTGACGTCCACTTTCTCCTTTTTACTCTTGCCGATTCCCAGATTCTATTAGAGCGTCTACCCTGCTCCCATTCGCTGTCCCTCTCACTCTCACTCTCCTCTCCTCTTCTCCCGCGGAGACCCTTTCCAATCTGTAGAGTTAAATCTTAATGATACACTTACAGAAGAAGAAAAAAAAATCTTTGTCCGATTTAATCTTATTGGTTTCACCTTTTCAAAGAGCTAGAGATATGGCCGGGGAGTTTCAGTGGAGTGTCCGAGACAGGGACGGGAGAGAGAGCTCTCTTGTTGAATACTTAAAAAACAACCCATCCCTCCTATGCGTTTACAAAGGGGGCACTTGCATATTAACGCTCCTTTATGTCTGCTATTATCTCGGTGAGGTTAAAGCTCTGTTTACAACGTCTTTAATTCATTAAACAACAATTATACGTATTGTGCATAGTTACTGAGTCTCAGCACGGTATTACCATGTTTTTGGACATGTACGCACACGGTTTGGGGGTTTGTGTTCAATCTATATTCCGTGCGATCAAGAGTGTAGTGTATTATTGTCGCTATATTTATTCAGATGTAATAACACGTATTTTTTATGTTCGCTGAAGGTTTGGTGGGGTTTTTTGTTGTGTTTTGTTTTTTGTTGTGTTTTGTTTTTTGTTTGTTTAAGTTATACATCCCTAACAACAAAACAGTTGTACATTTCATAACCTCGTGGATAAAAATATCCTGTTGTCTTTTATCCACACAAAGGATAAAAGACAACAGCGGCAAAGTTCGGACTTTTATATTTTTAAAATCCGCTTTTGCGATTTAAAATGCATGTCTGATGAGTTATGGATGCATTTATATGAGGCTGTAATTGTACAATGTACGCTAGATGGCAGCGCGATCCAGACATTTTTGAGTTGGAGAGGCAGTAAGCCTGCAGAAACCCTGGTACAAGAAAAAAGCCGGAATCCCCATGCAAATTGTCAGTAACTTCACATTTTGAATTACTGTCATTATTAAGACATAATATGACACCGGCTCAGTGATTGTAGAGACTATAGGACCTTGGTAATTATTGAATATTGCTCATTCCTCGGTCTAATTTTAGAGATTTTCGGCCGCTGGCAAGGCATCCCGTTTGTATAACACTGTCTTTTATGCATCATTCTTCCCACTGACATTTTCTTTCTCTTATTAACTGGTTTAAACTAAACGTTAAGTTTTAATCAGCGAGACTGTGCCGATTACAGGCAACGATGTACCGCAATGCGCATGCCAAGGACAAAACAGCCTGTGAAAATATCAATCCATGGCAAAACATTAATGACATCCGTTAATTCTATAATGAAGATAACAGTCCGAGACAAACCATTTTGAAACTTCGGGGAATTTCTGAAGCAGAATCCCCCTTTTGCCGCTGTGTACATTTTTTTTATTTTTTATTTTGGGTATATTTGTCGTGCGTAAAATCTTTGTCCACTCTTTCCTTTACCCCGCTTTTTTGCTATTCTGTCCAGGGTTTCTTCCTCTTTTTTGGTGACAATAGACGGCCCATACTAATCAGGTTTCAAAGTAAATAGCAGCGCGGGGCGAGCTCAATGTAAATTGTGCCTGTCAGAGCCCCCCCCCCCAGCCCCTCCAGTCGTCGATGGCAACACTGCAAAAAATGTCCGTCCTCAGACCTCAGTCATTCGGTGCTGGAACCGAAGCGGGAGACTGAATCTTCCATCCAGGGGGTGAGATGCTTCTACTTGTTCCTAATGCCAATCGATCCATCACTGTAAAATTCATAACATCGACTATTAATTACTAAACCGATCTCCCGCACGGTTGTCTTGATGTCAACATATCGACTCTTAAAATAACCCCCAAAACGACTCAAAATGCGATCGGAAACAAGGGGGATTCTATAAACTACAGTTATTTGTCTTTTTCTGCATTTTCAGAAAACAAAAATAACATTGGAACATTTGAACAGGAGACCCGGTGACTTATTTGGATGGACACTTTTTGCAGTGAATGAACGGAGGGGGACTCTAACCAATAGAGAGAAAGAGAGGGCTTGGCTATAACCTTAGCCTCCCATTTTCTCTCTCCCTCCCCCCCCCCTCCCTCCCCCCTTCTCCTCCTCTCCTCCTCCTCTATGCAGGGCTCTGGCCAGTCAGTCGCCTTTGATTATCAGTCTCCAGCAGCCCCTCTCTTGGCTCCTTGACATGAGCACCATATAAGGCGCAGCGATCTCCATAGAAACGTGTCAGTTTCAATAGTAGTGTCAAAGTTCACTATATACAGACATTCGCGCAGATCCCCCGTTTCGGAAACATTGCTCTGCTGGTCCTCCCGTTTAAGCGCATTCATTTTTTGGGTCTCTCCTTCTTCTTGCATATTCTATCAGTTGTTGGTGTTTTTCCTCTTCTTTTTTTATCTTTTCTCTTCGTATCTCCATTCCTCCTGCTGGAGAGAGGTGAAACTATACATGGGCACTTCATTCGGCGAAACGGTTTTCTTTCGCTGCCTGGCGAGATGATGAGGTTTATTTAAGACTATAGATGTAAAAATCCAGCTCTTCAGTTTTTCCTCCCCTCCTATACGACGAAGACGGGAGTGTAAAGGAGCACGGGGAAGAAAAGAAAAAGGAATTTATCTCCGCAGCACTTTGGATCGCGTGTCTTTCCAGCAAAAGCTTCTTTTTTTCTCCACTCGTTCCTGCGTCCATGTGAATCGCTCCTGCCTTCCCTTTGTGGCTATTTTATATCAAACTGCAATTTGTTACGTCTGGACTCGGGTTTTCCTACAAGATTAGGGATTCCTGAATGGCTGACTGCAATTTACCTTGGAACTGGCCTCCCGATACTTGCATATCCTGATCGGGTGCCTATTCAATCGCACTCCTGAATTTTGAATGTATTGATCGCGTTGTACTCTCCTTCTCACACCATATGAGATTGCGTGCTCCGATTTGACTTTGCACTGCCCCGTCTTTTGAGATCTCATTTTTCTCTTCTACGCTTCATAAACATCGGCGATCATTTCGCTTTATAGCACTTTCCGGGGCCGAGATATGGCAATGGTAGTTAGCGTTTGGCGAGATCCGCAGGAAGACGTGGCCGGACCTCCGAGCGGCCCCAACCCAGCAGCGCAGCCGGCAAGGGAGCAGCAGCAGGCGGCATCGGCGGCGCCGCACACTCCGCAGACCCCCAGCCAGCCGGGACCCCCGTCCACGCCGGGAACGGCCGGGGACAAGGGGAGTCAAAATTCTGGACAGAGTCAGCAGCATATTGAATGTGTGGTTTGCGGAGACAAATCGAGCGGCAAACACTATGGCCAATTCACCTGCGAGGGATGCAAAAGTTTCTTCAAGAGGAGTGTACGGAGGAACTTAACATACTCATGTCGTGCCAATAGGAACTGTCCCATTGACCAGCACCACCGAAATCAGTGCCAATACTGTCGGCTGAAGAAGTGTTTAAAAGTGGGGATGCGGCGGGAAGGTGAATATATATATAATTTTTTTAAGCCAACTCATGATTACGCATCATCCTAGTAGCAGAATAACAGAGCTGCCATGTTGCATTAAGGTCACAGGCTATATGGCTGGGCATACTGCAGTCTCCATCCATGTTTGAGAGGGATGTTTGCATGAATGGTTAGTCTGAGAGAGGGGTTAAAAAAAAGGCCAGTGCAGCCACAGCAGCTATGCTTGTGAATGCAGGTCGCCTGAACAAAGCGACTCGTCCAGCTGACCCTCTTTATTTTGTGTTTTTCTTTGCAGGCTAAACTGAGTTCTTTGCGAGCAAAGGCGTAAAGTCGAGCAAGCCCATTTTATGTATAGCTTTTAGACCAGAGGACCGATTTCTATGTGTGTATGTGTGTGTGCCTGTTATGTTTGTCTCTGTATGTGTGCGTGTGTGTGTACAGTGAGTGTGTACAGTATGTGTATGTGTGTGTCTGTGTACAGTGTGCAAGGCTAATAGTCCCTACCATCAAGTATCTGCAGCTTACTAATTTATAATTGTACAGTAGGATTTGTAGCCCGAGTTTCCGTGAATGTGAGGCGAACACAGTACAAACCCACGTCTCTCTGGCTCCTTATGCTGACTAGACAGCTCAAACACACTAAATAATGTCGCTGAAGTTGTTCGTGGCTCCTTGTTTAGCTTGGTGCATTACAGGCCTTATAACTTTGCTCTCTATGTCAGGTGTTTGATTCCAATTTATGTAGACATCCCTCCGTTTAAGCCTATTATTTGCAGTACACACTACGAGCCCATGCATAATGTACACCGACTTGCATTAATTTTTTATTTATTTTTTAATATTAAACAATTGCCGGATTCCTTTTAATCCTAGCTGAGCGCTTGATGTGGGCAAAACGTGCAAATGTGCCTGCATTTAGCAGTAATTATCAATCGTATTTCGAACACGTTTGGCCGCTTTTAAAAATTATTTTCCAAAACACGACCCCACGTAACAACAGTGCAAAAGTGCCATGCAATTACGCCTCAAAACATCAAAGGGAGCAAAATTGTCAAATCTACTTTTAGATAAGAAATATACATGTGTGTGTGCGCGCGTGTGTGTGTGTGTGTGTGTGTGTGTGTGCTGTGTGTAAAAGGGAATATATTTTTCATTTGCATTCAACCTCATATACTTTGCATCCCTAAATACAAATGCAGTGTGAGGAACGAGGGACATAGCATATCTGTTCTGATAGAATAATTTTCTGTGAAATATTACACTCTTACGATCAGGGCACAGTAGTCAATATGTTTTGAAAAGCGTGCTGAATTTTTTATTTCAGTGCATGCCTTTTTTTCTTTTTTCTTTTTCTTTCACTGAGAAGAAGCACACAAGCTGCAGCTTGCATCATGGTTGTACTACTCATGAACAATCTTTATCAGTTCTGGATGCACATTTCCTCTTTGTTTCTTTCTTTTTGTCAGCGGTTCAGCGAGGACGAATGCCTCCAACCCAGCCCAACCCAGGCCAGTACGCACTGACGAACGGGGACCCTCTGAATGGCCATTGCTATCTGTCCGGATACATCTCGTTATTGCTGCGGGCCGAGCCTTACCCGACGTCCCGGTACGGGAGCCAGTGCATGCAGCCCAACAATATCATGGGTATCGAGAACATCTGCGAGCTGGCGGCTCGATTGCTCTTCAGCGCCGTGGAGTGGGCGAGAAACATCCCTTTCTTTCCCGACCTCCAGATCACCGACCAGGTGTCCCTTCTCAGGCTGACGTGGAGCGAGTTGTTTGTGCTTAACGCAGCCCAGTGTTCCATGCCTCTGCATGTTGCCCCTCTGCTTGCCGCGGCGGGCCTCCACGCCTCCCCGATGTCTGCGGACCGCGTCGTGGCTTTCATGGATCACATCCGGATCTTCCAGGAGCAAGTGGAGAAGCTTAAGACCCTGCACGTAGACTCGGCAGAGTATAGCTGCCTCAAAGCCATCGTGCTTTTTACATCAGGTGAGTGTCCCACATGTCACACAAAAACATGCCTAAAATCAAATGAGGCCTAGTTCCAGTAATGTCAGTGGGTGCATGCTCCTTAAAGCGAAGTGCTGTGACATCAATAATATGGCTGTCAGGTTTAGGCTGGTCACAAATCTGAGATTACGAGATGTTTGTGTTGCCGATGAAAGCTATTTTGTCAACAGCTTGCTACATATCCACTTACATGCAATTCCATGTCAGCTGTAGCCGCAGTATAAGACGTGTAAACAAATCCAGATTGAGTAAGCGCATCAAGTTTTTCAAGTGCATCACTCACTCCCAGTGCTTTTTTAAAAAGGAGATAATTAACATTCTCATGTGTAAATATTTTATAATTGTTGAGTTTAAAGTTTTCTGAACATGTCTGAGCCGAGGCTGAAATTGTTCGCCTCCATAAATTTTGGAACAGGTGTCAAATAATTGAGCGTAAAGATTAAATAGTCTATCACCGGGTGATATATGACAGCTGATGCACTTATGAGTGTCGGTGCGTGCTTTTATCCTTGCTTTTCGTGTGCAAACACATGTCTTGGAGTTGGAGGGGGGGGGGGGGGGGGGGGGGTTGCAGAATCCTTAGCAGATTGAGAACAAAAAAGCTGATGAAAGTTGACTAGTAGGCTGTGTCAGTGGATCGCTTCTGTAGGACCTAGAGTAGCCCTGCTGCTTAGACTGTTTGTTGATTGCTTAGAGCCGATCTATTAATTTTCTTAGTTATTAATGGTTTGTTTCATTGCACAGCTTTGAAAAAGTAATCAGCTTTTCTTTTTTTCTGTCTTTAAAAAAAAAACTTGCGTAGGTCATTGTTTAATTGACGGCCGACTGGGGCGAGGTTATAAAGGTCCTTATTTATGCTCGATGCACAATTTGGATGGTATTTTGGAGTTAGCTGTGTAGGCTTGCTGGCGGTAGGCCTGTTATGTCAGGGGAGTCTGTTGATTATGGGAAGGAAAAGGAAAGTCTAAACTCGCTTGCAGGCCTCAAAGTACTTTGTGAACTTACCTCAAAGTTTTGACCTCATTTTCTCACGCTTGGCCCGTCCCAAAATTCTGCATTTAAGTTACATATTATCTATAATTGCGCATGCTCATAATAAAATATTCAGTTTTGCTGTGCTTTTCAGATTTGGCTTTATATAAAAATAATTGGCACATTCATTATCCCTAGAAAGCGGCATAACATTTTAATGTGAAAGGGGTTACACTTGTCTTTCAGTGTGTTTCAGTGATAATTAGGCCTATTTATTATTAAATTATCTTCGCTGAGAGAGCTAAAACTTCACACGTATATTACCTTTACTGTTTCCATATTAAATTATATTATGGCTGTATTCTGTTCTTTTATATTTAATTACATTACTTTATTATTTTATTATCATATATTACTTTCAATTATTTTTTTTATTATGTTTTCACAAAATTTTCGCACATCATATTAAAATATCTCACAGTGTGTATTATGAGGATTTAAATTATCCCAAAAAGTTCAGTGCTCACTAAAGTTAAACAAAAGGAGCACAGAGTTTGTATTCCAGCTACGAAACCGCCGTCAACTTTTACTTTTCCTCTTTGGTGAAAACATTACCACATAGGTTTTCCTACACTTGGAGAACTTAGTAATTGTTTATATTTTTAGTTTCAGAAGTCATAATAACTACTTCAGTTTGGGGCTTTGACAGTTTGGTTAATTTGATACGCCAATTTTTGGTGGCCCACTGGGAAGTAAATATATGTTTAAGACAAACAATACGTATTTGGTCTCTGTTACCGTTTTAGGTAATATCACAGCCTTTTAGATTCGCTTTGCTCAATATTAGCCCACACATCCTGTAATGTAGGTTTGTGCAGTGACATAGCTGACTATATCCTTTTAGTGCACAGCGTTTCAGTAATTCACCCCAGATTACCCAGAGAAACTCCATACACACATTAACATCCTCCATGTTTTCTAACAGATCATTTAGTTAGTTTGATAGGCTACAACTGGTGTCGGCTATAGAAAGTCATGTGGCACTTTGCCAAGATCAGCGTGGATTGTTTGCCTTTAATAACGCTCGACTTGTCAGTATTTGATGCATAAATAGTAGTGGTCAGGCTAAACTATTCCGTAAGAGTTCAGGATCATTGTCTTGCATTAACTCCTTATCCACATGTGCACACTGTGGTGTGTGTGTGTGCCTTTGCTAACTCAGTGAAATAGTCGTTTGTGTATCTGGAAGCTATCTTTTCCTGTGTCCCACTCTATTGAGGTTATGGGGTGCAGTGCTGCAGACAGGGCCTTATGGGGAGCTATGGGGTGTCTTTGACCGGCTTTCTCTCCACGCATACGTTCATATGAAACATATTTTCCGCAATGCTTTGAACACCTTATATGGCTGCATTGCAAAATTCATGCCAAGCACTGGATTTTACTAGATATTTCCTAATGTAATTAACTTCAGCCGCATTGATTGCTGTAGATTTTAAAAGGGACACTCAGCGTTAATCCAAGGGGATTTGCATACATGGTGCTTTGACCGGCCGGACAAGGGTCACAGTAAATCACCCCGAGATCTCAGCGTTGGCCTCGGGTTCATAAGGTTATTGTGTCTGGCCATAGTGAATTATAACACTGAGAAATTAAGAATAGGCTTAAAAGTGTCTTCCAGCGCTAAATATATAGTGCTTAAAACTAAAGCTCTCATTCTTTAGTAGTTTCCACAAAAGCACGGCTTTCTACGAGATCTTTTAAGGACAACCTAGCCTTCATGTGGGATATATATGAGAGCGGTTACGCTGTTTGCGTTTACAGACGTTTATAAGCAGCGCAATACGCATGCCCGGATTGTGAAAAAAATCAGATTTTTTAACAAGCGATTAAAACGTATAAGACACTAATAAGACTGATTCAAGCCTTATTTGCCTTTGTCTGTACTGAAGCGTGGCTGCATATCCCACCAGTTACCACCTAACACGTCTCGCCTACGTTGTGCACAGACTCATTTTCTGACATTTTATGTCGCTTCTGTGTGACTATTGACTTCACCTCCTCTAATAAATTTGATTGCTTTTAGGGCCCTGTCCTATAGGCTCCATCGAAAAACAGGCCAAGAGTGGTCTATGGAGAGAAGAGCGGCGAAATCACTTAGCAGCTTACTACAGAGTAATTAGGTCACATTACATCTAGTGTAATTTCAGATTCATCAGTGCCGTTTATGTTTCCATATACTTGAATCCCCAGAGCCCAGACATTAAGAGCAGGGGCCTTTAGCCCTGTAGCCAACCCTTCGTCTTTTGCCATGTTGCCCGTCACTTCTTACTCTATATGTCTGCAATAGGTTTAATGACATTTAGAAATATATTCCGGTTGACTGGTTCAAAGAAAGGTAGCGACATCGTCCTCCGAATTGTGCATCCCCTACTGCAGCAGCAAGTCCCCTGTTTGTTCTCTGGGCTATAACAGTCCCACTCGCTCAGTGTGATGTAGCATGTTTGGGCAGCATGTTTGTTCATTCCACATTGTCAATAACACATAATGGCGGGTGTTGAATGATAACCAGAGCGCTTTTGCGGGACACGAATTAGGTATGGTAAGGTGTGCACTTGCCAAAGCCCACTTGGGGTAAAAAGTAACCATGTGCCTTTGTGTTCAGTACTCTGTGGAGAAAATGTCAGCGAATATATCGGCAATATAAATTGATTTGTGCGCCTTTAAAAATAATTTGTAAAAGAAAATGTAGGCCTACGTGGGTTTGAGAACACTCTTTCTTTCGCCTGTGTGTTTCTCTCCAAGCTTGGCGGCCTGACATAGTTTGGAATATAATTTTAATCATAGATTTTCAGTTATTTTTTGACTTTGTTCCTCGATATCAGATTCAGGCACTTTTTTCCACAACGTTTTTTAGCCCGGGGCTAAAAAAATAAGGACTCTAACCACAGTGTATTGTGTGCTTGTGTGTGTGTGCGTGTGTGTGTCTTTCTCAGACGCTTGCGGCCTGTCGGACGCTGCTCACATCGAGAGTCTACAGGAGAAATCCCAGTGCGCCCTGGAGGAGTATGTGAGGAGCCAGTATCCGAACCAGCCCAGCCGCTTTGGGAAGCTGCTGCTGCGGCTGCCCTCTCTGCGCACCGTCTCCTCTTCGGTAATCGAGCAGCTGTTCTTCGTGCGTTTGGTAGGTAAAACTCCTATTGAAACCCTCATCAGGGATATGCTATTATCCGGGAGCAGCTTCAACTGGCCTTACATGTCCATCCAATGATCCTTATATGAAAGTGGAAAAAAAGAAAGGAAAAAAGGACCAAAATTCAGCACCCCTCACCCCATCCTCCTTCAAGAAGACTATATATAGGACCTTTTCTGAGAAACTTGGAAGACATTACTTTTTTTCTGTCTTCTGGGACTGTGATGGAATACATTATGTACAGAAAAATATTGGAACTGGACTTTACACCTGTGTAAATCCACTCTCATCTTCAAGAACAAAACTCTTCATTTTGTAAAATACTAGTCTTTATTTTACTTTTTTGTAAAAAATACAAATAAAATGAAAAACATCATATGCGCAGTAAGAAAAAAGAATCAAGACTTAGCGGGAAAATAATGTTTCCAAGCAATTATAAGAATTGTCCTGTGTCTATGTACCTCTCTGTTTTGTATTATTTCTGGTTCTAAACCAGGGTTTCTGTGATTCTATACTAATAATTTTTTGATATAACCTTTTTGCTTCTTATAATGAGTGCGATATATGTTGTCGAAGCTATGTTCTCCAAGAATTAAAATTGAAGTGAGAATTTAAAAACAGAAAAATAAAGAAATTTAGACAAATAAGAAACAGTCTAATCGCTATGACAATATCACCACTGATGGTTGAACTTTTTCCCAATTGATACGATGGACCTGCAACAGCAGCAAACTGACCTCCAGGACATTTTTACTGACATTTTTACTCCAGGACGTCTGGGGCGCCTTTACCCGGACCATAAGTGCGTGTGGAGTCGATCATCAGTCACAGAGGAGAGACATGAAAATCAAAAGCACTTTTAATATATCATTTCAAATACATTTTGTTTGTTTCGTCTTGAAAATTTTCATTGTTTCTTGAATTTTATTGGTTGTTGCCTTCAATTTGCTTACTCCATGATGCAGCTTTTTGCAGAAGGGTCGGTTGATGAAGTTGTGTGATGGTGACTGTACTATTAAAAAAGAAATAGGCAACGATGTCTCCTTCTCAAGCGTTTTCCTACAAGCAAATGTCAAGATGCTGTGGCTTATTTTATACCATCTGGGGGAATATGTTATCTCTGTGCGCTGCTAGATTCTATAAGAGAAAAAACCCGCAAGATATCCCTTCATTTACTGAGTCAGAAACACAAAATACTTTTCTCCTCTATTTTGTCTGACAGTGAAAACGAGATGATGCACGAATTTAGTGTGGTAATTACACAAAAGGACGCATGCCTTACATTTTTAACAGACCCACTGACATAACTGGCAGTGCGGATGCAACGGAAGGGAGACTATACGTGCGGAACTACAGCCGTGAGCTCTCTGCTAGCCTGTGAGCGCATTAATGTTTAATATTTTTCCCAGACAGCAAGGGAAGCCTGCGCACCACACAGAGCCACCTCTGTCCTTCCTCCCGTGGCTTAATCAAGGTGATTCTCCACAAACCAAACAATATTCCCCATCTACCCCGTTCTTAAAAACCCTGCCTTGATAGTGCTTGCCTCAATATTGATGTGGGCGTCATTTGGCAAAAGGGTTAGGCCCCGCTGCAAAGCTGCTGTGATATGCGTGATCAATCTGGAAAATGTATTTTACAGCATGTAAGCCAGTCGATAGGAACACCGAGTGTGATGCATTGTGTGGGAATAGAGAGGAGAAAGGAGGGAGGGAGGAAGAGAAAGAAAGAGAGAGGGGGGGTAGAGAGACTATTGGAGCCAGTGCTGAGACAAACGAGAGAAGAAACGCGTCAGGAAGAAGTCAAGTGTATATCTGTGTGTGTGTGTGTGTGTGTGTGTGTGTGTGTGTGTGTGTGTGTGTGTGTGTGTGTGCGCGCGCGCGCGCGCACGCGTGCGTCCATGAGCGAAACTAGAAAGACGCAAAGATATGTAGCCTTGGTTTGCCTTATGCACTCAGGGTGTAATGAGTCCATCGATAAGTCTTCAATGTGTTAGATGGGCTACCTACAGTTGGTGTCCTTGCATTGGCCTGTTTCTCACAAGCGTTCTCTCTCGCTTTTTTGTCTCCATATCCTCCCCAAATGACAAAGGAAGCCCGGTTATTTACCTGGCTCTACCCACACTGGCAATACTGCATTACACTAACACCCAGAGTGATAAAACGTGATAAGTTGGACGGCGTTATGAGGGAGAAAATGGGGTTTTGGTGTGACAATTATTAAATTTGCCTGTTATCCCCACCAGCCCATCATCACCACCACCCTTCATCATCAGACGTGTTGCTCGTCTGCCATATTGTCCACATCTTCATCTGCTGACTGGCAGTGATGAGGGGCAGTAGAACAGGAGCTGAACTGCATGTAGCACGTTAAAATGCCTGGATTTGATATTGCCATATGTTATCTACCTTATAGGAGTTGGGGGGAGGGGTGCTCGTGTCAGTGGTTTATTTGGTTTTTCTTGCTTGCTTCGCTCAAAGGCTTCAGTATTAGACTATTCATTAGTTGTTGCCAATGTAGGAATTCTAGGAAGGTTTTCATTTAGGTTTTTATCCGTTGTTCTCCAGCAGAAAATCTATTTTGTTTGTATTATGGCTCATGCCTGTTTCTCGAACTCGACCTGTCACTGGGCCATGCGCTGTGTTGTTACCTGAAACACTGTACAGAGATAAATGCTCTTCAGTTTGGATGCTGGTTCCGTGTTGTGGATGTGATACTTCTAGAGTATTAGTTTAGGTGAAAATTGTAGAAAAATCAGCTGATGGGGCTTTTCATTTTAGGGTGGAGACAGAATTCGATTTTTAAGGCAGTTAAATAAATGAAAAATAAAAACAGCGACACGTAACCAGCAAAAACAGCAACCTTAGAAACACACCTTGACGCGCTAGTAATATTTAGCCCATTTTGATTTTTGGTGTGTGTGTGTGTGTGTGTGTGTGTGTGTGTGTGTGTGTGTGTGTGTGTGTGTGTGTGTGTGTGTGTGTGTGTGTGTGTGTGTGATTTTATTTGTTTGCGTCTTTGTTTGTGCGTTTTCCGAATAATCCAGAGGATTTCCTGGATGTCGGACTGTGCGTGAGATTTATTTTTACATTTTATTTTAATTTTTTTTAAAGAAAACGAATGTGGCTCCTCCGTGGTCATCAAAGCAGTTCAGAATGCTTTTGTTTTATGTAGCTCTGGTCTAAACGGTTTGCTGGGTTAATAAACGCAGCTTTCAGCTGGTTGTCTCCACATAATGTATTCAAAATCCCTCTAGAGTGACTATCTTTTATCCTCTTGCTGAGAGCATTCTGTTATACAATTGTTACACTGCAGGCTATATAAAGCAACAGTTCAAAAACAGATAAAATGGTGGCATGTGTTCCCAATTAACGTTTCTGTATAGGCAGTGCGAAGCAAAACACATGAGGACTCTTGGAAAAAATGATATTTTGTATTTACGCAGTGGACCCATTTTTGACAGAGGCTTAATTTAGTATATTACGTAACACTTCAATTACTAAGATAATACGCGTTAAACAACAGTAATGTTTTCTTTATTTTACAATCAGCCGTTTATCACCAAATGTCTTATGTCCTGATGTGATGACAGCATTAGTATTAATTAAATGAAAGTTTAAAAAAATGAAAAGCATAAAGGAGCAATAAGAGAAAACTAAACGCACCGTCAGATTAGACCCTAGCTGCGTTGGGTGAAGGAGATAGATGTGTTGTACACTTTAAGCTCCATTTGTGTCTCTGTAATTTCGGAAACTCCGGTTACCAAAGTGTTACTACGAAATGAGTTAAATAACCATTTACCTTTGTCTGGTTTCATTCATCAAACCACAAGTGGAGGACTCCTAACACGGGGGGCTATTTGTTTGCTTTACACAAGCAGCTGGGTGCGATTTCACGTTTGAGATATCTGTCTGAAAGCGAAACATTTATTATCCTAAGTTGTCAGCGAGCCTATTTCTCCAAAACCCTCAATGCAAACCAGTGGTTTTATGCAGCAGTGGAAATGTCCTATTGGCGTCACACGTCACTACATTTCACTTATAGTAGCCCGGCTTCTCCCGGTCACATTTGACAAATACTGTTGTTTGAGACAGTAACAATTTCTAAAACAGCGGCTGCTCGTACTGGTGGGAGATTTGGGGTGGGGGTGGGGGTGGGGGGGGAGAAGACTCTGAAGTGTGACACGGCTTATTTCTCACACTGTCTCGTGCATAAAAAATGGCGACAACACGGGACAACAAGTGCTTCACCGGGTCTACCAGGCACATTGAAATAAACTTGCAAAATGGCTGAGAGCACGCAGTGAGGACGAATGTCCGAAATGAAAATGATTCCCGTGACATGTTTGCTGTATCTCTGCAAACAGTCCGAGATTCTAGCTGTGTTCAGAGTGCACGGTCAGTGGAGAGGGGCATATCGTGTGATTACAGTGTGTTGCTCTGAGATCTGTCCGCAGACCACATAGGCAACCTTTAAGCCATGGATCAAATCCAGCCCTTCGGGGTATAGAGTATGCCTAGTTGTGAATGTGACAGAAGGGGGCGCCTCCCTGCTTGCACGCACGCGCGTGTGCGCTCCAGTGTTTGTCAAGACTGTGTCATCTGCGCTTGTAGGCAAATGTTCGGATTTTCACGTATAATTGTGAGGTGTTTGTGTATGTATGCGTGCGGGTTCGCTCCTTGCCCGCTTGTGCGTAAAAGCGTGCATCTACCAACGTAACTTACGCGTGTGTGCGTGTGCCGCTGGCCGAGGGAGAGAGGTGATTGTGAAAAAGCCCCGATCGCTGTGTAAGCGGATCCCTTTGTGTTGATTTAGGAAGACGTTTGCTGTATATAACGTTCAAGGCTGATAATATCATTGCCTGGCCAGATAAATAAAGCATTGGCCAAAACCATCGGGTCAGCTATCGATCCGCTTTTTCTCCCTGAGAGAGTGGGGGGTGGTGGGTTGAGGAAAAAGAAGGAGAGAAAGGGAGAGAGAAAGGGAGAGAGACCTCACTCATTAGCATTCCACAGCCATGGACTAAACGCTGACAACTAACAGAGATATCCAGCTCTACACCACTGCATACATTTCCCCCCTTTGTCTTCTTCCCCTGGCCCTTCATTTCCAGCGGACAGATCTCTCGTCACAGCCAACACATTTTTATTTATGCCCTCTCCACTCCTTTTGCACGAATGGACCCCTTGCACAAGAGAGAAAACCTTCTAGTAAAGCAGAGAATAAAAGAGGGGGGTGATGTTGTAAAAGCTGTGCAGAAGTGACAGCGCTAAGCACACTGGCTTTACTTGAGAGAGATACAATTGTGTGTGACTTGACAAAATAAAAGTGGGAGACGTTTTAAATTGCAACTTTAACTGCCACGATTTAGACATTTTAGGATTTTATTTATTTATTTATTTAAAATCTAGACACTACGTGCTTTACTGTGATATTATTATTTTTTATTTCCATTCCGATTTTAGCTGGATGTTTCTCCATAATGATTTAGATGTTTGGGTTTAATGTGGGACCACTTTTTTCAGCCTTAAAACGTCTGTAAAACAGTTTTCTGTGAAGGTTGTTATTTACGACTGCTCCATGATGTGTGGATAAAATTAACATGAAGGAAGAGAAACAAATGAAAAATAGGCGAAGGTTGAAAAGTTGTGCTGGTTTTTAATTATAGTATAGAAATAATTTACAAATAGCTTGGGTTTAAGTTTGACAGAAATTACATGTATTTATTAACGAGTAAATTCAAACCAAATATTTCACATTCAAAAGGTAATATGGAGACTGTCATTGAAACAATTTGGACAAGTGGGCTTTTTTTTCTTTTTTTCTTTTTTTCACTCCCCAAATGGCTATATCTTAATATGGGCTCAAGTCTTGCCCAACAATGACAGCTGTTCATCTGATAGTAACTTCTTTCCAAGTTTTCTCCCCACCCACCCCGGGGCCCCCGGTCTCTGTCTTGCTTTGTTGTTTTAAAATATGCATGTCTCTCCGGAATGCCAGTCACGGGTCCAAACTTTGTGTGTCCCAACCTCCCACATGATGAAATGATCCTTTTAAAGCGGGCTCAATATGTCTCAATCTGCACTCCTCTTCCTTCTCTAAAGCTTCTGGGTTCGGGACACAGCCCAGAAATATATTAATTAAAGCGCACTACTACGGACTTTTTTTTAGCACTGAGGAAGAAGTGGTTGGATCAAGTCAAGCTCTGTCAACGACGGATGGATGAAGATTCATGGCAGAAAAAGCAAAAGAAGAAAAGTAAGGTTCATTTTGACGCTCTCTCTCTCTCCCTCTGTCAATTCATCTCCTCCTCTCTCGCTTTCCTTTGAGTGTCTGTGTGTCTGTGTGTGTGCGTGTCCCTTTTGCTCAGTGTTCGTGTGTGTTCCTCGGACTGAAACGGATAAAGCCAGGGGGAGTGAGCGAGAAAGAGAGAGAGAAGTCTGAGAGAAAGGGGAGGAGGGATGTATATATCCGTAAAAAGTGAAAGAGGATGGACGTTTGTCTATGTTTGTGTGGGTCCGTATACACGCATGTGTAAAGGCTTGTCTTGACCAAGAAATGAATAAAAAAATTGGCATTAAACTACAAAGTGCAGGCTTGCTCACTGGTGTGCCGCGTGTGTACAGTATATGAACCCTTGTTTGCGCGAATGGTGGCGTTTACGCGTGTGGAATAAACCACTACCAGGGAAGAAAAAAAGGAAACCCGGATGGTCTGAAAGGAAATGCTTGGTTTTGAAGGGAGAACGCTTGATTCGGATGTAGCAGAGCGTTTCAGCTCATGAACTCCCAACTCCTCCTGTCATGTCTGAGAAGATGTGTGCATATTTCTCCCTGGCAAAGATATGCCTTTTACAAAAAGACAAAGACAACTGATCATGATTGATGGGGGGCTGTGTAACAATGAGCCGCTAAGTTTTCAGGGGAAATTTGGAGGAAAGTTTGAAGTGAAACCTGCCAACCTGTTGCTTCTGCTCCAAACATAACAGCAATATCAGCACCAGAATAACATCCCGTGAGCCATGCAGCATCTCATCCCATCATAATCCACTACTCCAAAAATGTAAACATACCAGCAGTGGGAATCATTGGGAGACCTGCACAAACAAATTGAATTTAATTACTGTGTTCATTTATTAAATTCAGATACGTTTTAATAGACATCCCAACAGTCTGATTATGTCAACATATGGGAGGCCGTGCAGCAAGGCCCGGGCTTACATACCTGATAACGCCTGGGCTTTTCAGCAATATTTACGGCTTCTCTTTATAATACACTCCAGATGGTGAGTGACTGTGCCACCGCAGTCAGCGAGCTCCTCAATTTTTACTCAGCAGCATTTTGTTGCAATTACATCAGCGCTGGGACAGAATTTATTGGTGACCCACTTCCCCCGCATTATATGCATAAATGAAAATTTCAAAAAGAAATTAAATTCGTCTACAAAAAAATGGTGAAGTTATTTCTTTCTTATTTATTTATTTTATTTATTTATTTGTTTTTCGCACGTGACTTTCTACTATTAGGGAAAGGGGGAAATAAAACACAAAAATCTCATTAAACACACTCTTCAAATACTCCCCTGTTCACCCCTGGTTTTTTTTTTTCAGCCAGTCACTCAAGCAGAATAATGCGTGTAAAGATATAATCCACTAAGCCTATACTCTCTGTGCCCCCTTGCTATATTATCCACTGACAATAAATTGGCAAGCTTTTTAGCAGATATCCAGCGTCTCAACTGAAACACGTGCGAAATACACTTGCCAAGGGTTTGTGTAAAAATACAAAATTTGTTTATATATATTGCATTACCACATTAAGTTTAGTATGGCATGATGAACGCAAGTGTGTCTGCTGTGGAATAATTCCAATGTTTGTTTGTTTTTGAGTGATAATATAATCATAAACACATTATCTGAACTGAACAAAGCACATTTCGAATCATGAAATCATAAATCATCTATCTATCTATCTATCTATCTATCTATCTATCTATCTATCTATCTATCTATCTATCTATCTATCTATCTATCTATCTATCTATCTATCTATCTATCTATCTATCTATCTATCTATCTATCCGTTATAGACTGTTTAACTGTCAAAGCTGCACCAGCTCATATTGTTGCTGTCGGTGTTCACCTGGATTGCTCAGAGAGGCTGCTGTAGGTCTATTATGATTAACTGAAACGAAGCATTGAAGGGTATTTTTCATGTATGCCACTGGGAACCGCTCCTGACAGTGGTAAGGTTTCCCATTGACTTCCTTAAGTCTCTGTTTGGATCTCTTTCTCTCTCTCTCTCCCGGCCACCTCAGAGGCTTGTTGATAAATACATGCCTTTTTTTCCATCTTACTCAGCACCATCCATCAAATTTGTATGTCCACGTTACACTGCTGTGCTTAGGGGAGAGCGAGGATGCCAGCAGGCGTGCAGAAACACACTCCAAATCGTCAACAAGGGATGCATTTCTGTCTCTACACAAACTAAATAATTACTTCGCACTTCGTTCTGGTCATGTTAACGTGGTGAATTGTCTTAAATCAGGTTATGCTAGGGTTATGCTGTTTTGGAGATTTAGAAGTGGTCTTCTGCTGTGCTCTGAGGGTTAATAACCTCTTCACACACTATAACCACTGCGTTTTGATCCTAGTAATACGCTGGATAGAGCGTTTTTTTCCTGGCTTGCCCACGGCTTGGACCACTCTACAGAAGACCAGTCGCCCTGTGGTTGCAAACTCTTTGTGGCCCCACATACCGCCGCTGTGATTATAGAAGTGCCCCCTCTCCCTTGTTAAAGAAGTAAAGCTCTAATCTAGCCTCTATGTCGCCCCCAAAGCCAGCTTGCTATGTGTACGTGTGTGTCTGTGCGCGCGCATGTGTGGGGACAAGTGGGGGTCGGTCTGAGCGAGAGGAGAGTTAAAAAAAAAAAAGGAAAAGAAGAAGAGGGGGTGGCGGGGTGGTTATAACGTAGTGGCCCTTTCCTTCGTTTGAGTGACACGACCCCTCTCTTCTCTTCAAAGGCCATGCAGAAATAAACGCATCTCATTTGAATGGCGATTTTCTTGGTGGTATTTTACAGCCAAGATTTCTGGAATAGGAATGTGTTTTTTTCCTGCAATATTGAATTGGGATGGTTCTGGTGGCCGGGTATTCAATATTCCCATCTCTCCACATGCGGCATTCTGCAGTCAGTGTGGTATTTTGTCCATGACTACATCACCAACACTACCCCCCCTCCACTCCCGCGCCCCCCGCCCCGTCCAAATTCATTTGCATCCGCTGATGATATCAGTAAAGAATTGCTGGCACCATATGAGGCAGGGTGGGGGGAGAAGGCTTATTTGGATAAAACTGGACCGCAGAGTGGACACGGCCCTAAAGGTCAGTCGCCCATTCATGTTAAGGTGGCAGGGGGTGTGTGTGCTGGGAGGGGGTCGGCATGGGGTTGCCAAAGAGGCTTATTTGAAAGCGGGCGTATATTTGAGGCAAGGGAGTGAAAAGAAGTGGACCACAAAGCTCGTCATACTTCAAATACGCCCCGTCACATCTTCACTCTTTCCTTTCCACGCAGGAGGCGGGTATATAAAGTGGGGTCTCAATGCTATGGCATGGCCTGCAGAACGCGCAGCAGAAAATAAAACACGAGGACTGAAAAGTAGATCTTAGAGGTTTAGGTGTATAAAGAAAGTCGTCTCCAAGGTTCTCCTTTTAGTGCTTTCCTTTGATTTGTGCAAATAAAATACTGAATGAATTAGAAATAAAGAAGCCAGAGTGGTTATCAGAAAGCCCCTTTTTAATGCAGCTGATATGGAGTATTTCACGTAACCTCGCGGGCTTGTTTACAGCACCATAATGCTGAAGAGATAGAAAACCTTTTCTGAGATGGTTCTTTATAGCACCAAAATAGGGCTTTGCTATGGAGCAAGCCTATAATTTTCTGATTACTAGGCTCTATGCTACAATTTTGGTAATAGTGCAGAATTTCAAGGATTTACTTGTGAGGCAAAAAGAAAAAAGCGGAATATAATGGTATGTGCGCGGTATATTTCAACAGAATCAACTGTTGAAATATACATATATATATAGAGAGATATATATATATATATATATATATATATATATATATTTTGTGCCCATGCAGTCTAAACCTCTGTTTCACTACAAAGGATGTACAGCATCATCATACATACACCTACGCTAATATAAATAATTTAAAAAGTAGTTTTATACTTCGAGATCATGTTAAAAATGGAGAGTCAAAATTATTTATTTTTATAGATTTTTCCACAAATTAAAACACTTTATAATAGGTTGATTGAGCTTTTAGAGATGTACTATTACTCTAGAGTGCTTTGTTTACATCGCCTATGCATTTCTTTATTTTTATATATATATTTATATGTATACACCTATTGTGGACTCAGGTGACAAGGGGCCGCTGTTTGAATGAAGAACAGTGAAGCTTGATCACTTTAGATATATAGCTCTGCATTGATTGCTGCGCTAATAGAGCGTGTACCCACACTCGCGATCAAGCTTTTAACGCTGCTATCATTATTCCTCATCATTATTGCTGCTTATACTGTATGTGGCTATAACTGCTATTGCTGTTACTGCGCCATCATTATCAGCAATGATGTTAAGGGAACACGACTTAGTTCTGTCTTTGTATATGAAATAATGGCTGCGGTGAAGATGATTGGGTGGGTCGTACCATAGGAGCATATTACTGACCATTTTACTCACAAGGTTCTGCTTTTTCTCGCTTTTAATGTGCCGAAAGACCAACCTCTTAATACCACCGAGCAGTAATAGGGAATCTCTTTCTTTCCTTCCCTCCGCATACATAAAACTGATTCCTAACTAAACCCTCGGCAGAAGATGTATTATTTTTCTTTTGGTACACATCCCGAGTAAAATGTTGCGATTGAGGTTAAGAGTGATAGTATCAGTAAGTTTGTCAAGTGGGACAAATAGCAGTTCTTTGAAATAAATAAATAAAAAAGTTCTCCGATTTTGAGTTTGACCACTGATCTGCTGGTTTGCCACCTTGAACCCTCCGATGTCCAATAAAGTTGGATTCGGTGGAGAAGTAAAAAGCGGCACACGCTACAGTAACAGTAATAAATGAATTTTGGTTGAGTAGTGTCTCACTCGTGTACAAGCAGTAAACTTGTTTGGAGTGTCTGAGAGCGCTAAACCGCGGTGCTTTGTTGTGGCGTCCCTCTGCGCCCCTGTGTGCTGTCTGCGTAAAGGCAGCCTCCCTCTCGCAGACCCTTCCACGGTGTCATTGTTTCTACCTTAGTTTGCTAGATGGCGCTCTGCGTTGTGGGACCCTCTGGCACAAGAAACGCCTCATACCCTCTCTCTCACTCTCTCCTCAGCTCTGCTCTCAGCCCACAGTGCACGGCGAGCAGCCGAGCAGCTTTCCCGTGACAATTTTTTTAAACCAAACATTTTCGCAGCTGAAAACGACTTTAAAGCATATTCCACCGCTGTGTTCAGATACAGACTTTTCCAATTACATTACCCTGTGTCGACCAACATTTTTTTTACAGCTGTGGGGACACATCGATTAAAACCAGCGATCAGTAATGCATTTAATTGCAGTGGAAACTGATAATAACTCAGACTGTCATACAGCATTTGATCTTTTAATAATTGTTTGTTTCAGAAATGCAGCATTGCAGAACATGTATTCCAATTAAGTTTTAAATTATAATGAACACTATAGAAAGCCTTTAAATATTTTAACGATTTCACTTTAAATTTAAATAAAGAGAAACACGCAGAATCAAAGGATGTAACAGTAAAGTTGGACTGGGACTCACACACAGCAGAAATATCAATATTTTGGCCATGAGGAAAATCTATTAACGATAATGGCACGTCATGTCTATAAGAAATGGCGTTTCAAGTGCAGTAATCCAAAACAAAGAACACTTTATTAGCCTGTAAAAAATAAAATAAATGAAAATTTGGCGTTTATTTTATTTTTATTTTATTTTATTTGTTTATTCGCGGTCGTCTGTCAGACTTCAAGCAATTTTGGATTGGTTATTAGCAAGGAAAGGGGTCCATTGTTGTGTTTGCTGAGTGGTCCACTCTGCTCTAAGATATACTGCTGCAGTTACACTTTCACTAAATAGCGGCTTGTCGGTGTCTGACGTTGATGAATGTGCTGGAGACTTTGAGAGCCTTTTACAGCTGTCTTAAAAAGCGCCGTGGCCCCAGACCAGCTACAAACAGATCAGGTGCAGGGGTCTTAATGCGGCAGTCAGCGACAAAGAATCACACACTGTTGCACTGAAACGCAAATATTTTATTTTGAAAAAACAAGTTGGCTCTTCTTGTCGGTTGGCGTTGAGATATTATTATTCTGAGATTACGAATTGGATTATAAATATAATTAAAACGAAGTTTTTATAAAACGTGAATTTTAACCATCTTTCAAGTTGTCAACAGATCACACGAGGAATCCAGAAAATAGATTTCTTCTTATGTGGCTGAAGATGAACACAGTGCAAGTGCAGCCCATGTGGGCTGTGAGTCGTGGTTTTGGCTTTTTCCCCCCTTCCTGTGACTTCATTTGCTCCTCACATGAAGACGGTTAAGATACAAAATGAACTCCAGTATTATGTTTGGAGTCAGCTGAGTCAACAAACTTGGATTATTTTTTCGATTAAGTTCTTTAAAAAAAATTAAAACTTGTATTTTTAAAAAATAATTTAACTGTACACTTTGATGAGGAAAAAAGATTGATATATTTCACTGTCTGAGTAGCTCAGTAACCTCCTTCCCCATGAAATAAAGTGGATGACGACAGGGTGGCTTTCACAAAACACACACACACACACACACACACACACACACACACACACACACACACACACACACACACACACACACACCACAAACTTGTGGGCATGGGCACAGAAGTTGCCGAAGCCGGAGCTCACTTGGTCCCTCTGCTTTAAAGAACACTGACCACAGGCAAGGTTTCATGGCTGATTGAGCTGTATTATCCATTTGTTCTCGACTCCATCCCCAACTCACACACACTCACACTTCCTCCCCCGTTGGATCCTGGGTGGTGTGGCACAGCAGGCTCGCTTGTATACTGTATGAGGGGGGCTCCCCACCTGCAGCCCCTCGGAGGACTCAAACCCAGTCGGATTTCACCCCGTTTCCTTCAAACCCATCGTCTTTACTGCTATTTACATGAGCTAGCCTCCACATTATTAGCAAGCAGAGGGGAAGAGAAGGAAGCAGCATTTTTTTTTGAACAATAGGCACAGGCCCGTTATACATTTTGAGTGTTTGAGTAAGGCTCTCTTGGTATTTGTTTTCCACGACTTAACAAGCCATCATTTCAAACCTGCATATAGAATTGAAATAGCTCAGAGATCCCGCAGGCAAAGGGCGGGCTGCGAGTTCAATTAAGGTGGAATAATGCATGGGGACAAAGCCAATGATGACCTCGATTGAAATTGATCAGAAAACGAGACCAGAAAACGCATTCACGGGAAAAGAAAACACACGCACGCACACACAGTAGCCTCTTTGTTGTAACTGAATGTTACCTCTTTGTATCTGCACTAAGGCCTGTCTGCCTCTGTGAAATTGCAGGCTACTTAGATTTTAGAAATATTTCTAATTCCCGAATAGAAAGCTAAGATTTTAATACCACAGAACCTATGTCTAGACTAAGTCATTCATTGTATGACATCTCTTTCTCTCCTTCCTTAATCGAATTTGCCACATTTAAGCTGGTATGTGCGGATTTTGACGCATAAGCAGACATTTGGGCTCTATCCCTGGAATGACAGAGAATACGATGGTTTGTCATAATTTCTTAAGAAGAAAACAAGATATTTCACCACCACAGTGGGATTTTAACGAATTAAAATAACTCACTGCTTGCCTGTGATAAAAAGGTATGGGATTGAGGCGCATGCTTGTTAAGTAACTTGCTGTCAGTATAGTTAGCAGTGCTCTGATATGGACGGTGGCTGCAGAGCTTCATCTCTTGGGGTTTTAATTAACAAGCTGTCTCAAAGCTGTAGAGCTCCATCAAACAGCCCCTCGCTCTCTCTCGCTCACACACACTCGCTCTCTCTTTCTCCACCAGTAAATCCACCCCCAGTCAGTGCCTTGGGCTCTCTCTCAAACTTTAGACATTCTGGGTCCCAAATCAACTTGTTACCACAGTATGTGCACCACCTGATAGGGTGTAACTACTATGAGAAGATTTGCAAAATATAAAAGCAAAAATATTTGCTTAGCATCTAGTTTCATGCACCGATGCCCACGTTTGTTCACCAGACATCCACATACTGTACGTATTCTGTTGGGTTTGACTTCAAGCCTGAATGGCGCGTGGGGAATTGGTGCTTTCTCTGTAAGCTATTGCAAGGAATGACTTCCATCGTCTGTTTTCATACTTCTGTTTTTAATATATATATATTAACTCTGCTTTGCTCCAGTCTGCAGAACATGCTCTGATCGATCCTATAAAATATTTGATAAACTTAAATAAGAATCTTTATCAGATCCCATATATTTATATATAAACACACAATGGCCTAAGTTACTTTAAGTTTACAGGTTAAGATTTCATATTCATAATATATCACAGGCTTAAAAAACATGCTGCTCTTTCATGTCTTCATCACCCAGTAATAAAGAAAAAAAGTTACACGTGCAACAAACCTTTACAAGAGAAAAAATCCCACTGCCTAAGCTTCAGTTATGCAGTAATAAACATGCAAATACGCCTTCATAACAATGTGAATGCACCCTCATTTATTAATTTCAGCCATTTTTTAAACGAACATTTTATATTTCACCATGGCAACTATTTGGGGTTTAAAAAAAAAGAACGGAAAAAACACTTCACCACTTCCTTTTCTAGTTGCTGGAAAACTTTTTTATGTTTAGGATCATTGCGATGAATGTGACCTGTTTGAAATCGAAGAATAGAGTCTTAAAGTGAGGGAAGTAATGTAGGGAAGGTTGAATCCCGTGAGAAAACATAAAATAAAGTGTGCTTAAGTGTCACTGTGTGTGGTTTACATAGGTAGTCAGTGTAAACCGTCATCATCCTCTTGATGTTGATCCTCTACCACAGTGCTACAGAGTGTAAGCACTGGCTTCAGAAAAGATTTGTCTTTGGTAAAAAAAAAAAAGAAACAAAATCTCTCTCTCTCTCTCTCTCTCTCTCTCTCTCTCTCTCTCTCTCTCTCTCTCTCTCTCTCTCTCTCTCTCTCTCTCTCTCTCAGCCTATAGTAAACTCCCACTGTGGCCCAGACGGGGGTAATTTGATAGCAAGGCAAGGTCAAGACAGTGCGCTGTCCATGGTACTGCGGCGGGGCAGGCTGGATGTTATCATCAAATTAGACAGGACAAGTTTCAAATCGATGCCACCCCCGGATGTCTGGAGACCGCCACCAGCAGTCGGAGTTAAAGTCCTAACAAGTCCCCCCTGACAGGTCAACACCTCAACACAAACACACACCTCTGATGCAGCAGCCTACAGGTCAGCAGCGCTGTGTTGGCGAGATAAGCACCAATCCCATTGAAGGCTCTAAGTGAAATATAGCTTTAGGTCCAGTACTATTCTGCGGCCCTGCATGGGACTGGGATGAGGTTGGATATCATAATATTTTTTTTCAACCCATTTATTTGACAGTCTTTATTTATCATTGAGAGGAATACCGAGGATTATTAACAGAACACACGCGCTCAGCCGCACACGCACACACACACACACACACACACACACACACACACACACACACACACACACGCACACAAAGAGAGAAAGAGGGAAATAAAAGTTTTAAGTCAAGCTTATATTTCTGGATGAAGTGCTTTTTCCCCCACTGATGATAACTGTCAGCAAAAGGTTTTAGCCAAGACAAAAATAATATGCTTCCATCTTCACAAATTCAAAGAATGAGATGTTTAAACTGTGTTTTTGATGCATACGAACTCAAAAAAGAACACTCTCTTTTATAGTTTTTACATTAAAAAACGTTGCAATACTGTAAAATATTCTTTTGCATAATATTTTTATGAAATAAGCAGTGATTCATTTCTTAGATCCCACTGGGTACGAAATTTAAAAAAACACTGCATGTTTTTTGTTGTTGGTTTTATAATCTAAACTGCAAATTGCAGGTTTTGCTATGAGTTCATCTCATTAATAATTGTTTGAAACTAACGTTGCATGTGTTGGCAATTCTACTCTGCTTATTTTTATTATTATTATTTTATTATATATTTTTATATTTACGACAGCTCATTGCATTTCACTGAATACTAAATAATTAAAGGCGCGAATCTTCGCTGTCTTCGGACAAAAAGTGAAATCTTGGACTTTATCTAGCCTGCAAGTGTATTATGGGCTATGCATTATCCGTCTATTTGTGAAAGATCAAAAGTGTGTCGGAGTTGAGGGGGGATCTCAAAGAAGAGGGAAGAGGGCACTGATTAGAGATGCTGCCAATCTGTCACCCCCTGACAGCTTTTGCTGCGGGGATAAACAGCAATAAAGTCTAGATGGCCGCTGTGCTGTTAACTTCACACTCACTATCACACACACACACACACATACACACAGCTCGCCACCGGAGGAACAGGTAAATTCACTCAGCTCCTCACAGCCCCCACCCCCTCGCCTATCATCGCCTCTGTCTCCCTCCCTGCATGTCAAACTACCCCTTCCCTCCGTCAAACTCTCCCCCTTTTCATCCTCCCTGCTGACTCAGGTAGCACACACAATGAGGACCTTAGCGACAAGAAAGGAAGCTATTCAACCGGATGGAGAGATTGTGGACGGAGGGAGAGGGAGAGAAACGTTATATTTGAATGGCTGATAAAGAAACGCAATAGATGGGAACAGAGTCTAAGCCGTCGGGATAGAAAGAAGGGGTTAGGCATCACAGAGCAGGCTGCAAGGTGACTGCAGGCCCTTTAATAACACAAGTATATTAACTCAGTTAAGCACTCAGATTCAAAATGAACCCAGCTTCACTTAAGGGGCCCCGCGAACCCCAAAATGCACATAAAAACATACACCTGCCGAATCCAAGCACCTATATTTCCTCCAAGCCCACCCCCCTCTACCCCCCACCTTCCACCTCCCACCCGTCCTCCTCCTTCCCCCTACCCTTTTCCCAGCTGTCTATCATGGTGTGGCCCGGCTAATTTGAGTTCATTGGATGGCAATAACTTCATTTAGACCTTCATCTCTTTTTGGGGTGGATGTAATGAGGATGCAGGGTGCTGCCAGTGAAAGGACGCTCCCTCAGTAATAATAACTTGGATCTTATTCTTACCCCACGCATTGCCGTGTTTATCCTCGGAGGGCTGCGTCCACATGATGAAACTCATCTATAATGTGTGATTTAATATCGCCTTGCACTCTTTTTTTTTTCTCTCAGAGAATTTAAACCCAAAAGAGAGCAGACGGTCGGCAAGTTTAGGGTAGAAGTTATAAAAATAGTTGTTTGCTTTCTTCTTCTTCTTCTTCTTCTTCTTCTTCTTTTGATCCACCATAACTTTTGTCAAAGCTTTCAGTCTAGATTGACTTTTTTTCTCTTTGAAACTAGTTCACATAGAAAGATTTAAAAATATATGTGCATGAAGAAAATGCTCCATGTAATTTTCTAGTTCCGTTGCATTGAATTATTTTGTGCTAATTTAAGAAATATTAAAATATGCAACATTTACTGAGCAGGCCAAACTTCATATGGAAAAATGAGCTTATTTGACACCGTCAGATAACTGTTCAAGATATGTGAGAAATGTATTTTCAAAGAGGAAAATGTGTCTTGGTAATTCCTTAAAAGACATTTTAATTTTTTACGTTTTATTTTGTATTTATTTATTTATCTCTTTTTTCCCAGTGCAAGTCACGGCCCTTTGTCTAACCGCCATCTAATCGATATCTTACCACCTTAAATTCGATATTGATTCCGGGAGGGTTGTACTTTACGGGATTGAGGAAACACCTCATTATTTCGTTGCTTTAAGTGCAATAAAATAGTGTACAGTCAATCTTCCTTTGATTGATCCGTTATCTCGTTGTTTTATTGTACTGTAATATTTGATATTTTTGTTGTTCCCTTTTATTACTATTATTATTATTATTATTATTATTATTATTTGTGATTTACCTTCTTAAGCAGAACCACTTCCGTTTCGATTTTAATTATATATATATTTAATTATAGCGTTGTTTCTATAATATTATGGTTTAAATCTGTTTGATGTGATTGTGGATTACCGAGAAGATTTTATAATATTTAGTTATATGTGTATTTTAAATTTGACCGTATTCAGTTAAATATCGAAAATATGTTTTTTATATGTTATTACTGTGTTATTCACATTCCGTAAAGCCTTTATTGTGATAGCGCGTAGATTAGGTCAGTCAGGCACAAATATAATTTTCAATAAAAGATTAACTCATTTAAAAAAGAAAGGATTCGTGGTCTGTGTGGTTTACAGCCTATTATCAAATATTTTTTGCTCTTTTATAACTTTAATGTCACTCTTTGGATTTAAATCTTCAGGATAAACCGGGCAGCTGGTTGAGAAATAACGAATGTATATCGTAAGTAAACTTTTTTGGGGGGGAATTAACATGGCTGAGATCTGTGAGCAGGAAATTAATTCTCCTTCCCCTTTTATGGTGTGTATACACTAAGGAAATAGAGGGAGTCATTATGTCACATTAGAAAAAAAAACCACGTGTGTAATTTAAAACGGCCACTTGCCCATATGATAATTTGACAAACTATGATGCCAATACACATTGTTTTTTAAGTAATCAGATATCGACTCGCATTTTACTCTTAGAAAGGCCCAATCACAGGCCCACCTAGAGCCCCTTCATCTCGCCTGCCATTCATCAAGACAAAATGACCAATTTTCCCCAGTAAGTCTTCAGTGGCCTGTTAAAGAGGGCCAGTGAGCTGTGTTATACTTCCTTTCCTCCCTCCATCATCGCCTCTTGCCTAACATTGCCTTCCTGAAATCATCAGAGAGTATAGCCCCAAATCTTAAAAGTCAGTGCCCATTCTTCAAATGTATTAAATTTCAGAGGGTGTTTCTTTTACTGCAGGAGTCTTTAGGCCAGCAAAGTATCAGAGGAGGTGTAATTGAGGGGGCGGTGAGGGGATAGAGTAGCGGTCCGCCTGAAAGCTGCTATTAAAGCCAAATGGACAGAACACCGTAAAACGGCTCTGCCAACAGCTGTCCCACAATCGGAGTATTATATGCCAGGATCCTCGAGAACGCACCACACACACATTAGGCCATGCTGCTGATGTAGTGGCTACTTGTAAGTATCAGACAGCAAAGCCAAGAAAATAAAATACCAACGAATAACCACGAGAATGTCCCGATAATATTCGTGTTATATTCCTGTGGGTACTTAGGGGTAGCTGCGCTTCTTGGTGATTTTGGTCTCCAAAGGCATTTTTCACTTCTGTATAAGCCCCGATTTTCTTATAATGACCTGGGGAATTGCAATTTTGCTGGGATAGCCGAATTGCTTTGCATATTTTCACCCATTATGGTTATATTAGTGGGGTTTTTTCATAAGAAACTCCAAAACAGGTAGAAGCACAGTCTGGATAATATTATATGTGCGTCCGTCGATTAAGCTCAAAATTGTTATATGTTAATAATATTTTTCTGGGAACGTTTTGCTTAAAATATGCACTGCTGAATAATAATAAAAAAATATATATAGCTAATATCTCACATATCAAATGATCCTCAATTTATAAGGGGATTTTAAAAAAATAAATATTTGCAGTTTATTTGGGGATGGTGGGTGGGAGAGACTTCAACCTTTAAGAACAGCTCACTTTAGGAGCTCTCTTGATGCAACACTTCTGACCAAACTTTGCACCTTACAGCTGTGATGCACCTTCCTTATCTTGGTTATAGTCTTTCCGAAATTTGATGTCTTTGTCCCCAAGTGTTGTTTCAGACTGCGACTCCTTATGAGGATTCTAAGCAGAGAGGCGATTGGAGAGGAGTTGTTTTCCAGTGGATTAAATGGTTTCTCTGCAAGTCAATGAATATGTAATGACGTCTAACGAAACCGGCCAAAGAACTCTGTGCTCTTGTATACTGGGCTTATATTAATAACCCCATCAGCTGAGGAAAAACGTGATATAAAGTTGAGAAAGAATATAGGGGGAAAGGAAGTGAAGGAATACAACTTTGAATGCATCTTCAAGTCTAAGCCAATTTCCCCAGTGTTTAGATTAAATATATATATATTTGCTCAAGTCCTGAGACGGAAAGAGAGAGGGCAGAGAGAGGTTCTTATTTGCGGCGAGAGGGAAGGGGTGGATTTACATTTATGAAACTGAATTGGAAATATTGTTCCTGATAAGCAGTCATGCCAATAATGTAATTGAATTGAATTAATAAAAGGAGAGGCGAGATGGAGCGAAAGAGAGTCCCTCTACCATGATTGTGAAAGATATTTTTTTTCCTTAGTATACCCGATAAAACATTGATTGTTGCAGTTAGTTGACCCGTAAAATTTGGGGGTTAGTTTTCTCCTCTGAGCTGAGCATATAATTATGCAAATAGTGATCTGACAGTGATCCGCTGGAGAGTGTTGGAGGAGTGTGTGTGTGTGTGTGTGTGTGTGAAGGGGGTTGTCAGAGGGGTGACATTCCAACTTTGCCTAATGCCTGGTTCCTTTGGAAAGAGTTCATCTTCTGCAGGGATGGCGTGCATATCAGAGGGAACGGGAGCAAGCAAGCGTGACAACAACTCTCTTAAAGTGAAAATTGAAATATCAGGCGGTGGCAGCACACTGGTTCCCCAACTTTTCTTTCTTTTCTTTTCTTTTTTTTAATGTCATGGTCCCCACCCCTTCTCTCCAAAAAGCTGACATTACAGCACAGACCCCCCGTTTGGCAAGATTTCACCCTAAAGCTCCGCAGCTGATGTTATTTTTTTTATTTCTTTTTTCCCCCTGTTGCAGATATGATTCAGTGTGGAGCTGTCTGTTACACGAGTTGACGACACCAGCTGGGAGAAAGTGAATCCTTATAGCTTAATCAAATCAGACATACCAATACATTCACACGCTGGGCCTGCTTTTATCGAGGGAAGAGATAGAGGAAATCAGGCTTTCTGGTTTTGGTTTGGAAATCCTTCAAACGTCAAGGTCCAACTTATTCTCCTTTTTTTTTTTTTTTAGGAAACACCGAAAAAGCGTAAACTAGCGCCAGACTGACTGACTGACTGACAGAAATCGTCGTTGTCATGGGGGCGCCCATGGAAGTGAATGACCAATGAGAGAAAGTTTGTCTGCTTTCTCGCAACTTTCGATATTTCAGCATTATCTATAAAATAGCCAAACACTTAACAGTCTATGAACAATTAAGTCTTAAGGCGCACTGATTCTTGGTCGAAAATATAATACAACCCCCCTCCTCCAAACGTGTATTAATCGGGTGCCTTTGATGACAACTGACTGGAGGTCCTAATTTATGATACCACTACATCACTGCTGTGGACAGAAGGCGGGTTATTTAATTAAACTCAGAAAATTCTCGCTAACACGAGAGTGGGGTTTTGCCTTTTCAATATCGCAGAGCTGTGAAGTTACATACATATCCCGAGGAAGTTCTAAACACATTTAAGACGGAAAGTCGAGCCTAATTCATCTGCGTGTGTGTGAGAGAGCGCGAGTGAGAGAGAGCGAGTGTGTGTGTGATTGAATGCCTCTCTTTAATCTGCGCTCTGACACTGTGTGAGGGGGACTCGCCTGGTTCCACTTGTTGTTTCGGGGGTTAATGGAAAAGATTTCTAAAGATTTATTGAGGGGGCGTTTAATGACCTGATCGGTTTCACCGTGTGAAAACAAATGATGCCGTAAAACCTCGCTGAGTTAGAGGGGGCTCAGTTTGCCTAAATTAACGACCAAAAAAAAAAAAGGCATTACAGTTTGTAGTTTGTTTTCTCTCTGACACACGTATCGCTCAGTTTAACGCTCTGTCTCCAATATCATTACCTTTAAGGATTTAAAAAAAAATATGCACAATTAAAGTTATGACCCGTTTCACTACAGAAACAAAGCAGCACAGCTATAGTAAAATATACATTTTTGAAAGTTTAGAAAACTGACAAAACACGTGGTCGACTGTTTGGTAGCAGAGGCATGTTTGGTGGTTAGTATTGATTTCACGTTTGGAAAGTTGTAGATACAACGGATGTGACTTCACTTGACTTTTTCCTCGATCACTTGACGCGTTCACAGCTGTCGTGGCCTGTCTGCGTTGTGGAGTTTTCCTTATGGTTTTCTAAATAAGTAACGTGCGCAATACCAGCCGTGAAAAAGTCAGGACGATTAGCGCGTCCATTCCAAGAAAACAAAGAAGAAGAAAATGAGAAAAGGAAAAAAGGAGAAGCACACGGTTTAAAAATCAAGATTTAAAGTTTATTTGCTTTGTTTTAATTGGTTATTACAACAATGAAATCATGTAAAAGTACAGTAATTGCTGTGCTGCAGAAGCGTCGAAAATAATTAAGACCTTCAAAACTGAAATGGATCAAAAGCGAATGAAACTATTTCAGAATACAAGAAAAAAAAAGAAACCTGGCAGGAAACTTTCAGTTTCATAAAACCAAAAAGCTTGTGCTGTGATTAAACAAAATAGGCGTGTTTCTCAATCCAATGCAACAAATAATAAACCATCTGCAAAAAATAATGACTTCAAGAACAATTGGCGAAAATATTCCCCTTTTATTTCCAAACTGTGCTTTGGATTTAGGCTGCTCTTACATCTTTAGTTCCCTTCACATATGGCTTGCTGGATATTATTAAAAAAAAAAAAACAGTGAGCAGAATCTTGTTTATTCCTAAGGCAACAATATACAAATTGTAGAGTGAAAAATGAACTGATCATAGTTGAAAAGGAGAAAGATGAGCAAAGATATCTTGAAATGAAACTCATCAAATCAAATAATAAGCCAACTTCTTTTGCTGAAACCTGGAGAGATCTAAATCAAATTAAAAGGAAATTAGGCCTGCAACCATCAGCCGCACTTGTCTCATTACAGCAGAAAGATAATCCACAAAAGCCTTCAACCATACACACAGTGGGCAGAAAAGGCAGGATTTCAGTGTTCAGTGCGGAAGTTTAACAATGGAAACTGTTTTAAAAAAGGATAGAAAAGGGTAGGAATGTTTGAGAATGTGTGTCTAAGGTATCATATGATTTAGTATGCAATTTGGGGGTTTACTAATGCCATGACACATTAGAAATGCACTCCATTAAGCCTTGAGTGCTTTATAAAACATACCAGCTTTATGGAAAAAAAGATCATGTTTAAGACACGCAGTCAGATTATGTGCAGCTGAGCAGGGAGCTGACTTTGTCACTTCTAAGTACACAAGAAGAGTACTTTGGTGCGAGGAAAAAAACTGATATGTTACATTTCTCCAACATCTAAGGAAATATCATTCCGGCTTAGAATAATATTGAAATCTTGGATTTCATGACATGTGTAAGGCAATATATTGAGGCTTTATGAGTGTTGTGAGCTGACTTCTGGCTCCCGTTAAAATGAGATATCTCACGAACCCATTTTGATGCCTGACTTTAAATGATTTTAAATATGCTCAGTGTCCTGAATTTTCCATATTCAGAACAGGTTGTGTTTGTTTTATTTGTTTCATCACATCCAATCAGCCACAGACATCAATTTCAAGGATATCAAACTGGAGAAAAAGGAAAAAGTATATATATTTATAATAACCAGAGAAATAAGCTCTCCACACTTTTGCAAATCAAACTCATAGATACACTAAAGTAAACACTTACTCACTTACATGCGCTGAGAAAATATTGGCTTAATATTAAAAAATAAAATCATAGTCATAGTGTCTGTATGAGACACTGCCTTCAAATTTCAGAAATTACGAAAAGTCTTTCTTATTATAATAACTGCAATTCCAAAAAAAAAAAGAAAAGAAAAAACAAACAGCTTAGAATCACACTCACAAATCTGAATGAGAAAAATGAGGTTTAAAAGTTTTTTTTGATTATGTGTGTGTGAATGAGTCAAACAATAATCATGAAGCAATCAAAACAACTGCTGTTAAACAAAAGAGTTAAGAGTATTCACTCTTATTAAAAAAAATACTTGCGGTCGGTACAGGAAATGATACCAAACTTACCACAATGTACCACACAGCATGAGCTAATTTCAGGGTGAGTGGTCCAGGCTTTAGGACCGGGGGGGATGATGGAGAGGAGACTGAGCGGTGCAGACTGGAGGGCAGGCGGGGCATTAGCTCAGTTCAGGCTGATGTCAGGACAATTAGAGGTGCACCACAGCGCATTGTGCACAGCGCCTGTCAACCTTAATCTCTGCTGCTGTGGCCCGTACCCGCAGCCAGGCCACAGCCCACGGGAAGCGCTAACACTCAGGCCCATATTGCTTTGACAGTTGCACTCAACCAGAAGTAATGCAAAACGTTATTGTGATGTATACACAGTGACCCTGTACTCTTGTCTCTTACAACAAGAAGGCTATGCGTGTGCAGAGTCAGGAAGGGCTGGGAGGAAGAAATGACACTCGGGGAAAACAGTGGGGAAGGAAATCTGGTAGGAGGTTACAGAGGAAGAGAGAGAAAATAAAAAAAAATATCAGAGGACCTTTTCTGCACTTTAACCTCTGCGCCCTCCCCAAATCTCCTCTTGTTTCGAGTCACTGTTGATGGTTCTCTACAAATCTTGGTGCTTGTTTTTGTGGGAGCCACTGCGTGTGGTAACAGAGTTGGAGGTCTCCTCTGCCTCCTCGCCTTCTTTTGCATGGAACTCACTGAAGAACCTGAAGATAGAGTCGAAGCTCATCCAGGAAGTCAGCTCATGCCTCTCTGTGCCTGCGTGGAAAAGATAAGCACAAGTGCATACCAAGATATTTACTGACTGTAATGTTATATGAAAGGAAACACATGATCAGTGCTAATATAATTTAAATTAAAGCTCTGCATTCTATATACTCACCATGGCAACGTAATAAGTGAAAAGAAACGGACACTATTACATAAGATTTTTAGTCTCGTAAGATTCGCAAACTCCCACAATGCTCCGTGAAGACCTAAACCCTTATGTGTGAGAACGATGGCAGCCTATGACCTGTTAGCCCAATGGGATAGCCTTAATATGTTATTCAAGCGGATACCTGATAATCAACAGCGCTGCACAACCAAGGAGATGGAAAGAGGTCCTTCCAACAAAACTAGATATATACACAATGGGTGCACTAAGTGAAACCAGTGGAGCGGTAGTCATTCGTTCCAAAGGACTAATTGAGAAAAGGCCAGACAGAAGTTGGAGAGCGATAACTAGTGAACATATCAGGTGGTCTGGCAGTGACGGGGGGAGGCAGAAGTGCAGGGTTTCCCTCTGACCTTCTCCAGGTTAGCAAGTTCCCAAGTTGGGGTCACGCTGGAGCTTGAAATCTGGTACATGCGCGTCAGGTTCCTTAGGGTTTGGGTGTCACAGCCCAGCCTTTTAGTTTGATAGCTCAACTGGATGGCAGAACACCTTGGCTGTGCCATCCAGTTGAGCTAGAACTAACAAGTTAGTTGTAACACGGAATGGTTTGTTTGTGCCACCTCTCGTTAGCGTCTGACTGCAACTGAACCTGAAAAATGGTGTCCTGCAGTTCACCCGATGCCTGTTATTAGATAAAACTAAGGGTTTCATACTTTGATAGATGGATCTCAGACATGTGAGTGGCTGTAATGAGCTTTCTTTTGTGAATCTTTATTTTCACCTCTGCATCTGTAGCCTTTTCTTCTTAGGGACTTGCATTTGTTCGAAACAATATTACAATGACTTCCTGTAATTTTCCTGGGAGCATTTAAAAAACAAAAAGCAGTTAATGATTTAGAGCTGCTTGAAAAAAAAAAAAGACGGTCCCAGGAGAGAAAAGTCGATAACCACAGCCCTTCTCAATGAATCGAATCTCTACAATATACAGACATACCTTTTTACCTCGGTTCCTTTTCTCAGTGCCTTTCACTTTCCATCCTGGCTTCCTCCTCTCCCCACAGTGCACATCGTATCAGCTATAAAAAGCTAGACTAGAAGGCCGCCGGGATACAATTAGGAAGCAACTTAAAGGCTCTCACACCATAGACAGCCCTCTGATGACCACTGCACTGACCCCATGTTTATTAGATTGACCCTTGCCTGGAAGCATTAATGGAGATGGTGTGTGTGCATGTGTGTGTGTTTATGTGTATGATTGTAAGCAGGTATAGGGTTTTGGGCTGAGAGGGAATTTGGGTTCCAGGTACCAGTGGTATGTTTGTGTGTGTGTAATTTGCGCGTACGAGTATATAAGGGGGTTCTCGATCATTCTGAGACAGGGGTTTGCACTGCACGCTATATAGCAAGCAGATGGCAGTCAGTGCCTTGGGTCAAATTTACTGGCCTGGCAATCATGGTAGTCAATAACCCAGCACTCCCGGTGACTCCACTACCTGTGTAGGGCTCATCATAACACCTATCCCTGGAAACAAAGACACAGCCCTCTCACACCTCTAATCTATCATTTATATCCAATTTGAGGCACTGTGATCTTTTTATTCCACCTCTTCTATTCTCCCTGTCTCATTGTTCTCTCTCTCACTTGTATTTTTACTTCTGTTTTGTCTCTTTTCTTTTTTCTGCAGAAGCGATCAATGCCGCAGCACTTTCCAGTTCATCTTGAACTAGCGGTGAACTCCAGAATTCCGCCAGCGTCTCCACCCTATCCCATCGCAGTTCAGGGTCACCAGGGGGGTGTCTCTGTGCCGATATGCAAATAAGCCCGTGGCCCTTCAGTGACTCTGGCGTTAAGCTCCACCCCTTCTATATGGTAGAAGCTTTGAAATAAAATCCTCTCCCCCAGACAACCTTCGCACACACACACAGATATAAACCCACTCTCATGTAGACTTAAACAGGCCTTTAAAACTTCCATCCATTCCTCCTTTAATAGCCAAAGCGTGTTGAACCTAATGGATGTTGTCATAGCTGAGATGTGACCACTGATTTAGAGGAGGAACCCCAGTGACCAGGCGAAGAGAGGCAGAGACAGAGGGAGAAGAAGAAGACAAGCGAGAGTTATGTCAGCTACACCACAAATCAAAGTAATATCTTTTAAAAACTGTGGAAATCGATGGTGTCATCTGGCTGTATCTTGTGGGTAAAGGAAACCCATAAACAGCCAATTAGCTGATAAGCAGACTGTTTTTTTTCCTTTATGAAGAAGTGATTTTATGTATTGGCAAAACAGCGTACAATGGACAAAGAGCTCACCCTTTTTAACTGTAACTTGTATCCTGTATTTAATCTAAAGTACACTGTGTAGCTGTTTCGTACTTGTGAAACAATTAAGTTGCATGTACAGATTTTAACAAGTTTACAGTAATGACATTAGCCTAATAAAGTTTGTTTTAAATGCAATAACGGTTTCATTCATTGCCGTTTCAATAATGATGCTGTCGAGCTCCACGACACTGGGTATCGTCACAGGGAATACAGAAAATTGTCTTTCGTTTTAACAGTGTTTATAATTACACTGGAGGAAAAAACAAACAAACTTAGATTAATATTGCACGTAATGATGACCTACAGGTAAGGCAACGCATACACACGACAATGTTTCACTGTTTCCCTGTTTCACTCTAAGGCAGCAAAGAGCCGGTACAGAAACATGTCCTGTGCTGAGAGCTTCCTTATGTGCTCCGTGCTCCAGTCATGGAGCAGTTTCAATGTAGCGCCTGACCAGTGCCCTGTGTTTGACCATTTTGTGTGTGTTGTTTGAGCCTGGTGAAGCTGCCTCATTATGTGACAGACAGAGAAGAGTATTTGATCCTGGATATTTGGCCTCCTCTTCTCTGTCACAGCCACTGGAGCCCTCTCAAGGTAATTGACTGACTGTTTGATCTCCCTCTGACTCTGCGCTGCTACAAGATGCTGCCACACACACATAAACACATTCATCAATTGTAAGTGTCTACTCATGGATGGAACACACACATACACACATGCGGGCACAAACACACACGTATACTCACGCACACAGTTGTTATCATTTGTGTGCAGTGAGGTAAGGGAACAGAGGAGGAGATTTTTGAGCTGAAAACAAGGAAATTCCTCCATAGCTATGGGCCATGCTTTCTTCCCTGCGTACCAAACGCTGCATGCTGTTACAAATGGTAATCGGCTCTGATTGTCACAAATTTCAAAACAAACGCTAGGTGACTGAAAAGCCAAAGTGACGCCCCGAGTGATACTCCAACAGGAAGTGCAAATCAAAGCATGCCGACTATAATTAGGTTCCATCTGGGCTACATTATTTAAAGCCGCAGCAGTTAATTGCTTGTGTACAAATGGCCTATTTTATTTGAATCAAACTCTTTTTTTTTTGTGATTCGTAATTACACTGATGTGAAGGGGGCATATCTCTTTGCCTCACTTATAATATAAATCCATATTCAAATTATTAAGAGTACTTTGAGGCAGGGGGAATGTAAAGTGATGATACTTTTCTTTGTGAGAATTGAATTTCTTTAAACAATTATGACTGCTTAATCAAATATGCTGACATTTGGGTTAAACATTTAATGAGCTTCAATTTAAAAAAGGAGATGAACAACGATATAATCACGGAAGAAAATATTAAAAAAAAACAGAAAACCTAACAAGACTAATATACATGATATTATTTCACGCTGAAGCAAACATTTTCTCATTTCCTCTTGTCAACGTTTTCATCAAAAAAAAACAAAAAAAACCCCCACAAGCAGTGTATTATCTTATCAATTTCCTATTGACGGTAACCTAAGCTTTTGTTTTATCTCGATGTGAGGTAGAGCAGTGCACTGTGGTGCGGGCCTGGGTTGGTTGTAACCTTAGTCAAGCAGCTGTTTGTGGAAACTATCTGTTGCATGGATCAGCGGAGGAGAATCGCTATCTGTATCCTGGTTGTCAGACGATCGGATTTCTGTCCCTGACGCTCTCTGATATTAGATGATCTTCCGAGACTACGTGCGCAGTGTGCGCTGGCACTGTGTGTTTGCGTGTGTCTGGTTGTCCACATGCAGTGCACATAACTGACATACAGTCAGCTATGCTTGTTGTCACTTTGCTTGCCAACATGCCTAAAGGTCAAGAATGTCATTTCGTCCCACATGGCTGTCTGTAAAGGGGGTGTGACATGTTGCCACAGGAGACGAGGTCAAAGAGAGCCCGGGCAGGTGACAGGTGGTCTGCAACACCACCAGAGCAGCTCCGTCCTCTGTAACAAAACATGAAGACTATGTTTTCAGTCAAAAAATGTATTAAATTAAATTTTACTCTCCCACCCATTCCCTGCCACTATTCCCTGATCTCCATTTAGGATGAAGACAACAAACCCAGGAATAATCAGACTTTTTCTACACTGTGTGTCTTCAAATAAAAATCAGCTTGATCGGAGCAGAAACAGCCATAAATACATCAAGACAAAAATGCTAAAAAACAGAACTCATTTCATCAAATCAGTAATACCACTGTTGCTTCTTGACTTAAATTCATTTTTAATGCTTGTTGGTAAGTGGGGTCTGCCCAGCCCCCGTCTCTCTCATACTGCTTTTAATTACTTTGCTTATTATTGTGTGTTGTTGTTAGACAAAAACAAGGCAGAACTCATTACACATCCAGAGATGAGAAACCTGAATCAGTACCTACAGGGGCCGCTGAGGGGGCTCTGTATTTACTTAGAATAAAATGCAAACAGAAGAGAGACATAGAGAAACAAAACCGAGTGAAAACACAGTGAGCGGAGGATATCACATTAACTGGTTGAAATCATGACCACACATAAGCTACTTTGAATTCAAGTAGTTCATATGGAGAGTGGAACTTGTGACAACAAAGACTGCACAAAAGACGGTGAAATTCTGTATTTTTTTATTACTTACTTCTCATTTTGTTAATCCCTCCAGCCTGTTATGTTTCCTCCCTACAGAGACACTGAGATTGCACTGAGTGCTTTTTTTATTTTAATGTGAATGAGTGGCCTTGGCCGTCATAAAGGACCCTTGCTTTTATGGACTTGGAGCAGAGTATTTACAAGATAACCCTGGTCCAAGGACTGTGCAGGCTATTTGATACCAGTGTCAGACTCTCCTGACTCTTCTTCAGTAAAAATCGAAGCCTGAATAATCCTTTGCCTCTACAGCACCTCTCAATGTCAGTTGTTTTACTCATCTCTGCTTAAAAGGGTTGAGATATTTTGGAATATGTGCTTAGCCATCTGCGTGTCGCTTTAATCAATATTTTGTATGCACCTTTTCTATCTATCTATCTAAATACTACACTCAAGTTTACAAGTTTAATGTGGAAAAAAGCTAGCTCAACAGTTAGCTCTTACAGAAACAATTGGTAAGATGTAGAATAAAATCATTCAATTAAATTCACAAATGAAATTAATGAACCACAAAATTATCATAAAACATTTAAAACTTTAAACATATGTGAATTGGGGGCATCATTTGCATGCCATTTGGAAGAGTTGGCTTGCTAATTTATTTATGGTGACAAAGCAAGAAGAAAATTAGTATAGAGTCAGTGACAAAGCTATTTAAAATATATGAACTAGTTTTGACAGTATAGTCTGAACCTTCTGTTCTCTAATTATTAAAACACTAAGAATTGTATAAATTTGTAAATGCCTAGTTGGGTAATAAAAAAAATGTCAAAATTATCAGTTGGATACACAAATTTTCTTATGCCCGTATGACATGTCCAAGTTTAATTCCATTTTTGTGTGTGAATTTTACAACATAGTATAAGGTCTGCATATGTACCTGTTGATTCAGTGTGAATATGTGACATAAACACACACACACACACATAAAAAAAGAGAAAAAGACCGAGTGTACATGCACATGTATGTTTATGGAAGGGCCTTGTTGGGAGTGCCACCCAGACATTAACACTGTAAACAGTGCAGGCCTCCGTCCCTGTCCGGCCCCTTTGTTCCATCTCCGCCACCATTGGTTGGGACTTAAATGGCAAACACTCGGGGGCTGCTAGCTCGCCTGACACGGTTTTGTTTTTGGCCTATTGAGGGGCAATGGAGAGCTTTTGTTTCTATGCCCAGGCACAACGTGTCTCAAAAGCAGCATGGCTGAAAAGAGAGGCCCCCACAAAGACTGTGCATTAGTGGAGGCACTACACGCATGCATATATGTGCAACTCAAATGGGACTAAGCACGGACACACACACACACACACACACACACACACACACACACACACACACACTGACACACACAATGCCTTGCCAAGGGTAGGTTAGGCCAGGCAACTTTGGCCAGACAGGATGGAAAAGATGGAGTGGGGTTAGAGCATGCGCACAAGAGAATATGCTAAATGCCAGACTGCAAACTTACTACTTCGCTACATTTCATTCACTCCTCATTCACATAAATACACAAACAGCTATAGTCCACTTTATTGCAGTAAAATCTGCTGCACAAACCTCTCTTGCACTTCCAAGACAACACCAGGCATAGAGAAACACACACTCACACCAACACATCTACGATATTAGAAATACACACATCACTCAGTCACAAAAGAGTTGAAGGAGGACAGGGCTAAGAGAGGCCCCCTTTGCACCTGTAAGAAAGACAGGGCGCATTCAGAATCTGTGGTCTCAGAATAGACAGCCTTGAGTGTGAGAACCCCCATTCATACAAGGCTATGGTGATCGCACACACCTTCATACAATTCTCATTCACAACACATGTTGCCTAAGGTCTATAGAAGAATCTAGCAAGGGGACTAACAGTACTAGTGTAAGATTGATGCAATGCATGGTATAATCTTTATCCAGCTAAAAAGCAGTATACACTGGCAGCAGAGAATTTGCAGTATATATATCAATATGCTTTGTAAAGCAGTCTCCCACTTGTTTTCTTTATATCAACCACATAATCATATAAATATTTCTATCACACTACACCTGATGCTTACATTGGATACACCGACAAAAAAATCCCTTGTTTCTTCACAACATCGCCGGTAATATTGGCAATAAAAAAGTATTAAGTGCCTTGTAGATACAATTGCCATGACTAGCAGTTTGCTTAAATGGAAATAATCTTTGTGTTGTGGATGCAAATCATTTGTGGGATATACAATGACACATATACATATATAAACATATATGACAAAACCTTTGTGCACTATTACTTTCAAGCCAAACAATTTAAAATTCAAGCATTTTTAAATGACTGTGCTATTAAGTTAACAATAGTATTCTCCCTTATGAATAAGAAACAAATCCTTTAGGGACACTGTATTAAGTAAAAACAACAAAATTGGATACAGCTGTGATCACTGACACACAAGTTGAACACATATTTGATTTCTTATTGGACAAATTCCATGAAGATATGAATTCAACAATTTTCAACCTGTGAGCTCAGTTTAAGTACTTGTTTGCATCAGGCCCCCACATGGAAAAGAACTGCTCGAGTAATTTTAAAATTTCATTGTGAGACTTGTACCAGATGGAAAAAGGATATAGGAAGATCTGTGGTCATAAAAGAAAAAGAAAAACAAGCCATTAAAAAGTCAAAACACGGTAGCAACATTAATCAAGAGGTACATAACTACTTAACTATCGCTAATCAGAGCTGCTATGGATATCCTCTTCAAGGGATGCCAACCATAGCACACCAACACTATTTAGCCATGAAAAATGGACCATCAGACTTGCCCCTGGGGTCATATGACAGCTTACAATGTGCAAAGCATTGCACTACATAAAACTATATGGATTATGTTTTTTAAAAAAAAGGTTGTTATTATCAGCTAGAAACTGTCAGAACAAACTTTGCTAAAGAAGATGAAAATAAGCCTAATGAAAATGTGTACATTCTTTGTCCAGCTCAAGATCAATTTAAGTGGCCAAACATGTTGGGTTCCAACAATATTATAAATCTACACTTTTAAGCTTACATTAGAGTAAAGTAAAGTTATATAATACAATGTTGGGGTCCAACATGTTTGGCGTGAATGCATAGCCCTGACAGTGAAAGCATGGAGGTGTAAGTGTGATGATATCAGGATGCATGAGTGCAAAAGGCGTTGGGATAGATTACGTTTTTAGATGCCATGCCACTATAAATACCTGCTGATACACAAAAATACTGGCTAACATGATGACTCAGTCCCCGCAGGCTTGACAGGAGAAGAAAATTCCAGTATATGATGATGGTCCAAACCATACCGCCAAAATCACAGCAGACTTTATAATGAAAAAAGAAGTTAAAAAAAAGCATGACCTGTCCAAATGTATCACCAGACTTGAATCAAACAAAAGAGCTTTGTCTTGTTTTAAAGTGACAGTAAGTTCCTGCTGTGGGGAAAATATAATTAATACTATAAATCTACACTTTTAAGCTTACATTAGAGTAAAGTAAAGTTATATAATACAATTATTCAGAGAAGATACACTTTTAAACTGTGACATTTAAATTATGTTGCACAGGATTATACTTGATAGGACACTGTATATTACCAGTATCATTCTATGTAATGCTCAGAAGTGCAAATGATCCAACTAGTGTAGCTGCTCCAAATTTACATTTCCACTTAACCATACTGAACTGAAGGCACATTTTGTGGCCAGATTTTCATTGTGGCCTTCTACCAACACTTGACTGAACACTTCTATTTAGCATCTCCCAGGTGCAGTGGGAATATACATATAAAAATAGATATCAGAACTACACAACTCAAAATACAAACCTACTGGCATGTACAAAGACAAAAATTCACATTCATGTGACATATGGCATATATATCATATTTATGTATGCTCAAGAGTTAGTTATACTGGTAACTTTTACACATACAAAACAGAGCTGGGTTAGAGAAGGCGATCAATAAAGTGAGTAGAGGGCAAAAAAGTGAGAAAACTGCTGTGGAACATATGAACACTAGACTGATTTCTAATTTGGTCTAAGAGTCTAGTGTGAGAGAAATGCAACGTTGAAATCCTGCAACCAAGAGTTGTCTACGAACCTCTTTTTTCATGTTTTTGCCTCAAACACATGCGACACAAGCATAGAAGTACTTGTCACTTGACTTTGTGATTCCATGCTTGCCGACACTTAGAGAAAAGTGTGTGCGTGTGTATGTATGCGTGTGTGTATTCTGCGAAGGGTTAGACAAAAAGAGAGCAGAGAGTTCAGGTGGGGGAGGAGCAGGCCAGAGGTGGAGATAGCAGAGAGTGGGTGTTGAGGGTGGGGCAGGTCTGAAATAGATCACTTAATGGAACAAAGTGTAATTAATGGGTCACCACAGATAAGAAGACGCTGGCTCTATCTGGGAATGTGCTAATAGAGCTGACACACACTCAGCAAGATCAGTGCAAACGTGTGTGCGTGCTTTGTTAGTGCATGTGTGTGTGCACGTTTTAAAGACACACAGTGGCTAAATAGTGGGTGGAGAAGACTGGCAAAGGTGACAGGTTAACTTGCTTTTCTTCATGACAAAGATCTGTCATCTCTGCAATCAGAGAAAACCCAGAAAAGGAAAGGCACACACATTTTCGCTCGCCACATGGCCTCCCTTGCTCACTAAAACGTTCCGCCCCACATCAAAACATGAATGATGTTATTACACTTGGTGAGCCAGCACGCTTTTAGTTGCAGGGATGTGGTTGTTTACGGAGAGATGGAGGAGAAGGAAGCCGCCTGGTCAAGAGAGGGTCAAACCTGAAGTGTTCTAAGAGAACTAAACTGTCACAAACCGCTCCTCAAACTTCCTGTCTGTGTGTCCCTGCGTCAGGGGAACATGCCTGGAGCCAAGGGGGCCTGTGCATGTGTTTGTGGAAGCGTGTTGGATAAATCTATTGGTCTTGGAGCCTGGCTGGGGAGGCTGGGGGGAGGGTTTTCAGACATCCACATACATCGGGATAGTGAGATGGCCAGTGATGGACATGGCAAGACAAAGAGGATTTCCCCTGTTTGTCTGAGAGCGTCGAGTTACCGCGTCACACACACGTAGAGAGAGAAGTCTGTCTCCGGGAGAGATTTTTTGAGAGTATGTGTGTGGCATGAGGCAATAGGTCATGCAACTGGTTGGCTTTGTGTGAAGGCGTGGGTGTTTATTTGTATGCATTTTTCAGGGTCGCAGACTGGGTTGGCCTGTTTGACAGTGCTTTAGTATACGTCCACACTAATGCGTTTTCTTTTGAAAATGCATTGTTTTCTCTCCGTTTTGACCTCTCGTCCACACTGAGACGGCGCTTTCCTCAAGGAAAAACCTAGCGTTTTAAAAACTCTCGAAAACGCATACATTTCAAAATGCAGCTGTCCCGTCGCAGTTTGGACACACGAAAACGCAGACTTTCTAAAACGATGACGTATTTTAGTCATGTGATGCAGTCATGTGACCAAATAAACAAAGATAGCGGAGTGCATTATACAGCGGTTGTTTTGATTGCTCTCAATTTTGACTGCCCTAAAAAAGATGAAAATCAGTTTGTACATGCTCCAGATAGCTTTTCTTCAAATTCTTTAATTCTCACTCGCTTTTGCGCATGCGCAGGACTGGAACGTAAGCGTTTTCATCCGTTTCAGTGTGGACGCACGACTCTGTGAAAACGACTGAAAACGCTAGTGTGGACGCGGAGCGTTTTCAGACGAAAACGCCGTTTTCAAATCTATCCGGACTAGTGTGGACGTAACCTTAGTCAGACAAGCCAACTACCACATTACATTGGAGTTCAGCTTTGATATGGAATAATTAAAAAAATATACATAATAAAACAAAAACAGAATTGTTGCAGTTTTTATGTAAATGGTCTTTTTATTCCATGACAGTCACCTTGACAAGTCAATAAATATAAAATGAAATAAATATAACAGTTCTGAAATGTAAGGGCATGACCTCGACAATAGCAAGCTGTGCAGCTCTTGGCACTCTAGGTGAATTTTAAATATTGAAATGTCTTGTTATGTGTGTCCACAACCCAGGGAGTGTTTTATGCCTGCCTGTGAGGATTTAACCCCTGAATGTAGCATCGTGAGGTTAAATGCAAAGGGACGAAACTCTAGCCTGTTAGGACAGGGGAAGAACAGCTTCAAAGACTCAACATCAACTACTCTCTTTCTCGCATACACACACACACACACACACACACACACACAAACATGTATAAACACAAACTGACGGACAGTCCATTGCTCCCAGCATATCTCGAGTTTGTCCTTGGACTGTCTGAATACCACTGGAGGCATGATTTGAGAGAGCAAGTGGGAACAAGAGAGTGAGGGAGACAAGCAGAAAGGAAGAAAAAGGAAAATGATAGAGGGAAGGAGAGGGAGAGAAAAGAGGCACCCCTCAATGACATCTAAAGAGATAACTCACTCTCTAGAGCTTCTTCTCTCTTGCTATCACTTTCCCAGGCAGCGCTCCTTCCCCATAAGGCCTGAAGTGTCTATGTGTATGTGTGTGTGAATGAATGAGTGACAGAAGTGTATGTGGGAATACAGTGTATGTGGAGGTGAAAAGGCAAGAGATTTCTGAATCTCAATGAGATGATCTAAAGAGCTATCAAGCACAATGATATGCATACTACACACAGTGCATTGCACGTACTATGTTTGGCAAGAAAAGTGTTCCTGCTCTGACATCATGTTGGCTGTCAAAAATTGTGTAAAATCTATAATTAACAAAACAGGAAAACTGGTTTGCATGTAATGTCACTGTTTGATTAGATACATTGAATGTTGATAACACAAAATAACTAAGAACTCATATGTATTCATGTCAGAATCACTTTGCTGCACTCAGATGGCTGCTTAAGAAATGATGCACAGAACACAACACAAACAACAGCTGGCTTGTTTCTTGATTGAAAGTTAACTTTGGGAAAACAAAGCACCGGGCCACTGGCGGGTCATAGCAATGTTGAAAAAATCCAAACAAAACAGCAGGAAAACACAAAGTGGCAGCATTGGACGATGCTGCCACTGTCGTCAGAAATGCTCCCCTATGCAGACACAGACAACTGTGGGGAAGAGTTAACCTTTTGATAAGCTGCTTCTAGTCCCAGCTGTATGCATTTTTCATTGAAATGTATGAGTCAGAAAGAGAATAATTATCTCCTCTCGCTCCGTGGAGACGCGAGGGGTTGTAGCCCCCAGTCTGGTCTTCAGAAATCAACTAAGTCCTAAAACGAACGCTCACTGATAAGCACTGAGGAACTAAGCTATGCTAATTCATAACCCCAAAATAAAGGAAATATACACAGTAAACCTTTAATGGTTACGCACAACGGCAAAGACATAGAGAAGTACACGATTACACTTGGAATACTAGACATATTCAAATCTTCCACTCACCTTATAATGGACACAGAATCACATTATGTATCTAAGAATATTAATGTTATTCCAACACGGAATTGACTTTAATACAAGTCTGATAAAAAACCCATCCAATAAAACTTTGACGCTGTACTCAGACCAGACCAGAACACTGCTTCATGTAATCCAGCCTCCTTAGTCATTTTGATGAAATCCATGTATTTGTGCAGGGAAAGCGTTGTCATGCTTCAGAAACAGACAAAACATAGCATCTGTATCACACTATTTATAAAGCAATGTGTGCAATTGTGTATTCACTGTGGATCTTGCAGGTATTTCTAATATTTACATTACATTACTTTTAATCAGAGTGTAATGAGAGATTAGAGCCCAATAATGCTGTTGATATTAATTAGAAAAGCTTGTTGTATTACTGATGTCACATCCTCTCTCACCTTATGGGATTATTTCTGTGACCTGGGTATTCTGTTTAACAGCCCTGGTCTAAAATGCCCCAATGATTCTCATACTTGACAAACACATGAGCAGTGTCCACTAGAACCAGGCAGGAACACTGAGCCCTCCTTCAGACGGGCCACAATCTCCTTCACAGGAGACATCAACATCCACCCTGGCACAGGGAGGGTGGGTGCACACCCTTTCTTTGTGTACACAAAGACATACACAGAAAAGAAACAGAGCACCAACCTCAGCAGAGCTTTAGATCTTTATCTGACAGCATCAGCCAACACCAAATATACACACAATCCTGTCCTGACCTTGTGGCACTTAAAGATTAATCAAAATTGCAGCTGGGATCAGAGGTGTGGTACAATGGGCAGAGAGAGTGATTCATTTTGTGTTTGTGTGTGTGTGTTTTTTTGGGTGTCACTCTACATGTGTGTGTGTGTGTGTGTGTGTGTGTGGGGGGGGGGGGGGGGGGGGGGGGGGTAATAGTGGATGAGACAAAGTTAGAGATTGAGAGAGGCCAGGTCAGGGGAGGCACTCACCCTCTCAATCCTCCACTATTGACTTTAGAGTAGAGAGATGTTCCAGAGCAGTCAATGACAAATAGAATAAACTGATCAATAACCTTGCACTTTTCAGAAGGTACAGAGGCACCTTTAAAAAAAACAAAACAGGCGCCCGACTTGAACTATGCAAGAGGGGAACATTGATCATCACAGTGAGCTTCGCTAGGCTGCTTACACTGTTTTGTCTTCCACCCATGACCTGTGGAATGCTCTTCTCGATAACCAAAGGACCAAAGGTCACATTCAAACTGTATTTAAACAGCAAATAAAAATACAAAACTTGTAGTAGAAAAATCAGAAGAAAATGCCTTGCCTGAATAATTTGACTGAGTATGCATTAGGTGTAAGATGAAGTTGCTTGTTAAGGCAGGTGTTTAAGAAAAAACATGAGGTAGAAAAGTCAGCAGGACTGCACGCAGAGAGCAAAGGGAAGAAAACTGTGAGTGAGAGAGGCAGAGACAGAAGTGTGGGAAGGAAGAAAGAGGAGAAAATCTACCCTCTGCCATAATTTAAACGAGCCATGGTCTCCCAATGCTGTGTTTACAATGTATAATTTATGCCTCCCAGTTCAAACACAGCTTTATCTGCACTCAGCTGCTAAGTGATATGATTTCACTTTTTACAACCCCCTCCCACCTCACTCACCCCCAACTAATCATATCCACTACAACCCCAGTCACTGTGTAATGTAGGCTGGTGTGATTCTGCACGCCTCATGCATTGGCTTTCAACTGTACAGCCCCAAGGGCTAAAGTAGCATATTAAATCCTTCCCTAACTCCGTCCTCTTCTCCCCCTAAAGGGAAAAACTGCCTGTCCTAGACACATACTTATGCACGTGCATTCTTATGTTCGTCTCTGCAAAAAGCACAGACATGTACACTCTGCACGCTGCAAAAGAAGCCTCATATGTTACAGCTGTTAAAGTTTCTTTCTGTATTCATTGCTGTGGTGGTGAGCAGTAACGTTCCATTTCACAGCTGCACACTTTGACCTCCCATCAGAGCTTTTCTAAAGACCCAATCGCTCTGAGTTGCAGTGCAATGCATAGCCACTTTGGTTACTTTAATGATGTCTTCCTTTACATATATAAAACATATCATACCATGTTGATCTTTGGGTTTTTTTGCTGCCTAAAAGTCTCTGTTGCTGCACTCTGCCTGGACATCTTCACTTTTCTTCATACTTTACAGGCTAAAGAAGTGTGAGGATCATCTTACAGTTAAAAGTCTTAAAACAATACTTCTACAGTGAATAAGAATGCTGTTAGCTGAAAAACACTGGGAATGATTAGGGCCTCTACATCAGTACTACAGTAATACTACTTTCGACTGCTCCCTTATCACACAGGGTCACCACAGCGGGTAGCAACACATTTTTTTATTTGGCAGAGTTTTATGCTGGATGTCCTTCCTGATGCCACAGTGTAATGTTACCCACCAGTCTATGATAATACCACACTATCTACTACAAGAAAAAGTCTTACATTCAGAACCGTACAAGCATAAAACTATTACTAGCTAATTTACTTAAAGGTATTAAATGTTCTGCAAACGTCTTTTGTGTTATATTACTGCAGCATTAATGTGTAGGCTGATTTTTTTTCTTCTGCAAATGTTTCAGGTTGAGCACATTTAAAATATTTTATATATATTTATGTAATTTAATCCACAGCAATGTATTTTTCGCATTTTTTTTAAGATGATCAGTATCCTATGACTGAAGACAATGTAATGTTAAAAATCCACTATTAGTTTGTCACCGTCTCTTTGAACCTCAAGTTCAAAGTTGCAATGAACCGCTACCAAATTAAAGTTCAACACTTGGAATCAACTGCAGATTTCTTCTCTGTTTAATTCAGTACAGAACAATAAGGGGACAGGCCTCGTGTGGATATGAAACTGGTTGTGACACAATTGCCCAATTACTTTTAAGACTCTGAAAACATGACTATATGAAAAAACTGACTGTAATTCTTTAACAATTACTATAACACTTCTGTAACACACCTTTCACTATACAGAGGCAAAACTACTGAATATATTATATTGTCAGAAATTCATGAGGTCATAGAATGTAGTGTAATGTTCATTTGATCACCTTTAATGTACTTTTTAACTTTTAGTAACAACTTAAGAGTAAAACTGAAATTTTTGTGTTATCATACATTTGCAGTTATCATTACAATTTCAAACATCTTTTGTAGTCATGTACGGATTGTAAGGATTTTGTGACTCATATACAATCACCACATCTCTATTCCTAGACATATATTTTATGAATGGTCTATTAATACTACATTTTTATATTACACATCAGTGTATATGTACTTCTTTAAAGTATAGCCTCTCCCCTTTTTGCCAGAACCCTTTAGATCAATTTTCCCACCATTTCCTCCTTCCTCCAGTCATTTCTCTTTTATATTGTTCTCTGCCATTTCCTCCCCTCTTCTTTCTCCACTGTCTCTAGTGTTTGTGCTAGCAGAAAATTCCCACTTCATCTCTGGGGAGAAATGCATTTTTTCCCTGTTTCACTCATCTCTCCTTCTTCTCTTGTGTGTTTTCCATGCTGGCAAAGCTTCCCCTTCCTGCGTGCAGCAGGGAGCGTGCTCTGTCTATGGCTGTCCCATAAGAGACCCTACAGTCTGATGTTCCAATCTCCTCATCCAGAGGGATGCTCTCCATGCTCCTGTCTCTCTGGCTGCTCATTTCTGTTTTCTGTATAACTTACAATGTCTTTTTTTTATTGTCTCTGCATAGTTTAGTCTTTTCTATTTTAATCTGTTTATCTGATTCTTACCCTTTTGACACTTTTATCCTCACATGCTCTCATGCGCTGTCTCCCAAATGACACAGAGATCCTTAAAATTCAGCTTTTCCTCTTTAATTGTCAGATTTCTATTGCATTCTTTCCAGCGTTGAAATATATGTAGTCTTTCAGAAAAAGTAAACCTTACTCGTTTTGACCAGGAAAAAATTTGCAAGGAAGTATTTTGAAGATCTGGGTAGGACCTTTAACATCGATACGGAGTTTTTTTGATTTCTACTACAGAAACAGTGTGTAAAGTCTGAAGCATCATAACCAAACCCTACTAGTTTGGTTATGATGCTTCAAATCTTACTAGGCTACAGATCAGAAACCGCCTCCACATGGTTAGGGATTGTCCCTTTAGATATTGATGGGCCACCTAGGGCAACTTAAAATGGACACCGTATCCTATCACCTGGATAATGGTAGACACAGATAACCTGATCACTCATATCACACCACACACTGGAAGTCTTCTTTTAAAGCACTAATTTGCAATCATAAAAAGTATTTTACAAACTCATAGGGCTTTCTGTTGTTTATATCTCACAGAGCACTACAGTTCGTGTAAAATGTACTGCAACTGAGCTACATAAAATGGAGAGCACTGTTTCATATAATCGTAGGTCATTCTCCTTAACCATACCACGCACTCTGTCAAAACAAAACTGGACGGGAAATGAGCAAGACCCTTATAAATAGTAAACTATATAATCCTATAGTGCAGTGCAGTTTACAAGAACTACTATATCTAAGGGGTATGATAATACTGTTGTTGATAAAATCTGAAAGACAACATCATTGAGTAAACGGAAAATGCGACAGTTTACAATTATTGTAACTCTACTAGACAGTTTAAGTATAAATTGGAGAGAAAGGGAGAAATGCCAGTTTCCTTATTTTACCAATAAAATGTGGAACACAAAGGTCCAGATGGTAACAGAGCAGTTATGATGCTTATAGACATACCAGGAAATACCAGGGACTTATGGAGATATAAACAAGTTTTAGAAGATGAGGAAAATGTTCCATTTGCATAAAATCAGACTAATGACTTGACTACAAAGGAAGAGTTCATGTGTGGGTGACGTACCATCTATGGACAAGGTCTTTGCTTAACTATGCTACTTGTACACTCAACTGGGCAGCAATTATGTTTATGTTTTGACCTATGTATTTGAAAAAGCAACCGAAAAACAGAGAATCTGTTTTGGGTTAAAGTTAATCCACCTCTTTAAATGTTGCTCTTAGCTCAGGACAACCCATTATTCCACTGTGTTCTCAGCTGGACAGAGAGGAGAAAGGACACAAATGTCAGAACTTGTTGTCTGTGGGATCAAGAGCAATCACAAGGTAAAGAGCAAGCTGACTGTTGGCACAAAAGCAGACTTTGACATATCTAGGTAACATAATCCTTCAGTGTAAATGATGAGCGTAGAGGGCATCCAGTGTAAGTACGTTGGTTACACACTCTTCTGCCAGGCATATGTACATAGTCATACATCCACACACACATAGACACACATCTAATGAAATTGTGCATAATGTTTGTTTGGGTGGAACTTGAACCTGCCTGTGCCCCAGGGCCTCAGCCAAGCCGGTGTTTGTGTGTGCACACGCAATTACATAGAGAAAGAAAGAACACCTGGACACCTGGAATGGGCTGTCAGACTCACTGGAGCTGTCACACATTCCAGAATAAACGTGACCCCAGCACTGAGGGGGGCACACCTGTGCCATGGGAGGCCCCTTGTCTGTTAAGGACCCTCTCATAAAAACCCTCATGGTGACAAAGTTGGAGGTGTTTAATTGGCACTCAAACTTACTCATTGCTAAAAAGGTACTAATAACATCTCTTTGAGTCACCTAAACAATGGGAAAACGGGCTGAAGGTGCAAAGAGGGTTATTGTTATACAGATAAAATAACTCGCCTCCTAGGTACTTAACTAGTTTGAGTTTGGCTGCCAAGGCTTTCGTAATACTGTGTAAGTCTGTGTCTTTGGGGCGGTACAGTGAGCAGCTATGCACTTTATGCTGCTGTAAGCGCTCATCAAAGCCAGCACCATGCATGAGAGCCAAGGTTCCTGAGTTCTTTGCTCGGTCACTGTGCTCGGGGCAGAGTGTGTGTGTGTGTGTGTGTGTGTGTGTGTGTGTGTGTGTGTGTTTCAAGGGATCAGGAAATTGTTTGATCACTGCCCTGCGCTGTACAGCCCAGCCATTAAAGAGAACTTTTAACCATTTGCTAAACGGTGACAGAAAGAAGTATAGAAAGAAAAATGAACCTGAGTAGGGATGGTGCAGGTAAACACAAAATAAGTGAAATGCTAAGCCAGAATATCTATAATACAATAAAACATAAAAACAATCCAACAGCATAATCATGACGCTACAAACACAGACTTGGCAGGTCAGATAAATATGTTGGATGGAAGGGAGGACAGTGGGCTTGGGGGTCCTGTCCTACCCTCGACCTGCAAATGCTGGCACACCCTGTCCTGCTGGTGGCTAAATAAAGAGCCCCAGGGTGGGCTGGGCTGGGCAGCAGGAGAAACAGACACAGAGTCTGCATTACCCGGCTAATCTCATTAGGGAGGGAGCCCTGCCAAGCTACCAGGGGTCAGCCAGAGTGCCACGTCACTCAATGCACCTTTGGCACTCCCTCTGACCTGCGAGCAGGTTTGGAGTGAGACTTGTGTCCAGCAATGGTGAGTTGTGATGAGGTAAAGGTGGTAACAGGCAGTAAAATTAAGAAAAAGCGGTAAACTGGATAGGTGGATTTATAAACCAAGAATCATCTGCATGTAGTACTTTCAGACACGTTTTCAAAGAGTAGCAAAACCTGAAACTTTAGAAAGTGGATAAAAAAAAGTAAAACAGTTATAAACCAAATGAGAGAGAGAGGGAAGCAGAAGGTGATGGTGAGTAAGAGCTAAAGATAGAGTTAGAGCAAGAGAAGTAAAGAGAGATGGAAAAAGAGCCAGAGAGGATAGATAAGCAGCATCCTCTCCTGCAGCTTGGTTTAATGTATTTACAGCGGATTGCATCAGGGCGCTGTAGTTAAAAGGGCCATCGCCATCCAATGGGGTCATCTGTAGTGTGATGTGCCTCTCATAAAGGAGATGTGTGTCACTGCGATTAGAAACACACACACAATCACACAGACAATGGATATCATATACCCACAGAAACACAGACAGAGAAACATACATAAGCTTAAGCGCAAATGCTCACATGATCAAATCTCTTTGAACAAAAAAAAGAAGAAAGAAAAAATAAAAGCCAAGAGTGTTTTAAACTTTTGCCAGCTCTTTTTTTATAGAGCATAACCCTGTTGGCTCCTTATACATCTTTCTTCCCTTCTCTACCTCTGTGAAAACATTTGAGAGGGGATATGATTGCACTTTCAGATGTAGCTCATTGTGCTTGGTTGGGTTGGTGCCTAGGGCACATGCTGCTCCCACACAGGGTCAGACAAATTAGCTAAAACCAGTATAGAATCAGTACACTTTGGATTCTAGCCACCATCCTTGTACCAAATAACATCTCCACATAAGTGAAACAAGCATCAAAACTCCATGACATCAGACATGAGACTGGTTAAGAAACACATAACATGGAAAAGAGTAGCTGCAGTGGAAGCGGGTTGCAAAATGGCTTGCAGAGGCAGGAGGAATTCAAAAGCAACGTGCCCGATACGAGTTTTGTCAATAAAATGTGCACATCAGTTGTGCCACACTGTTCCCTCCAACAGTATGTTTACAATAGCAATACAACTCTGGCTTCTTCCCACTCACATGTTAGCTTAATAGGTGATTCCAACTTGGCCATCAATGTGAGGAAGAAGTTAATATGCATATAATAAATTGTTGTATGTGTAAAGTGTGTTGAGTGGTGAGTAAGTCTATGTAAATGGTAAATGGCCTGTATTTGTATAGCGCTTTATTTAGTCCCTAAGGACCCCAAAGCGCTTTACACTACATTCAGTCATCCACCCATTCACACACACATTCACACACTGGTGATGGCAAGCTACATTGTAGCCACAGCCACCCTGGGGCGCACTGACAGAGGCGAGGCTGCCGGACACTGGTGCCACCAGGCCCTCTGACCACCACCAGTAGGCAACGGGTGAAGTGTCTTGCCCAAGGAAACAACGACCGAGACTGTCCGGGCCGGGCTCGAACCGGCAACCTTCCGATTACAAGACGAACTGCCAACTCTTTACTCTTTAACTGTTAGTTAATAAACTGAAAAAGAAATGTATCTCCTTAAGTTGTCCTTTTGTAGTGTTTTTAAATTAAAAATTCCATAGTAAGAAAAACATCAATTTCATATTAATATCAACATACATTTGGAAAGCACTGCTCATGGACCACACATGTATCCTGGCCCCAAAACATTACTAAAGAATGATCTGAGTAGTGCTATAGAGGCCAAAATACCATAGCCAGGTGTGTACAGTGGCCCTGCAGACTGAGTTGTTTAAAATCCTAAACTACTAAAATTCAATAGCTAGAACCGTAAGGGGGATAAAGAGAAAACAAGAGTGAAAGTAAGGCTAAAGCTGAGGTTAAGTTGAGGATAAAGCTGCTGCTTTGTGTGTGTGTATAAATCAAGCCTGACTGCTGACTGGCACATATTGAGGTGGGAAGTACACAAGAGGGTACCCAATGCAATCAGAGCCAGGAATGTCTATTAAAGCAACATGTGAATCGTCTTATTTGTGGATGAGGCCTTTTAGCTTTACTTTTATCATGTGCCACTAGCAAGGTGACATACCCTAAAGAAAAAAGATTCTAATCACTTTTTTCACCATGAGGCCAGGCTTAGAGGTATTTTGGTAAACCCAGCTTTGCATAAACCATGATTGCTGACTGGTTAATGGGCTAAGTAACCAGGTAACTTGCTATTTGATCAATGCATGTTGTATTACAATTTCCTGACTAAGTGAATCCTTGCCTAGTTGTTCGACTGGTGTACTGGCTTTTCTGGATAACACCTGGGAGTTTATGTTATTATTGAGCTCTAATGAATACCCCCAGTATATTTGTAAGTGCTCTGTAAACTGTGCATAAGAGCGTGTACTGCATAATGAGGCCATCATCCAAAACCATTCTAAAAGAGGCAGAACTCGAGTCTGGGTAAAGAGAGAGCCAGCTAAAGAGAGAAGGAAGGGCACTCAGAGAAAGGTTGAGAGTTCACAGCTGAGTTCACGTGGACCCTGCACTGCTATGGGCCCCCGGCCAATGCTGAGATTGGGATAAGCCTCTGATGGTTCCACTGTGAAATGGGATCAGAGGAAGGACAGAGGGAGGGATGGATGGAAGGACTGAGGGAGGGCCAGTGGGAGGGAGTGTGTAACTGTATGAATAGGCCAGAGTTGGTGTTGAGATTTGAAATTGTTTAACAAGCTAGTTTCAGAATATGCTGCCAGGGACAGAGCTGATTGAATTGCAGCTGTATGCTGCGGGAACATGCTTGGAGGGATTTTTCTTCACTGATGTATAAAAAATTGGTGGAATTGTTGGACTTCATTAGCTTCCTAAAAAAGCCAAAGGAAATTATCTTCACTGTATCAAAGTAAATATAAAAAATGACTCCATCTGGATAAGTGACATGATATACCTCTAATACTTTGAACCTGGTATATAATAAAGGACTGGGCAGTTCTGGTAAACACTGAAAGTAAAAGTTATGAGTCAGTACTTACAGTGCCTGAGGCCCACTACAGCAGGTGCCACTTTTCTAACAAAAAGCTGTTCCAGCTAACCTTAAAGTTACCTTAGTGTAAATGCTCCACTGTTGACTAAGAGTGGGAGTGCCCTTATCCTCTCAGCAGGGGAGAGAATCGCATAAAAGAAAAGAGAGAGGAGTGGGGAGATAAAAAAGTCTTTAGCAAAGCGAAGCTCCCTTGACTAATTTTGGAGGGGTGAACAGTACACAGGTCGGATGTGCTCCGTGGCACAATTTGCAAAATAAGTGAATGCACCACTTTGATAAATATTAATAACTGAGAACAGCTCAATTATGTAGCTATTTAGAAACTTCATATTTTACAGGTATAAGATATATATAATTTGTTAACCAAATGTAATGCCTCAAAAGATGTTTTCTCAATAAAATGAAGTGAATTTGAAATTTGTACATATATATTTTCTAACTACCTACAACACATACAATGCAATATAACAACTAATGTGTGTAAGTTTTAAATGCAAGAAGTGAGTAAATCCATCTAGAAGCAAGTCTAGCAAATTGGGAGTCTGAATCCAGGTGGCTATTTTAAAGCTCCTATTTAAGTCACCAAGGAGAGAACCAAAAGTTTAATTTCTTTGGTCACGTGGATATAGAAAAAAAGAACTACCAGTTAAATCTAATAAAAGTGGTTTCAATGCTTTTTGTGCAGATTTTTCCAGAAAATGTGATTTAAAAAGCATTTTTCCCCACTGAAAGTTATATGTGCCCTACACACCCTCACAGTTTCAGAACATAGTGCCTGAAATCCTTTGGGCATCTATTGTGCAATAAATCAATGAAACAACATGACCGGCTAATTATTCCTATTTGAATGGATGAATGGCTCTTTAGGGGCAGAGGCCATTTTTATGTGTCCAGTTTTCCAATATCTCTGAATGTCCAAAGTCGGATCGCAATGGCAGCTGGCAGGAAACCAGCAGGGTATTCCAAACGTCCTTCTCCTCAGCTGAAGTTTTCATTTCTTCAACCAGGAAGCATACCAACCACATGCTGTAACTACTTTAACCAGCTACTTTCGACATGGAGGACCAGCAACTCTACTTCAAGCTCCCTCTATATGTCCAAACTCTTCACTCGCTCTAATAATGAGCCCAAGATACTTGAAATCCCTTATCACGAGCACTCTATCCCCCAACTGAGAGGGAGCCCTCTGTTTTCCAGCAACCATGGCCTCAGACTTGGAGGAGCTGACTCTCTTCCCGGCTGTTTCACTCTGAGCTGCAAACTGTTCTGGGGCTGAAGGTCATGCTCAGAATGAAGACAACAGAACCACATAATCTGCAAAAATGTAATTTTGCAGTTCCCAAATTGGACTCCATCTTTACCTGGCAATGTCTCAAGATCCTGTCTTTGAGCAACACAAATAGAATGGAGGGGGCAACAAGGAGCAATCTGAAAACATGTCTGACTTTGTGCCAAGGACGTAGACAGAGCTCTCACTTTGCTATACAAGGACCTGATGGCCTGTAGCAACAGACTCAGAACTCTATACTGCATCAGTACATGCCACAGATGTCCTTAGCTTTCTCCAAGTCCAAGAAAGACATTTAGACTGGATGGTTAAATTCCTGTGACCTCTTCAGAAGTCCTGCAAGGGTGCAGATCTGGTTCACTATTCCACACTAGAACAGAATCCACACTGCTCCTCCTGAATCCAAGGCTCAACGTTCAGACCGAACCTCCTTCCAGGACCTTGGAATAAACTTTCCCTATCTGAGATCTCCATGTAACATTAATTTTTTATTCAGTTTTAATTATATAGCCCTAAATCACAATAACAGTTGCCTCAAGGTCTTTCATACTGTAAGATAAAGACCCTACGACACAATACAATACATACATTAAAGTGGCTTGTCAACCAAGACAAGCCCACAGTTCCCAGACACTTTCCCATCTCAGGACAAATTTCATCCTTAGCCTCTCGACTACCCACAGGAACCTCTGCCAGTGTAACTGGTGAGGCTTCTCCTCAACCTTTAGGCTTTGGCTTCTCCACAAGTTTAGAAGTTCCTCAAAAATTTCTCTCTGCCATCCCGCATTATCACCAGACCAGGTAAGCAGTTCCCCTGTCCACTAAGTGATGATGAGCTGCCTGGAGAAGCCCCATGAATCCAGGCCTGGAGGGAGATCCTAGTTATCTATTAAGGTTCTAAACCCTTTATGGGGCGATCGTGGCTCAAGAGTTGGGAGTTCGTCTTGTAATCGGAAGGTTGCCGGTTCGAGCCCCGGCTTGGACAGTCTCGGTCGTTGTGTCCTTGGGCAAGACACTTCACCCGTTGCCTACTGGTGGTGGTCAGAGGGCCCGGTGGCGCCAGTGTCTGGCAGCCTCGCCTCTGTCAGTGCGCCCCAGGGTGGCTGTGGCTACAACATAGCTTGCCATCACCAGTGTGTGAATGTGTGTGTGAATGTGTGTGTGAATGGGTGGATGTAAAGCGCTTTGGGGTCCTTAGGGACTAGTAAAGCGCTATACAAATACAGGCCATTTACTATGGGTCTATCAGCAAGTCCATTTTACAAGTATTCTCTAAATGACTGTAACTCCATTATCGTTTGTGCTACAGACAAAATTCAAAGAAGAGAAAGAAGAGAAGACAAGCTTTACACAGATGTATCACAGTAGCACATGGCATCAAAAACGTACTTCTGTCTGAACACAGATGGCAAAAGATCAGCTCTGTTAATCTTTTACCATATGAGTTTCACGTAACCTTACTTCTCAATCATTTGGGCTAAAGAGAAAATTCAAATGGTTATTAAAAGATGAAAAATAGTTTTGTTTTTTTCATTTTACAGCGTTGTTGTGTTGTTGCTGCCTGTGTTTGAGTAATTTCTGTAACTGTGAGACACTTGCTGCTGCCTACCTTGGCCAGGTCTCCCTTGAAAAAGAGGTTTTTAATCTCAATGGGATCTTCCTGGTTAAATAAAGGTTAATAAATAAATAAATAAATACATAACAGCCAAAATTACAAAATAAGTCTGTTAGGCCTGTATGAATCTTGGTCAATAAAGGGTTAAGGTTTCCTCCTAAATCTTTGACATTCCAGAATTCTTCCATAGTTTTTCATGTCCACCTGACATAATGTGTTTGTAGACAGTCCATGTGGTTCAGGCATGTACTATATATATATGCATATACAGTTATATATGTGACAAAGGCTTTTGGATTTTGGTTTTAAGCAGCTTATGAGCTCATTCTGTCAAGAAGAGATACTGTCTGCCTTAAATGCACACACCACAACTCACAAAAACCCTTTCTCGCTCTCCATCGTGGCCTCTGCTCCTACTGTATGTGTGGCACGCAGCATGCTTTAAAGCTAGAACTATGAGGCACAACACTGTTTGCCTGGGGAATTCTCTGCTTCTACATCACTCCCTCTTCCTTTGCACGTCTCTTTCTGTCTGACTCTTCGACTCCCACACTCTCTTCTCATACTCTGACTATACAGAAACCCTGAATGAACCTTTGCTTGCACAGCCTTTCCACAAAGCACCCCTCCCCTTCCCTCGCATAGCCAATGAACAGAAGAGATGGCAACCCCATGCTCAAAAGTGATTAATTTCTCACCACTTTTTCAAGTTGTGTCTGAGAGAGATGTCAGCAAACAGGAGCCCAGGGGAGGCAAAGATGGCCATAAGAAAGGGGAGGAGAATAAGAGCTGAAAAAATCAGACTGGACAGATATTTTTTAAGCAATATCACTATCCAAATAGATGAGCACTATAAGAAGATATAATATTAGAACTGCTTACTCATGCAGAGGTTTTATTCAGGCGTCAGCTGTTATTTTTGTGCCACAAGGTGGCTAAGCTCATTGGCTCAGTGCTTGGTTTCTCTTGGTGACATGGGCAGTGAAAACGAGCAGAAAATCTAACTGTTCCATATCAAGGAATATTTTTACTGCTGCTAATGTGACTTAAATACCTTGTTCCACAGCTGAGTGGGCTAGCACCTGCTGCAAACTCAGCTAGCCTATTGCAGCTCAGTACAGAGCTGTTGCTAATTTTCTGATTCAATTAGCATGCCTCAGAGCTTTCTCGTCTAATTGCAAACTACTTCACAGTTACCTCTCTGATTAATCACTGCCCATCTGCGAGCTACTGCGTGCAGCACTTGGTGTAACATATTTATACATCCCCAAATATCAGCATCAAATGGTCAATAAGCGTCTGATATTTAACGCTTTTGTCTTAATCCCGCAGGTCTATATATTTTAAAGACACAATGGCCATAACCTTACTATTTACTCAGTGTGGGTTAACACAATGATGCTGACCCTTGCCAATCACACCACAGGGTAGACAAATGTCTTCAAATAAAATGTCTGCATTTTATGTGAAGACCTCAAATTACAATCTATGGCACATATGTTACTTGTGGGAGACAACCCACACAGGTACAAGGGAGCACAAGCAAAGTGCACATAGAAAGGATCCAGCTGGCTGGTAGGTTTGAGCCAGGAAGCCTCTTGCTATGAGATGCAGGATGCATAGATATATGGGGCTCACTCTGTTAAACAAGTAGATTCCACCCACTTGAAAGACGGTGATCAGAGAAGATGGGCTTAAGACAGGTGTCTTTGGCTTTCCATGAAGCAACAAAATGCATAAGCTAAGGCTCAACAGATATGGCTGACCCTTCAGCAACTCTTCGCTTCTATAACTGCCTCAGCACAGCTGAAGTCTGTCACCCTACCCACCCCTCATACACAGTCATGAAAATGAAAGTACACCATCTTTTATTTCTAAGGTTATACCATGTCAGTATTTATTTAATATACAGTGGTCCCTCGTTTATCACGGGAGTTACATTCTAAAAATAACCCGCAATAGGTGAAATCCGCAAAGTAGCCAACTTTATTTTTTACAATTATTATAGATGTTTTAAGGCTGTAAAATCCCTCACTACACACTTTATACACTTTTCTCAGACAGACATGAACATTTTCACACTTTTCTCTCCTGTTTAAACACCCTCAAAGTTCAAATCTTCGTGGAAAAATAAGTCCGGTATTATAGAATGAAACCAAAGATCAAATCCTGTTTTCAGGTCCAGAACATGGGAATAGAGCAGCTGCCAGAGAATTCAACATTAATGAATCAATGGTATGGAAGTAGAGGAAGCAAAGAGAATGAGTTGAGTAAAGTTTGACTGTTTTATTTCGCTTAATGCGCCTCATAATCCGGTGTGCCTAATGGTCTGAAAATTACAGTGAATTCTACCTTCGTTTAGTATGTCCAGAAGTACAACTTTTTATGTGATGGTTAGCATCTTCCTCTGCCTTTTGGATGCTACCGCAGGTGCCTTTGATGGTGCAAAACATTTCGTCGACATTGTTATGTTTGTTGGGGAGAGAACTTACAAACATACAGTACAGCACTTCAGAGTCACACTGCTAGCGTTTGAAGATTTGTGTAAATTTGACAAGCTGAACTCATTCTCTACTGTAAAAGAGACACGGCACGGAGGAGACTGATTGACAATGGTCTACAGCTGATCAGGATGCAGAACACAATGCGCTGTTAAAAAAAAGAAAAGAAAGAAAAGCATGCAAAATTGCACCAAAAAAATCCGCGAAACAGCAAGGCCGCAAAAAGTGAACCTAGTTATAGCGAGGGACCACTGTATACAGTTCACTTAGTTCACTAAGCCAAAATTTTGAAGCCGTGTGTAAGGGTAAGTACACCACATGATCCGGTAGCTTGTACAACTACTGTTAGCAGCAGTAATTTGAAGTAATGGTTAGCAATTATTGAAGTTATAGTTTTCTGCAGGACTTTATCAGTGATAGAGTCATGAAGAGATTTTGGCCCAAGTTTGCAGGCTGTGGGACAGATCACATCTGACTCCAGAGTTACTTTGGTACACAAAGGAGCTCGTGATCAACTTTAGATACAAAACATCTGTCCAAAGAATCATTTTCCAGAACTTATGTGATTTGTTCAGATGCAACTTTGCAAACCTAATCCAAGTTGCCATATTTTTTTTTTTTTTTAGACCAAATGACTTTCTCCTGGCAACCTTTCCAAACAAGCCATACTTGTTGAGATCGTTAACATGCCAACTGACCTGTAGACTCCAAGACATAGCTCTTGGGTTTCTTGCAATTCCTCTGAATATTTCACAGTCTGACCTTAGGGTGAATTTGAAGGGATGTCCACTCCTGAGAAGATTGGCAGCTATCTTGAATGTTTTCCACTTGTGAATTATCTTTCCCGGTGTAAAATGATGGATTTTGAATTGTTTGGAAATAACCTTATAACCCTTCAAAGAATAATGGAGAACAACAATTGCTTCTTTAAGATAATTCCTTGTGTTTCTCCTTCACAACACTGTGTTAACACACACCTGAATGCTCCAGTCCTACAAACTGCCAAACTGTTTGATTAGCAGCATCTGGCTAGCAGTAAGTATGGTTGTCAAACAGAAGAGCAAATGCAGACTCATATGTTCATAAAACCAATAGGTCTTGTCATCAACCCATTAGATGCTTATTATGCTTACTAGGTAAGTTATCTCACACCAAGTGCTTTGTTAGTCCTGGAAAAACCTGACATAACATTAAGTGACTGTTAGCTTATGCTCCAGTTTTTCTAATCTCTCCCAAATTAAGGATTCAGGATGGTGTACTCTAGACCTGGAGCTCATAACCTTTATCAAGATGCACCAGGAAACACATCACCTTTCAAACCAAACCAGATCAATAGTTCTGTGTTGTCTGGGCTGGCGGCCAGTGTTTACTTGTGTTGACCTCTGGAGCTCACGAAGACCAGCATAGGACAGATGAAAGCGGGAACAGAGAAAAGCACCATGGCAGTAAAGTTGCCTAGAGAAGGGTAGAAACCCTGCTACCAAATAAAACATGCATAAGGTCAGAGAAAAGACAAAGTGTACAGAGAACATGAAGGTAGGACAACAACTAGTTTTCAAGATATCAAATATCAATATCAAGAAGAAAGGAGTAGAGGTCAGAAAAGAGCTTTAACGATGAGAGAAAGTACTACAGACAGATGGTTAAAGGAGTCTAGGTTATGTCAGAGGTAAGGCTAAGGTATCTTAGGTTATCGGAACAGTCAGCCAGCTAGAGATTTCCAACTATCATAGCCAAGGCACGTTGCTTTCAATCCCACACAATCCTCTTCTCTGTTCTCCAACCCAACCCTATTGACAAATCTAAAACCAAGGTCACAGCAGTGTTTACACAGCCTTTAGCCCAAATTACATCATCCAAATGCTAGCCTGCTGGATGCGTCACACTGTCACTGAGAGTAAATGACCTGGCAGACTGCCGTCCCGCTGAAAGAAGAGAAACAGAGAAAATGCGAGAGGTAACAGGGTGGGAGGGTTGGATGTTAGGGTAGGCAGAGCGGGCTACGGGTGGAGTCAGATGAAGAGCAAGGACTTAAAAAAAAAAAAAAAGAGAGGGAGAAATGGCACATGAGTGTTAAACGTCGAAACATATCAGGGTGTTCATTTTGTGCCCTCTAAGAAAACAATTCAGTGTTGCCAAAACATGTGCACAACAATATTGTCCTACTGGCAGTATTCTCTGCTCATGAGTCGACACACTGAACAACAAGGGAACATAATACATATTGTTACTGGATCCCAATAATGATGCATAACCCAGTGGCTGCACAGGAATATAATACCAATATGTCAGGTCTCTGATTTGGCCGCAATTTGCATGGTTATAATAGCTTATCGACTGGCTCAAGGTTGAGCAGGGCCAGGCGGCTTCACTGTAATGACTGGCCGTGTGCCTTCGACAGTTTATTTCAAGCTTCTGTGGCTCAGTCAGCAGGCTCTCTATCCCATCAATACCCAATCTTGATCCTACTATCTGCAAGTCTACACAAACATGTTTGGCCCCTCACGCTGCCGGCAACCTCACCTCCACCTTTTCAATCCTCTCTATCCCAGTGATTCTTTTTCTGTAAATGACTCCTGTATCATAGAAGTATTTCCCATTAAGATCAACACATGTGCAATTCATTATGCCTCCCCAAATGTGATGTCTGTAAGTCTACCCATATAACAGCTATTGACTCTTCACAGTTTGGCCCTGCGCCCACTTTCTTCAACATCTGTGCAACAATACAACAGGCATCTCTAAAAGCAGAGACAAACTATTTGAAATTAAAATTATGGACTTTGAATTTTAAGAAAAGCTAAACTAGGCAAAGGAGAGATTATGGAAAACAGGCAGCTGTTTTTATTTGCAAATGAAATCACTTTGTGAACTGTATTATTTCAAGCATTTAATCAGTATTAATTAAGTTAGTTAGTGTGACACAAGAACAACAACAGCATACAATTACGTATCATAAGTCAGTTAGCCAACAGAAATATGAAAATCAGTCAAAAACTGAAAATCTCACATGTAAGCCTGATTTTTTTTTAAAAGATTTATATATGTACCTATTTATTGGTCTGACTTGTTGTTATTTGGCTTACTTAGCAGGCAATGCAGTGCCGTTTAGATATTATGGGTGTTTAGCTTCATATCTATCAGATGAATACTTAAGTTGTAGTGCAGGCATTGATAATTTATTCAATTAACAATTTTGTAAAATTTTAAATTCTTGCCTTTAACATTTTCATTGTATTACATTATACAAACGTTAAGAGCAAAATAAATAAATCACATAATGTCAGCCAAAGAAGAGAAACAAAGAGGGTGGAGATGGAAAAAAGCAAAATATTTAGACTTTGAATTTTGACATGAGCAATTAAAAAGTTTACAAATCTCAAGTAACAATATTATTAAGGATCTGAGTAAAGTCAAAAAAGACAAAAATGATGAGAAATTGGAAAAGTTAAGATAAGCGGGACCTAAGGTTAAACAAGAGACTTGATTATGTACCAAAGAAATATGAGAATAAAAGCGATGGAGTTTGTCTTCCAAGAATATGCCGAGGCTTTGTCACTAGAGCTTTCTTCACATGAACACACAACACCTGACAGTGTGATTTCCCCCCCCCCCCAAAAAAAAACATTTTCTAAAATTGTCAAGTGCAGAAGTGCATAAAAAATTCTCAACTGTATTGGAAAAAAATAACTATTGGAAAAACAAGAGAGAACCGCCTGATTTCCATTCAGTGTGACTTCGAGTGGCTGCCAATCATAAAAATAAAAACTAAACGTGTTAGTCACCACATTTAGCAAAACTAAACTTTTTGAAATAATCGAATTCTGGGAACTATATATTGTATTGTAATTGTAATCTAATTACAACATTTAAACCAAATTCAATATAAGCTCCTCGACATGTTAAGTTAAAGTTAAAATGTCTTTTGGTTTCTCTATAATCAACAAATTGGGCTCAGTACCCAAAAATTAAATCATTTTACATGGGAGCAAAAAAAAAAAGTACATAAGTTACATAAGTTGAATTTAAATATTAGATATTTGATAGATACAAATGATTTTACAATTTTTTTTTAAAGATAAAGTAAAATAATATTGTTTTAAGATTTTTTAAAGAGCTTCAAAGACTTTGTCCAACTGTAAACCTTTCCCATTGCTTAGACAAATCAATTCTAAAATCTCAGGATACTGGCTGTTGTCAAGCCACTTTCAAAACACAAAGACAGAAGAAGACAAAAACAGAAAATCAAACGGGATCGTGGAAATAGGCAAGCCACAGTCCTCTATCGAGGGGTCAGAGTGAAGGAAGCACAGTCATGCCCGCTGTGGGCACTCAGCTGGAACTAAATGTGGACACCGAGACGCCAACTGTTGGACTGCTGCCAAGGACCTCTCACCCTGCTGTGCTTTCTCTCCCTCTTTTTGCCCGAGACGCAACATTTTACACTTATTCAGTCATTCCGGTTGACATTTTCATTATGACAAGTCAAATGATGGTTGAATGAAGGAAGATCATTAAAGCCAGTAAGTAAAGGATGGAGGAGTACACCTTAGACCACTGATAAACATGTTACCCATGTGTAGCCACATGTGTATGTTTGGGCAAGACAACCGTCTCAGGGATGTGTCAAAGAGAAAATAGGACCAGTGAGCTCCCAACAGCTGTAAATGAGCTGGGCGTCACACGCACACACACACACACACACACCGTCTGCGAACAGCCACACATGACAAAGCAAATATGATTACAGTATGGAGGAAGACGAGGAGGATGATCCAAACACCATAATATAATTTCCAAGAAAGGATGGGTCAGGGCATGAGGCAGGTGTGCGGGCGGTGGGGAAAAGGGGTTTACCAGGGGGAAGGGCAGGGGCTTAGCTGGTCAGAGGTCAGGCATACTGTGCAGCGATCTAATGGCTGTTTGGTTTGTGCACTGCAGCTTAGCTCATGTTTTCCAAAAACATGATACAGAAAGTAGGCCAGGATTCAAGAGACGAAGAGCACCACAAGCAGCAAACCGGTTGAGTAAAATGCACCAAAGTTCGCATAGTTCAAACCTTTTCTCTTTTTTTATATGAATAGAACCTTGTTTATCTTAATTCCTCAGAGAACGAAGTTATTCAAAGGAAAGTATTTGGTACATAAAAAAGACATAAATACTTGATTAATATTTATAAAATATGATCATAAATAGTAAATACATGCATTCAGGGAAAAAAAACAGTCTACAGTGACTAAAATCTGTTTTTATTTATCAGTGGTGGCAATTTAATTTGGCTGGTGAGGTTCAGCTCCAGCTGTTTGAAGGCTACAGGCCAACAGCAAACATAAACCCTTTGACATGGTCAACATAAGTCCTGAGTGTTTACGATTAGACCTTCAGGTTAAATCCTTCGTATACCCTGTCATTCAAAAGAAACATTTTCATACCACTTTATTATCATGTGATTTGTCGACTAATATTCAACGTATTAAAGGAGATTATGGTTGCATTAGAGGATTAGAGGTCTTTTAAGGAACCAGGACTGAGTACAGTGACCCCCGCAACCATCTATACACACATACATTCATCAGAATTTTCTCGCCAGATATATGAAAAAGATTACACTGTGATTTCTAGAATATGAAACAAAACAATCTTTCTCTTATCCAGCCGTTCATCCATACATGCATTCATTTCTCTGTTGATTCCTCAAAGACATATCTGTGTGACAGCAAAAGGTTGATCCTGGGGCCACAGCAGGACTGGAATGCCAAGCATGGCTTTAAGCTGTAAGGTAACATCTATGTCAAAAGCTTCATCGTGTATAAGACTAAATCTCAGCTCTCGCCAGGGTTAGACAGGTCCTGAGTAGGAACTACAAGGGCAATCTAATAAGAACACATTCAACATTGTCCACAGGAACTAACCTGACATGTGACTGCCTGCAACACCTTAAGGTCAAAGGCCAATAGACGTTTCAGCAAATTTGACCAGGCATGGCATGAGCTAATATTCTGTGAGGGTGGGAGGCATGACCTCCAACCCTTACCTACTAAGAACCTTGAAGTTTTTTACCCTGACCTAGACTTGACTCCTTCATCTGGGATGTTAGCTATACTAATTACTACCTGATAGCAGCCTGGTGCCAAAGGCAATTCATCCCCTTCCATTCTCCACAACGCTGCTCCAGCAGCTGGTGCCAACCTCACTTAACAGTCGTGAAGTGTTTCCGACATGAAGTGTAAGCCTAAACTTTTCATCTACTCTGTTGGGACACTGAGAAATGTAAACAAAACCAGAAAGCTATGATTGGCAAATCATCTACATCCTATACTTACTTAAAATTAGTAGGTTGAAACTGAGAAACCTTAATGCCTTTTTAACAACAGATGACACTTTTTTTATTTGATGAAAATAGATTGAAATACATTGGAGATATATTTGAAAGTAACATTACCTAGGATTTCAATGATCATCATGACACATTAAGATCATTAAAAGATTTGAAGAAATCCAGAGAAAACCTCTATGCATGGAATGAGGATTTTTTTTTTTTTTGCCTTTTTTAGGGTGGGTTGGGAATTACCTTGGGCGAGTAGAACTACCTCTAGTCCTAGAGCTAATTCGGCAAACACCCTGTCAACCTTCGATCAAACAAAAAATGTACTTTTTCCCAAATAGCTGGAATCACAAAAACAAAACAAACAAACATTGTGCACATATTACTTCAATATGGTTCTACCTTAAAATTCTCCAGGTCCTGCACTAGCTAACTACATTTGGGGGTTTGCTATTTGGCCAAAGCTATAACCTAGACTCCTTTAACCATCTGTCTGTAGTACTTTCTCTCATTGTTAAAGCTCTTTTCTCACCTCACCTCTCCTCTACTCCTTTTCTTTTTGATATTGATATTTGATATATAAACTATACTTTGCACCATCAGAAGGTCTGGAATTTATGCCTCACAATACATTTAATTTTAAAAAGTAGACTTTGGCTGTGAAGTCTGATAGGATCTGAAAAAGTGACAGAGCGGCACTAATTAGAGAATAGCCAGTGTGTCACAGCTGCACAAAATGAAAATCAAAAATGTGTATACCCTATCTATTTACTTTCTGTCAAAAGGCCAGCTTATCAAACTTTCTGGTGGCATGTGCACCACCCAATGTTAGGTCTCACTAGAACTAGTTATATCTGGAAATCCAGAGGACCCAGATCAGTATGAGTTTCCTACTGATTATCAGCATGTAGTACGTGTGTGTGTGTGTGTGTGTGTGTGTGTGTGTGTGTGTGTGTGTGCCATGCGTGTGTGTATACATTTGTAGGGCTATTTCTGAGGGTGCCTGTGAATCTGTGAGCATACATGCAGGTTTTGCTTTTGTCTATGTGGACGAGTGTCCTGTCTATGTTGATTAGATAGGAACTGTGCGCTCAGTAGATGGACATAGTGACTGACCAGCACACAGGGACAGAGAAGGCAGGAGTGGTGTTTTTCCGCTGGCTCTGTGGTTTAGCCCTGAGAGGCTCAAAGAGGTGATAACCAGTCTGTCTCTAGGTCACCCTGATAACATGGTTGTACACACAGCATTCTTCATCTTGGGGGGATATACATAAGTGAGTTTCTGTGTGAGTAGGAATGTGTGCCCGTAAGACTCCACTCAAATCTAAGGGCTCACACCACAAAACCACATTGATAAAGATTACTGGTCACAAATCACAGATTTAGGAGGTGTCAGGAGAGGCAACCTTTGAGTTTCAGAAAAATAAGCCCAAAAAAGAAAGTGAAGAGATAAAGAAAAAAAAGTGACAGTAACACTGGTCCGATTCCAGAATCTTTCAGAGAAGACAGACACTATATAACAGGATTTCAAAATGTGTTGCTTGGCCAGAAATATGCATGTCAGTCAGCATAACATGGAATACCACTTAAGAGAAATGGGACAAGTGGGAAAATGTGGGCTTAGAAAGAATCATAAAAAGTGCACACAAGTGCAAGTTAAGGCAATTGTTTTAAAGATGTTTGGTAGTTAAACAAAAGCTTGCACTGAGAACATATCACACTGGTCTTTATAACTCATTTGTTGCTTTGTGCTTCAGCTCAATGTCAAACCATTTTCAAACCATTGAAAAGTCAGCTGACACGCAGGTCAGAGTTCGCTTGGTGCAACCCGGAGCAGTGACAAGCCAGTGACGGTCAAAGGGATGTTGGAGGATAAACAAGAGAAGCAGGAAAAGAGAGCTGAGGATTAGGAGCCATAGCATCAGTTAGGGATCAACACAGCCCATCTCATTACTCCCAGGCACAATAAGCACAACAACTCTCTGAGCACTTCATAATTACTGCTTGCTATGCCACAAACAAGCTGTGTTTATTACCCCTTTCTTCTTCTTGGTGCTTTCAGTGAAGAAGAAGAAAAAAATCCTCTAATTGCCATATACTTTTAATACTAGAACACACTGGTTTCATGGGCGATTTGTCTGCTCTCCTGAAGATGGGTCGTTAATAAAGTTTTTATCTGTCAAAGTGGAACACAGCAAAGGATTCAAGGTCACCGCTGCATACTCAAAATCTGGTTAGCCACTGTACCTACCATCACTTTTGTTTACATAATTATATAAATAAGCTTAAATTTTCTTCTCAGAAAAAGACAAATAAACATAATTTGAAACTGATTATGTCTCAAGGACTTTCAAGGATGACTTTTTAAAAATTCTGTAATAATAGTTATGTGTATTTCTATTGTATCTGTGTGTATTTTTAAACAATTTATAGTAACCATATTAAGCAGTTAATTATAATAAAACTGCCCAAAGAAGACAGTTGATAAACGTGATGCCAAAACATATCTAAAAAGGCTCATTTAAAAAGGTTTAAAAACAGACTAATATATTAAATATACCAGATTTTTTAAGAATAACAAAACAAAATATAAATAAATAAAATTTAAACCCAAATCAAATTCAAATTTTATTTGTCACGTACACAGTCATACACAGTACGATATGTAGTGAAATGCTTGGACAACTGCTCGTGACCTAAAGAAAACAAAAAAGGAAAAGGCTATGAATAAGATAGGAAATAAATATGAAAAATTAAAAAGGGTAAATTTAACTAGGAAGGAATAGAATATAAATTAAGGTTAAAAATGAAATAACTGTACAACACAAATTAGAATGAAGGGTAAATTTAACTGGGAAGAATAAGATAAAGATAAATATATAAATTAAAGTTGAAAATAAAATAACTGTACAACAAAATACACAATACACAATATAGAACTATATAAGAATGTATGAAGAAATCTAAATATAAATAAATATATACACAATAACAGCAGCTGTACAAGTATTAACCGGAAATGAAGAATATAGTGACCAGTGTTGTGCAAAACCAAAGTCCAGAAAGTCCAGTGTGTGTGTAAGAACTGTATGTGTGGGTCAGTACTGTGTGGTGGTGTGATTGAGAGACCGTATCGCCTGCGGGAAGAAGCTCCTCCTCATTCTCTCTGTGTTGGTCTTCAGGGAGCGGAATCGCTTTCCTGACCTCAACAGAGAGAACAGTCTGTTGTTGGGATGGCTGAGGTCCTTCACGATCTTCCTGGCCTTGGTCCAGCACCGCCTGCTGTAGATTGAGTGCAGGTCAGGGAGCTCGGAGCGGATGGTGCGCTCAGCTGACCGCACAACCCTCTGTAGAGCTCGTCTGTCCTGCATGGTGCTGTTCCCGAACCAGGTTAAGATGTTTCCCGCCAGGATGCTCTCTATGGTGCACGAGTAAAAGTTCCTGAGCACCTTGGAGGGCAGTTGGAAGTCTCTCAAGCGTCTGAGGTGGTAGAGACGCTGTCGGGCCTTTTTCACCACGGTGTTGATGTGACAGGACCATGACAGGTCCTGCGTGATGTGAACTCCGAGGTATTTGAAGCTGTCCACTCTCTCCACTGGGCACTCGTTGATGACGGGGGTCTGGTAGTTCCTCTCCTGCTTAGTGCTGAAGTCCACTATCAGCTCCTTTGTCTTACTGACGTTTAGAAGGAGGTTGTTCCTCTGGCACCAGTTCTCCAGATTCCTAATCTCCTTCAGGTAGGCCGTCTCGTTGTTATCAGAGATCAGGCCCACCACGACGGTGTCGTCAGCAAACTTGATGATGGTGGTGGAGCTGGTAGTGGCCACACAGTCATATGTGTACAAAGAGTACAGCAGGGGGCTCAGAACACACCCCTGGGGGGCTCCAGTGCTGAGAGTGGTGGAGGCTGAGACATGTCCGCCCATCCTTACTGCCTGTGGTCTGCCAGTTAGGAAGTTGGAGATCCACTGACACATAGATGAGCTGAGTCCCAGATGCTCCAGCTTGGTGGTGAGTGTGGAGGGAATTATGGTGTTAAATGCAGAGCTGTAGTCTATGAAGAGCATTTTAACATAATTCCCCCTTCTAGTGTCCAAGTGAGTGAGTGATGTGTGGAGGAGATGAGAGATGGCATCGTCTGTGGAACGATTTGGACGGTAAGCGAACTGTAGTGGGTCCAGTGTGTCTGGTAGTGAAGAAATGATGAAGTCTCTGACCAGGCGTTCAAAGCACTTCATCACTACTGAGGTGAGGGCTACAGGGCGATAGTCATTGAGAGAAGCAGGGTGGGGTTTCTTCGGGACAGGAACAATGATGGACTCTTTGAAGCATGTGGGGATCACCGACTGAGATAAAGAGATGTTGAATATCTCAGTGAACACAGGAGCTAGCTGGTATGCGCAGTCTCTTAGGATACGACCTGGGATGCCGTCTGGTCCTGCTGCTTTCCTGGTGTTCACTCTCTTGAAGGCTCTCCTTACTTCATGCTCGGAGATGACGAGCACGTTTCCGGTGCTGGCAGTATCTTCCTGTCTGCAGCCGTTAGCGCCGCTAACACTAGCATTGTTGGAGACCTTAGCTGCAGCCTCGAAGCGAGCATAGAAAGTGTTCAGCTCGTCTGCCAGAGTCACGGCCACGTTCGTCATACCGGTTGTTGGTGCTTTATAGTCCGTTATTGTCCTTAGTCCCCGCCACAGGCTCCTAGAGTCACTCTGTTGGAGTTGTGACTCTAGTTTCCTCCCGTAGCGCTGCTTCGCCTCTTTCACCGCCCTCCGCACGTTATATGACGCGGCTTTGTACGGGTCCATGTCCCCCGTCATGAGTCCCGTGTTGTAGGCAGCGGTGCGGGATCTCAGAGCGTCGCGGATGGTTTTATCCACCCACGGCTTCTGGTTGGGAAACGTTGTGATAGTCTTTGTCTCCACGGTATCATCCGCTAGTTTCCCGATGAATCCCACAACCGCTTCCGTAAACACGTTGACGTCATCGTCGGAGCTGTTTCTGAACATGCCCCAGTCTGCGTCATCGAGTGCGTCCTGTAACGCGGCCACCGATTGATCCGTCCAGCGCGCGACCTTCCTCTGAACCGGAACTTCCTGTTTCAGCCTTTGTTTGTATTTTGGCATGAGGAAGATGGCGGCGTGATCAGATTTGCCAAACGGGGGGCGGGATTGTGCCTTGTAGCCGTCCTTGACCGTAGTGTAGCAGTGGTCCAGTGTCCTTTCACCCCTGGTGGGGCAGGTGATGTGTTGATAAAAGTTCGGCGCTGCGCGTTTGAGGTTGGCGCTATTAAAGTCCCCCGTCACAATAAGCGCAGCGTCCCGGTGTTGTGTCTGGTGCTGTGTGAGTGCCTCATGCAGCTCGCATAAGGCGGTGACCGTGTCCGCTTGTGGTGGAATATAAACGGCACTTACAATGACCGATGTAAATTCCCGAGGTAGATAAAAAGGACGACACATGATGGACAGTAGTTCCAGATTTGGTGTGCAGGAGCGTGTGAGAGGAACAACGTTCGCACTGTTGCACCAGTTGTTGTTCACCATTAAACACACGCCGCCTCCCCTTGACTTCCCCGAGTCCCGTGTCCTGTCCATGCGGTGAACCGAGAAGAACTCGGCCGGCTGGATGGCGTGGTCCGGCACCGCTGGGTTCAGCCATGTCTCGGTGAAGCAGAGGAGATTGCAGTCCCGAATGTCTCTCTGGAACTTTATCCTGGCCCTGAGGTCGTCAAGCTTGTTCTCCAGTGACTGGACGTTGGCGAGCAGGATGCTAGGCAGAGGTGTGCGGTGTGCACGAGCTCTCAGCCTGTTCCTGACGCCGGCTCGCTTCCCTCTAGGCCCACCCCACTAACCCCCTGCTACTGTAGCTAAGTAATGACAAGATGATAGTTAAACTCATGTCAAAACTGAGTTTATTTCTTTACTGGATTTGAACTGATTATTTATGTATGGAGGACATATGAAATCAAACACACACACAAAATATCATAGGTACACAAAAGGGTATGGCACACAGATGCAAGTGTTAAGCTCTAAATATGAACACACTGACAAAGGTGACTGCAAAAAAAGTTATTGCTAACTTCTTTTTAAGTCAACTGAATGAAGGGAATATTTTCACTGTTCTGGGCATCTAGTGCAGTTATATTGTACTAAAGCACACTAAAGCAGTTTATCAAGTCAGGGCTCGCAAAATTTCAAAATCCCTGGTAGCCCTTTGGGCAGGGACTCTTCAGCTTTTGGTGGCCCAAAATAAATTTAAGTAGCCCGAATAAAAAAGAGAGCAATTTTTTGATTGATGTTTTGTTACAATATTATACATTAAAGTATAATATTGTAACGGAAACAAAACATTAATCAAAAAATTGTTGAAAAAATTGTTGAAACACAAATTACAATCATCAACTCAAATACTTGGTTCTAATTGAACAGAAATTTCTATGAACTTGTAAGAATTGTGTAGAACATGAATCAGTCTGTGTCAGATCCTGAATTTAAAATTTCCACTGCAGTCACGGGTAAGAGATAAGTGGAACCAAGATCTAGGCCATTTGCTTTTTGAAGTTTGCAAATACTGCTAAATTTTGCCAATGCTAGTTCACTCTTTGCAACATAGTACGCTGTTCTAAACAGATTTTTCGGGTTTATTTTTATTATGTTATTTGCAATTGGTGTTTGTTCTGGGTAAGATATTACAGACTGCAATAATGCATTTCTTGCATTTCTCATGGGTTCTAATGGGGGTCTTTCTTAAAATTACTGGTCCCAGTAAAAAAGGCATTTGTTGACTCAGAAATCGAGGGAAAACCAACAACACACCCGGCAGAACATTATGTTATTTACACGGGTGCATTCGCTGTCAAAATAAAAGACGCGCACCAGATACGAAGCTGCAACGCGTTTGCGTCCATATAAAAGGCACTGTTTTTGTCCACTAGAGTGGGATTTTCACGGCACATTGTGCACCAAATCTCTGTGCGTTCATCATCTGTTTGAAGCCAGCTCACCTCCTGCAACCACTTTTCCGAGAATACACGCTTGTTTTGTGGTTCGGACTCCTTCTGACATTTCTTTGGAGGTGGAGGAACACCAAAGTAATTGCTTAAAGGAGCTTGCTTCTTCGACATCTTTAAGAGTTCTAAACAAATGTCTGTCCTCCTCCAGAAAATCTTATGTATGTAAACACGCGTTGCAACTTCTTATCTTGTGCGCGTTTTTTATTTTGATAGCGAAAGCGCACCTGCGGACCACTTATGTGCAGCCGTAGTTATTCAGCTCGTCATATTGCAGCCACAGAAATTCTTTTGTCCATGAAACCATAAAGCTGCACTTTCTTTTTGCCTTATAGTCTGATTTGTCATAACTTTTCCGTTTTGTGGTCACTTCTTCACCCTGACCTGTCTTATTTGGCTGAACTAAAATATATATCCTGCTGGTTTTACACACGCACTCACGTTGTCAGCAATTCTCTGCGCGATCAACCTCTCACATGTTTAAGCTTGCTGCGGAAGATTTCACTTGTCATGTTTGAATAGTAAGCTAACGATTGATAAGACGATGTCAGAGGAATTGGTGCGCAATTAATCGTCACTCACCAATCAGTGCTGACGATCTCTATACACAGTTCGCACGATTGCAAAGTGAAAGCAAAAAACAAGCGCAAATTCAAACGCGATTTCAATATGTCACATTGACAGTGGCTCACCGATGCCAATGACATAATTACCCAGCTACATTTCCGAAAGAATGCAAAAGCATTGAAATATATTTTTCCTTCCTATGATAGCCCGACGGGCAGGGCTGAGATTTTGGTAGCCCGACTGGAAAAATCGCTAGCCCCGGGACGTCGGGCTAGCGATTTTGCGAGCCCTGCAAGTAAGTGGATTTTGTTTTGACCCTCCTTTGTGCTTGAAAAAATTTGCATAACGTTTCACACTACAGTAAAAAATGGTTTCACTAACTAAGCTAGCTAGCATTAGCTAATAAAACCCCATCTTGATCTCTTCTATGATCATGTACAACAAGAAAGAAAAAAGAAGAACAGGAGATATCATGGTACTTATGTTGTTCTAGCCGTACTTCTTTTACCATAACCCTGATGAAACACTTTAATATTATGGGCAGTACTTTTGACCAATGAGTGTAATATATATATATATATATATATATATATATATATATATATATATATATATATATATATATATATATACTTATAAGCCTTATGTGCTTATATATAGTAGGTGACTTAGTCTGGAGCTCTTTTACACAAGATTCAGTAGAGCTATGCAGATGAATAAAATGAACAGACATGAAACTCTAGCAGCACTGCAATCATGTAACATGCTTCACTTTTCTAACTTCGTGTATGAAAAACACCATGTCATTTTGGCTAACTTTTTAAGTTACAAAGTTTATCGTCTCTTATGTTAGTCAGTGTTTCCCTGCTGCCCTGTCTGCTGTTTCAAACCCTTCAACATCTCAGCACCCACCTGTAGGCTCCAGGGGATGTTTACTCATAACTTCCCAATTTCTGTATTTATCAATTTTGTGGGGCGTGATGAGCTTGGAGACTTGACAAAAACTCTAATTATATTCTGGTGCCGCAAGAAATCAATCTTTTCAAACCCAAATGATCTGACGTATTTTGTGATAGAGTTGATGTTAGCCCCTACCCTCACTGTCAGCTCTTCCTTGAAAGTCCAAACCATGTGACGCATGTGACATTTATTGTAACTTCTGAATGCTTTACGTCGACTTTGTAAATTTTTTGCATGCCTATACAGCACCATCTTGCTTTATATTACGTTACGGCAAGCTGGCTAACTGCTAAAACTTTAAGGTATATAGAATGAGCTCTCAGGAGCTCAGTGTCTTCAGCGTGGTACCGTGCTGGAAATGCCACCTGTGCAAGTCCAGTTGTGAAATTTCCTCACTACTAAATGCTCCAGAGTCCATTGTTATGACAAAGTGCACGCGATCGAGAACAATAGCAACTCAGCCATGAAGCGCTAGGCCACGTATAATCACAGAGGGGGGTCAGCAGGTGTTGAGGTACATAGCTTACGGAGGTAAGTCAATCACTACAGACCTCCAAACGTCATGTGGACTTCAGATTAGCTCAAGAACAGTGCGTAGAGAGCTTCATGGGATAACTTTCCATGGCCAAGCAGCTGCATCCAAGCCTCATCAATCACAATGCAAAGTGCCAGATGCAGTAGTGTAAAGCATGACACCACTGGACTCAGTAAAAAGAAGTGGAGACATATTCTCTGGAGTGACAAATGCTGCTTCTCCATCTATCAATCCAATGGATGAATCTTGGTTTTATCGCAGCTTGTCTGACTGCATTGTGGTGGGGGTGTGGTCTACGGCTCCGCTGCAGAGGAGGGTGGGGCAGTGGGTTCTGCTGGCAGAGCAGCTGGGACTGATTGGTGTGATCAGTCCTGCTATTTCAGTTGCCAGCTGGGATTGGAGAGAGGATGGCTGTTCTGGGAACAAGTTGTCTGAAAAGCTGCACAGAGATCTTGAAAAAGTGTCATATAAAACATAATCAGTCCTGTAACAGTGTGTACATATGGATCAATTGTGTCACAGTGATGTCGAAAACCAGTTGCGGGATGAGCCATGACCAGTGCAGCCAGTGGCAGTACTGGCAACATTGCTGGCGGAAACGGCCACCATGCACCGGGAGCAGGTGGCGTTGCATCAAGGTTAGCTCCAATGGCTATGGGATCAGGCCGAGGATCAGACAAGAGAGTTGGAGGACCTGGTTGCTCTGGCTCTAGGCAGCAGAGTCGGCCAGTCCCAGGCCTGAGGAGGAGGCTCCCCAGAACCACTACAGCTTTGTGGGCTGCAGAGCAGCTGCCACGAGAGGTGGTCTCTAACACACGCTCTATTGCCTCCCCAGCAATGAAGGGTGCTTCCCCAACTCACAGGGAGCCTCGCAATTGCTGATGCAGGTGTGTTGGAGGTGAAGGCAGCTATAGACTGGTACCAGTAATGCCTGCTGACGGAGGTGGGGCAGGTGGTCAGTGTCACCAGCCCTCCAACACCTTCCCCCAGTCCAGGAAGGATGTACACCATACCTGTAATGTGTTTAGGGGATACACGCCAGGATATGGTCGACTCGGGATGCACGCAGACCTTGATCCACCAAACTCTGGTTCGGCCAGGGCATTGTTGGAGACAGAGTGGGTGGAGGACAAGTGTGTACATGGGGACATACAAAAATATGTCTCCTCTGGGAAGGAGGAGACTGTGTTTCAGTTCGTCTCCCGAGTCAGCATCCCAAAAGATATAGTGATTGACCAGGGCACATTGTTCTTGTCTCGCACACTAAAAGAACTGTACAAATGACTTGGAATTAAAACTTTTCGGACCACCGTCCACCACCCTCAGAATGATGGGCTGGTGGAGAGGCTGTATAAGACTTTAAAATCCATGATTCATAAGTTCATTCATGAGGATGAATGCAATTGAGATCGCTGGTTAGACCCTCTGTTGTTCGAAGTGTGGGAGGTTCCCCAGGATTTTCTCCCTTTAAGGTAACTTTTCGGCAGGAAGCCACCGGTGGAAAGGAACTGGAAAGGACCCTTTATGGTCACACAGTGAGTGGGACATGTAGACTATGAAGTGGTACAGTCGGACAGGGGAGGACTCACACAAATATATCACCTCAACCTCCTGAAAGTGCGGAGAGAGGCTAAAACCGTTTCTCTGGTCAGCCTTGTTGGGACTGGAGGTGCCAAATTCCACCTGCCTCCATTGTGATGGCCTTCTCACACAGGCCCCGAGAGCGGACATTGCTGCATTGCAACAATATTTTGCAGATGTGTTCTCCCCCCTGCCCGGCCATACCAGCCTCATAGAAACTGCATGACGGTACACACACATGTACATAAAAGACAAAGTGTTCAGAGAGAATTGGAAATGGAAAATGGAAAAGTCAGACAGCACATGGTGTAGTGCCATAGTTCTTGTGGTAAAGAAAGATGGATCTATATGGTTCTGTGTTGACTACCATAAAGTGGATGAAGTGTCACAGTTTATCTCATCGCCGGGTCAACAAGCTCCTGGACCGGTTAGGCACCATTTGCTTTTTTTATGTTTCTGGATTTAACAAAAACGTGTGCTTTGTTAATAACTGTACAGTAATACTGGGAGACGTGGGATGAAGAAAGTTGCTAAGAGTCATAATGCTAGCATTAAAGCCTAACCACTGCTGGCATTGCTAAGAGTCATAATGCTAGCAGTGGTTAGGCTTTACTGTCCCCCTTTGGGGTTTATTGGATTAATTCCAGACAAAGCAAGAACCCAGAGTATTTTTAGCATATTCCCTACTTTCTGAGTACTCCCAACACAAAAAGTATCAAGAAACCCATACAGCTCCCAATGATCAGGAAGACACTAGCATTAGTTTTTCATCATGATCTTTACTTTTGATCCTGTTGATGCTGCAGCGATCACATGTTGTATATATAGAATTTGTGTTTTTTTTCCTAAGTAGTTTGCCACATGTCGAGGTCAGGGATAAAGGCATGGGCGGATTAAAGCCTATATCGACTCAATGAGAAAAGGCCATATGGGCAAATGAGATCCATGTCCATGAAGCACTAATCTGGGGATGCCCTGAGTGACGAAGGATGGACACTGCCCACATCTGCTAAGAGGCTTGGGAATTCAAATACAGCCAGTGGACTGCTCTACTGTATCCTGCACATTAGCGCCCCCATCTGACCCTGAATAATCAGAGAGTAAAAAAAGAGCCTTGATTGGGAAAGAAGATTAAAAACACTATCACAGTAAACAAATGTAACATTCATTCAAAACATACAGAAAGGAAACAATCATTTGAAGTTTACTGATTAAATTCAAATGAAAAGTTGTTTTGAAGTCATACATTAAAATTTAAATTCAAATGTATACAAGATAAAGGTGAAGATACTGTAAAGTAGATACAGATGTCTTTACAGAGAAATTACTACCACATAAAGAAACTTATATAGTCATTACCAGAATAATAGTTAGCGCGTGCCCCATAGCAAATAAAAGTTAAAAAAAAGGCATAAATTAAAATGTAGAAGGTAAGGCAAGTGGAGATAAAGCAAAAAGGAGGGGGTATTTATTAGAGATTCTGTCCCAGTGATTGGCTGCAAGGCTAGTAGCAGAAGGACAAATGGACAAATCTAAGGAGCTAATAACACTGAATACGGAACGAACCTCATGGGCAAATCTGGCACTAAGATGATAATGAGATTATAAAACCCTACTATATTGCGGCAAATTGTATAAGTGTTTCATTGAACCTTGTTGAACTTTCATTTATGCATGCCAGGCTCCTTCCCTTTTTGTCTCTCTCCTTTCTTCTCCTTCCCGGGATGATGGGTAGACTATGAGTAAGAGAAGGAGTAGAAAAAATGCCTTCTGGATAGAGTTTACCTAGTGTAGGGTTGAATAGAAGACCACAGACTGGGCTTTTCAGACATGCTTGTGGTTAGCATAATTACGGTAGCTTAAAAAATGAAAGGGTATGAGCTCTTGTCAGAGTACAAGTATATGTCCCATACATTTATCTATCGACTGCGTATACCTATTCCAAATATGTATACAAAATGTATGTAATAGGTGACAAGAGCAGTATTCATAAAACTGCGAAAGAAAGAATGGAATGAATTAATTCATCCCTGGTTCTGTTTCCTCGTCCCTGTTGGAGAGAGGTATCTCTAAGGCATAATGCTACCATCACCGTGCTTCACTATAAGGCTAATACTAGGTAAGTGATAGTCAAGTGACTGCAAATAAAAGTTGCCTGACATAGATTCATATGAGAGCATGGCTAATACTAATATAAGCTTAGGCGCAAGAGAGACAGAGTCTTTAAGGTAATTTTGTAATTTTACACACCATGATTGTAGAATAACAACTCTTTTCCAAAACAGTTGGGACATTGTGCAACATATAAAGAGTGAGTCTGGATTGTATATTGTAAAAGAAAGCATCACCTGTTTTTCTTAACATCAGTGATGAAGTATGATGCCTGATCATATCTCAGATATGTTAGTGAGATGTCACCTACATAACATACCAGTGCTTTTGTTGTACTTTGACTGTTCATATTGAGAATTCATCTGAATAAAATGGAAATGTAAACAAGGCGTACCGAGTTTTTCCCTCTCTCAAATAAAAATTTGTAGGACCAAACAAGAGATTTATTTTTCTCTCTAACGGTTGTAAAATATAATTATCACCTGTCACTGAGCAGTTATGGAATTGTTATTGTGATATGTATTTGTAAGTCTATGCTTCTGTTCGGTGTTCCACTTATTGTATGTGTAGGCGTGTGTAGGTATGTGTGCGTATATACGTGTGTGTGGATGCCAAGCACCTGCAGGCCTGATGGGCGTGGTCCTGCTAGAGGATTGGCCATGCCTGAAGCCCCACACACACCTGCTGCTGATCAGGCTCGTCGGGGGAGCTATTTAGGAGACCGATGGAGCTCCAACCGACGCGGGATCATTCCATGAGACTCCACGTTAGTCTTCAGCTTGGTTAAGTCTGTGAGTGTATGCCTACTGGAATTAAGTGTCTTGACGGCTGCCTCTGTTATTTCCGCTCAGGAGGAGTGTGGAACAGCGTAGGGCAGTAAGCACGGGGTGTGTGGACACACGAGAGTGGAGAACACAGAGCACGGACTTTTTGAGAAGACACGACACGGGAGTCACGGGAGTCACGGGAGAGCACGGGGATTTACTGTTATTGTTCCATTCACTGTAAATAAACGCACTGCTTATACACAGAGCACTACGCCTGGGCCCTCCTTCCCTACTTCCCCACGGTTTGCCCTGCCAAACCGTGACAGTACCAATGAAAAACAAAAAACACTAATTCTGTCCTTTTAGAGTACTCACAACACAAATTACAGGATATATAAGAATGAAAAGGGGGTAAACATTTGGAACAGATATGTGACATGCTGTCTTTCTCTCTGTTATGCAGGCAAATTTCAGTCAGATGTATCTGTTATTTAGGCTTATGGTCTTATGAATTGGTATTCTGATCATTTGAAAGACTTTATGATACTGAATTCAATATGTTAGAAATTCAATATGAACACTTTGAAACAGAAAAATACATTTGTGAGTCACTGACATCAGCATTTTCCACATCATCATGATTTAGTCTAGCAATGATTTGACCCAGACAATGCCCCGACCCTCTGGATCCAGATCAGAGGTTAGCATCCAGTTCACCTGAGTTTACCTCTCTACATCCTGCAATTCTGACACAGAATGTGCAAGTGAGGCTACGAAAACACATAATAGGTATGTGAAAACACACTCGTAAAACACACATGCACACACACACATATACAAGATACACACATTCACTTCCATGTGACCTTCTACCAAGGCAGCGGACTTCCACCCTACCAAGCTGAAAAAACAGAGGTTAGAGGAGGTGAGCTTCATTTGAGTGGGTCTAAATTTCCCAAATCAGCTCACACAAATATCAATCACACACTGTGTCTGTCTGTGTGTGTGTGTGTGTGTGTGTGTGTGTGTGTGTGTGTGTGTGTGTGTGTGTGACAGATTGATGTTTTTGTGTGGTGAAGAAGTGGAGACAGCTAAAGGTGTTTCACAGTCAGCAATGCGTGGATCAGGGAGGTGAGGGTTACAGTCAAGTCAAACCTAGAGCAGGATGAAACACATTTGCAATAAAAGCTTGACATTATGTGTCAACATACCTACTTTTATTTAAAAGTACTCATTTTTTGTCTATGGGTCTAAGTACATTATTAGTTTAAAAAATTCAAAGTGTCCCCCCTTGTCATCACCAGTGTTGGGACTAACGCGTTATTAAGTAACGCGTTACAGTAACTACGTTATTATTGTGGTAACGAGCATGGTAACTAGTTATTATGCCAAAATCAGGAACGCGTTACTCGTTACTGGGATTTAGATAGGGTCGTTACTCGTTACTTCGTGTGGTGGCATCGCGGAGTTTCCACAGATTCAGTAACATTAGCAAGTGGTGGAGGCAGCAGGTGGATGAAGGAAAAGGGACGCAGAAGGAAAAGAGACCCGAGGTGGCCGCCGGTCCAAGTGTGAACTGAACTTCAGGTAAGAAGTTATGACCTGCAGTCTCTCTGGGTCAGATATGAACCAAGTTTAGGTGGAGTTTATTTTCGTTATTCTGACTTTTTCCGTACTGCGTGCTAGCTAGCATGACGGAGTTTCTATACAGCTGGGTGGGTGCTATGAAGTTAATGATGTTGAACCTTATTTTGTTCATAAGTTATTAGAGTTGCCAACCGTCCCGTCTGGTATTCAGAGAAAATATTACGCGTTTCTTATTGAGGTGAAAAGGAACAGTTTGTCCCGGACTTCAGCTACAATGAAAAAGGCACAAAGCTGGAGTTACTCTGTGTCTTTACGCTGCACAGCTGCCTCTTCTTCTCTCATTCTCCCCCCTCCCTCTCTCGTTTCTACTTCAATCATGAAACTGATCAATGATCAGCTGATCGGCTCTCTTGTTTGTTTATCGCCCACTTTGCGCTGAAAGAGGAAACCAGCGGATATTGCGCTAAACAACAGCAGCACGTTTAAGCTTGATCAGCTGTTGTTAGAATTTATTTAATATTAATTTCTAGTATCAGCTGATGTTTGCTGGAGCCACAGCTGTAAAAAAAGCTGCTGGTCATGATATGGTTTGGTTATCTGGTGAGAGGGAAACATGAAGATGAAACCAGGAGATGTCCTTACTGGATCATCAGAGCTGAGCAGGTGATGGAGAAACAGGTTTACCTTTTAGGTGACATGAATGAGTTGAAGTTATGAACTGTTTCTGAGAGACAAATAACCCCAGGATCCTTTTTTAGGTAGCTGACAGCTGGTAACTGTGCAGGTGCGGATCTAGCAAAGTGTGGCCAAGGGGGCATGTAGGGCATTAACAGGGAAAGGGGGGCACAAAGAAATACTTTTCTTCCTTATTCTCATTTAAAATGTCTAGCTTTTAAAAAATAATTATCTGAATCTTACAACAAACGATTGATAGATTGATGCATATATACCATCAAAACAGTGTACATCACTGTCACAACAGTGTTTGTTTTCATTCAAAGGCTTTATGATTTTTCCTATAATGGTGGGCCAGTTTCTAGTCAAAATGCCCGGGCCAATTTTCTTTCCCAGTCCAGCCCTGTATGCAGCTCATCTGCAGTCTGGTGTTACCTACATCTTCCTATTCAGAAGGCAGAATTTCCGAGTTCTGAGTACAATCGAAAGCACCACGACTGCAGTTTTTGTGTTGGATGTAAAAGGCGCAGATGACACTGTGACGTAGGCTAGAATCATGGCAGCAGTCAATGACGGTCCAGGCGTGGGATTTCTCTCGTGGAAATATGCACGTTATCATATCCTTTCTATTGGTAGGTGGCACAGTGCACTTGTGGCAAGTAAGCAAGCTAGAAGACTGGCAAAGTTATGGAAGAAACACATTAACAAGAGAATTCTGAGTAAAACCAAAGTTACTTTCCCTAGTAACTAGTTACTTTGAAAGTAACGAGTAACTTGAAGTAACTGAGTTACTTTTGAGAGAAGTAACTAGTAATGTAACTAAGTTACTATTTTAAAGTAACTTACCCAACACTGGTCATCACACAAAAATAATTCTTACTTCTGTAACAATTCATGATACAGATAATAATAATAATTAATATTTGATTTTAACAGCAAAAGTTAAAAAAAAAAATACATCCAATACATATATATGTTATACAGGAAATGAAAGTGAGTCCCATTCTGCAGTCCATTATGGTTAATTACAGCATTGTGCTGGGACTCTTGTACTAGAGCATGGTTGGTAATTAAAGTACAGGTAAGACATTAACTTACTTTTGTTAGCCATTAATCAGTGTTTACCTTCAGAGAGCTCCCCCTTTGTAATTAATAATCAGCTTGGACAATGAATAATCACCCAAGAGGAAGTTGTGTGTTCATGTGTGTGTTTTTATGTATTGGTGTGTTAATAGCAATGGGGTTTTCCCAAAGTACAGCCTTACTAATAAATGAATAATCTTCAGTCTCAGAAAACCCCCTCCAAAAACTTCAAACAAGGCAACCCCCCCCAACAAAAATAGAAGAGCCATTACAAGTAACACTCTCCTGTATTTGCTCTTTTTTTATCCATCTATTTCTGATCACCCTCATTCTCTCCAACTTTGAACGGTATCCTTTGCTTGCCATCTAAACAGTCCAGGTTTGGAATGATTACATGTTGGGAAGGCTTCTGCAACCCCCACATTAACAAGCACCCGACTCCTCAACTTATTTCTGTCAGCCTTGCTTCTACTCCAACACACACATGCGCAAACACACAAAGGGAGCTTTTCCAGAAAGAGATTGGTTCCACTTTATCTGCATATTTAGCCTGTGTTCAGTGTGCTGCTAACTGATAAAATTCTGCAAGTGTGCCAGGCCCCTGCCAAATGCCAGAGCACCGACCTTCTTAGGAGGAACAAATTCCTTTAGCAAAAATTTACAGAAAACAAATTAAAAAAACAAACAAAAACCCCAAAACAAAACAAACAAGCAAAGAAACAAATAACGAAAAGAATAAGGTAGTGAAAGAGGAAAGCAAGACAGTCAAAGGAGAAGGGGATGGATCCAGGCTTTATTCCAATGATAATGATATTGATATATTAGTGAAGACTCCCAGAGATTATCATTAACATATAATATTAACATATTATGGTATACCAGCATTGCTTCACAGATGCTTAGGAATAGCAGACATGCCTTCAAGGCTCCTTTTGCCAAAAAAAATCTGAATCAAAACGGATCCTCATTTCTCCAGAGAGCCAAGAGGTATGCAGAGGAGTAGATACATAAAGGGTGAAACCAAGAATAATTATCTTTCTTCGAAAAATTAGTTATTGCTAAGAAAGAAGAATGGATGCAGGAGAGCAAAAGAGCAATGGCAAGACTCACCCTTCAACCCATTCTCCCATTTTTCTGCCTGACCAATACCCTTGCACTTAGCGTGCGTGCGTGCGTGTGTGTGTGTGTCCGTTAAGTGAGTGATCATACGCCATTCTCAGCAGCAGCCAGGGGCCCAGGGCTTCCTCGGTCTGGCTACGTAGAAGAGCAGCGGTTCACATTGGGATGTCTGTCATTGCGTATGTGCACATGCATGTGCGTGCATGATAACAAGGATTCACTGGTCTGTTTTCTGTTGCTGAGAGGTTTTATCTCCAACCTTGATTAGCAACACCTACACACACATATCCATACTATAGCAACCTAAACAAAGGCAGTCGTAGTAGCAGGAGTGACTGCTGATTGAAGTGTTGGGCCACGATGCCCTGACAGCCTTCCTTCAACCTTCTCTCAACCTCGTCACCTCCGTTGCTCTGCTGTGACTCTCACCACAATAGCTGCTGCTTGTGAACCTGCCAGGCTGCCAAGGACACAAAGATGACTGAACCAACCTTTGACATTAGAAGTGTCCACTAAAAGACCAGAGACAAGCCGAGTTGGCAGCTCTGTTAACAGGCTAGAGACCGAGATCTTTTCAGCTTGCTTAAAGTAGCAAAAGTCAATAGAGCACAAGTCAATAGTGCATACATTTGGATGGACGCCGTGTCAAACAAGTCTGTGTTTAGATATTGTTAGGCATGCCAACAGTTTCAAAAGGTGACCTCAATATTTTGGCACAACTGTTGCTGTCTTTTGACCGACAGCAGTCACGGAGAAGGAGCAGAAGAGACATAAATCATCAAAGTAAAAAACTGACATTTGAGCATGAAATACAGCATGAGGTTTGTATTGAAGGCTAGATGACATTTCAAGGAGCTGATTCACTCGAAGATGTTAAGGCCACCCACCCACACAGCTCCATGTGGAACATGCCGTTTTAGTGGCCGAGATGAGATAGGAGTGCTAGAGATGTATTCACAGACATGTGGAGCATGTGTAAGATGACCTATACATTCACCATGATGTCAGGGAGGATCTTTGAAGAGAATAAAATCACAAAGCAGAGCATCCCGAGCAAAGATGGAAATGAGGGAAGAGCTAAGAACGTGAACGTTCGAGTATGTTTGTGTGTAACACTGTAACAAAGCAAAAACAGGTGTTTTTAATACCTGCGACAGATATATTGCTTCCTGCTTAAGGCTTGACTTTCCTTCTTTTTTTCATATGTGTGGGACTGTGCAAGCATGCCTGTGTGTGTGTCACTCTTCAAACAACACTGCAATCATCATCTCTTATCAACGGTCATGTTGAGGATTACAGCTTTCATCCCTAATCCTACATTAAGGACACATTCTCATGATGGACGTGACATCATCAAGGCCAGTCAACCACAGAGAGGGCACAAGGACAGGAAGCCAAACACCACAGGAAAGGATTAATGAATATAGGAGACAGAATGGATGATGAAAAAAAATGCAAGAGGGGGTCACAAAGAAGATGAAAACAGAAATGAACTCAGATAGCAAAATTTCTGCAGTGCTGCTGATACAACCTCTCTATTTGTGTTTCAAGATAATCTTCCACTGCTTCAGTTCCACAGTTTGTCTAACAATGACACTCAATCTGTTCTACTAAGATTTAAGATGTATCCATTACCCAGACACATGGGCACAAACATGGACATGTGCTAAATACACACCGTTCTGAACTGACTGAATTCCGATCCACTCCTTTAAATCACTGAAGGAAAAAATACACAAATACTGAGGAGTTTATTTTTAGTCTGCATGAGTCCTTATTGCTTTTTATTAAAAGAAATACCAAGCTGCACTATTACATCCTCTGTGACAGTTCCACATTATATTTAAACCAATGATATAGAACGAAAAAACCACCTTCAATTTTCATGCTAAATAATCTGTGGTTATGGTTTCTAGATATTTAACTGACTTTCAACATATACAAGTGTTAAAATCAATGGACAGATTATTGCATCGTTGTTTGTAACCCTCTCGATGCACTAGTTTCTCAGTACACCTCACTATACCACCCAGAGAAACCATGCCTCTTTTTTAACTGTTACTAAAAAAAACAAATATGCTTGACTTATCTAACATTGGCACAATCCAGTTTCCTGCTCGCAAACGTGTGTCAAATTTTAACCAGGAACCTCCCAATACTTCAATGTTCAACAGCCTTATAATGAGCAAAATCTAATAAAACTGAAAGGGATCCCAATTATGCTGTGATTCACAGACATTGAGAAATACTGTTTATATTTTTGGACAGACAGTTTTGGTACCTGCAGAGACTCTGGGGCAGTCTGGCATCATAGGCTCCAGTGGTATGTCCAAGGGCTCTGGACTTGATACCCAGTTACGACAGTGCTTTAGAAAGAGAAAAATAAAACAAATAAACTCTTTGACATTCAAAAGAATTAAATATGACATGTGGAGAGTAATGAATATGTAGCAAGCAGTTTCTTCCACTATTACTTCCACAAACACAGAGAAAACTATTGTAAAAGATGAAGATATAAAAGGAAAGTATTTGGTACAAAATTTAAGTCTTTAATCTTGTTAATAATGGGTGTGTGTTTTTATTTTGTTTCAACTGCATCTAACCAAACACTGAAAAAGGAGCGAAAGCGGTTGGAAACAAACAGAAAGACAGTACGCAAGAAAGTGTGTGTGTTTCCGTGTGTGTGTAGATGAGTAAGGTGGGGGAAGAGAAGGAGAGACAGGAACAAGCAATTAAAAGCTCAGTGACATGTTGCTCAGACAGCTTGGCGTTTGTTTGTGGTGGAGAGCTGAGGCCTTCTACCACAGCGGATGAGTGAGTGCCCTGGGGGAGGGTGTCTGCCCAGCTTGCTGACCCATAACCCCCTGCAAACACCCCTACTCCTCTCACAACCCCAGTGGTTGACAACTCTACTGTCAGAAAGAGGAGAAGACCTCTTCATTCGTTTTTTTTCTTTATGCTGTCTTCATCTTCCTATCTGTCTGGCACTCCCTTTTTTTTCTACCTACCACTGCAGGTTATTTTAGACATATAAGGTCTTAAGCCCCATGTACCATTAATCAAAAGTATCAATGCTTCAGAATAAGGCAACTTAAGTTTTCAGTGCTGTAAGTTTTCATTCTCCGGGTCAGCGGATGACAGCGCATCAAAGTTTGTTTTCCCTTTTGACTCTGCAATGTGGATTGGTATGCTGTGGCTTGTAAGGTAGGTACAAAAACAAGGGAAAAGGGAGAAAGAGACAGAGGGAGGCTGAGAAGGAATGCTTAGAGAAGACGTCCCCCAAGATAAGATAAAAGTTCAATAGAAGAAAGAGAAAATGTAAAGAGATTAGAATGTGCAGCTGGTGTCCTTCTGAATCACTGCTTATCTGCCCTTGTTTACTTTCACCCTGGCCCCCTGACAGCCATTACGGTATTGTACGTGCTTGTGTGCGCGCGTGTGGTTGTGTGTGTGGGTCAGTGACTGCATTTCAAGGGGTCTCCCACGAAGATGTGTAGAGTTGTGAACCCTTCAAAATATACACACACACACACCGACGCACAGATGCTTTTGCATTTTTGCCCTCTGTGACGCCGACTCCCAAAGACCTAAAGCAAGACTCACAGAACAGACAAACCCTGCAAATGCTTTCAATTTAAATTACGTAACACAATCACCCAAACGCACATACATTACTTTTGTGGATATATATTCTGTTCTATAGTCTTTACAAGTTCTCTGGTTTCTGTACGAATATTAAAACTGCATCGAAGCAGAGACACTGAATACATCTAATCCAAACTGAGGTCCTCTTTGCTGTTTATTTTTGTTGAAAAAAGTCTGCGCAGCTAGGGCAAAGCAAATCTCTCATCATATGCTTGACATATACTGCAGTGAGGGTACATTGTGATTTATTTACTGCAAGCTTATAGAGAAATATAGAAATTCATTACAAGAGATAATCATGATGAAACATCTGGAACATATAAATCCGTAGCAAATATTCATTTGGGAAATTTACAGAAAAGTCTGTTATTGAAATAAAGTTTGTTTTTCTTAAGAATGGATTACATATGAACCAAAGTAGTCAATCACTGAATGTGTCTCTTAAATGGTAGGAATGCCTGAATTTCTGGTGCTTTTTCATTTATTTTTAGCCCTGTCAATCAAAAAAAATGCTAGCCACTGGAAAGCATAGAGAATAAAAGTAGCCAAAGAGGTTGAAGAAAGATCAGCCAAGAGATGAGAGGGGATGAAGGGGGGGTGGCTGGAGGGCTTGGTGTTCGGGGGAAGATGACAAGTCATCTTGGTAAACAGTGGCATATTGTGTATTTTTAGATCCTTTGGTTTGCCCTAGATGTGCTCTCCTCTGAGCCCGGGCTCGAGGGCAGAGTGGTGCAGAGTAGCACAGAAGCAGTGGGGCTCCTTGACTGCTACATCAAGTGTCTCATTGTATCTCCTTTAATTCATTCTGTCTGTCTGGAGGAAGATGTCAGCTGGGCTGTGGAGCAGTGGGCTGAAGGCAGCTAGAGAGAAGGGAAGGAGGGGAGTCTTTCAAAGGGCCCTCCTCCCTCCCCTACACCTCCACCACCAATGGAGGCAGGGAGGCTGAGGTTTGAATAGATTTGTCAAGGCAACAACACACATGTGCACACAAACTCTTGCATAAATGCACACACACACAGCACAAAGCCCCAGTACTGTGGGAGACCGCAGGCATAACAGCAGTCACATAAAGGCAAGGCCTGCTGGCTGGGATTAGAGAAGGGCGACATGACAAAAGGATGGCACATCACATCGGCTGCCTCTGACACATAGCATCATCACTTCAAGCAGCTCGTCCACCGATCAATGATGCCATTGAACTAAAAGCAGACAGAGAAACAAACATGTAAACAGATTTGGCTGTCCCAAACCTCTGCTACTCTGTGCATGTGCTTTTCTTTGCATGCTTGGATTTATGCTGGTTATGAACATACACATTTGCCCAGTCTTTGGGAAAATCTTTTGAAGTTTAACTTTGCCAACTACCAGTTGGAATATTTAGATTGATATGGACTTAGTAATGTGTTAGGAATGAAAGGATGCCACATTGTTTGATGGAGATAAAAATGATCAACTTACAGATTTCTGATAGAGGGTTTAAGAGTTCATGGAGCCATGGGGCGACCATAGCTCAGGGGGTTGGGAAGCGTATCTGTAACCGGAAGGTCGCCGGTTCGATCCCCGGGCTCTCTGTCCTGGTCGTTGTGTCGTGGGGAAGACACTTTACCCTACTTTACCCTACTGGTGATGGCGCGATATGGCAGCCTCGCTTCTGTCAGTCTGCCCCAGGGCAGCTGTGGCTACAACCGTAGCTTGCCTCCACCAGTGTGTGAATGTGAGAGTGAATGAATAGTGGCATTGTAAAGCGCTTTGGGTGCCTTGAAAAGCGCTATATAAATCCAATCCATTATTATTATTATTATTATCATTACTGATGGCAGTCAGCTTAGCCTGTAGAGGTCTGTGTGTCCCTCCAAGGATATATCTCCCCAAATCATCACTGACCCACCACAAAACTGGTCGTGCTGAACGATATTCTTTCTTTTTCTGTTTCTCCTGTGAAACAGTTTTTGATGATTTGCAAATGTGCTATATAAAGTTTATTATTACTTATGACCACTTCCTACTGTGCAAAATGCAGAATAAAAAAAATAAAACTCTATTATTTTATTAGTAATAATATGGATTGATAATTAAACTGTTTATCAAATAAATTCTAAATTTAGCAACAAATACCAGTCAAATGTTTGGACATACCAGATCTTTGACTGGTACTGTATATAATCACTGGATTCTCAGTGTGTACGCATGCCAACTTGGTACATATTGGTAGATGTTTTGTCTCCATACACACTTCCACTCCGTTTGAGCATTTGCATGCAAGGTTAACCACATTAGTAGCTACCACAAACCAATTCGCCTTAAAGAGGAGTGCTTTATAATGGCCTTCAACACCAGAGCTGCATCAATGCAGACTTTCCAGTGGTGTGCAAGACTGTTGTGAGCAACTACCCACATATTTATTGGTAAAATGCTCAAACTGTGAAAGATGTTTAATCTGATGTCACAATTTAAAGGTTACATTTTATTGTGACTAAAAGATGCCTGTCTCTAGTCAAGAAAACTGAAGATGGGGTATTTTAATTGTAAAATGTGTATTAGCAGAGATGGTTACAATAGCAAAGCAGCTTACCAGAGTTAAAAAAAAAAAAAACAGAAGATGTTTACAGGACATGCTACCAAAGAAACTTGTTAATAGCTTGTTTTTCCTCATAATGCATGCACCATTCAGAGTGAAGTTTATTCTGAAGCTTGTACCTGTATTTATATCCTATGCATAATTCTTACTGTTTAATTAAGGTCACTGTTTTGTCAATTTTAGGCAACGAAACTATACGGGTTTGCATTCAGATACACTCTCATGTTTAAAGACAAACTTATCAGTTGATTCAGCCTTCCATCATATTACTTGTTGCTGCAATGATGAGTTCAGTGTCAGTGAAGTGCAGAGAGCTCTTGGCTAAGGTCTCATGATAACTACTTCAGACGTTTAGGGATTTAGGTTTCTATTACAGTACTTGGCATTTTGATACAATGACTTTAAAAGGGTACCCAGTGGATTAAAATGTGGAGCCAAAGGGTCCTGACCGAGTGTCAGATGGGAGGGAGACTAACCTTCTATATATGCAACCATCTATACCACCTCGGTTGCAAAACTGCATCTCCACCTCTCATTCTGAAAGCACACCAAACTGAGTCCCATGACAGAAACTCTGTACCAAGTGCACAAAGTCTCCTAAACCATAACACACATGACAGTCTGCTACCTAACTTCTCAGAAAGTAGTCCTGAGTATCAATTTTTGCTCACTCTCTCTGTGTCTGTTTCTAACCCACCTCCCCCAGTTCTTGAATAATCTCTATGGATTAGGATGGTTTATTCATGACCATAGTGTACTCTGAATGTGTGTGCATATGTGTGTGTGTCTGTGTGTGTGTGCGTGCTCTGGGCAGGCCACTAGAGTGTGACAGCAGGCCAGCACAGTGACAGGAGACACCTTAGAGATTGTGACAGGCTGCCAGCTGTACACCATCATTTGGATTTCTCTCTCTCACTCACTTCTCCTCACTATGCTACTCATCTACCTCCACATATATCTCTTCATCCTCCTTCTGCATCTGTATTCACTCCATTCACACAGTACCTGTGTTTTTTTCTCTTTCCACAGCTCTACACTGTGCTTTCTCAGTGGCAGTCAACAGGATTTAAATAATTGAATGTTTCTCATACTCTGTTTCTTTGTATATTTTTTTCTGTCTCAGTCAGTAGATGAGTCTTTCTATCTTTGCTCTGGCCTACCCCATCTTTTTTTTAATCTCACCTTCACTCACTATTTGGTTTCCTTGCTGTGACGTCAGTTCCCCCTTGTCTGACCCATCTGGTCTATACAACCTGGCTCAGCAGGCGCTGATCTCTAAATCCTATCTTCTCTCTTTCACCCGTTTCATCACTCCATCTCACCATCCACTGACCTCTTGAACCTCAAAAGAAGAGAATTACCACTGTCCGAGGAGAAAAGAACACGGCTGGGGTGTCCCAAACTCACATACATCCACTTGTATTGGCATCCATCTTTATTCACCAAACAGGGCATTAGTGAGGTTCAGTGCTAGCTAACCTTCTATGATGAGCTGCCCATACATTAGTGTGCAATGAAACAGATGGGTTACTTATAAAAATGTCCTTATGTATATATATATATATATATATATATATATATATATATATTGGGGTGCAACGATACTCGTATCGATATTGAACCGTTCGATACAGTGCTTTCGGTTCGGTACGCATATGTATCGAACAATACATAATTTTTTATTTATTTTATCAACTTTTCTTATGAAGAAGGTGCCTAAGAAGTACAGGAAGCTGTCCATACCTGAGGCCTTGGAAACTGCCAAGCAACGACTCACAGCCTTGGCCAGCCGCTTGAGGAGGTACACCAGAGAGATAGAAGGCAAGAGAATAAACCAGCTGTTCTCCAGACTGACCAACCTGTGCACTGCCTGGATTGATTACAAGAAGGCCTATGACTCAATGCCCCACACCTGGATCCTGGAATGCCTAGAATTATATAAGATCAACAGGACCCTGAGAGCCTTCATCAGGAACTCAATGGGGATGTGGCGGACAACACTGGAGGCCAACCTCAAGCCCATAGCACAAGTCACCATCAAGTGCGGGATCTACCAAGGAGATGCTCTGTCCCCACTGCTGTTCTGCATAGGCCTGAACCCCCTCAGTGAGATAATTGACAAGACTGGCTACGGATACCGACTATGGAATGGAGCGGTTGTCAGCCACCTCCTGTACATGGATGACATCAAGCTGTATGCCAAGAGTGAACGAGACATCGATTCACTGATCCACACCACCAGGATATACAGCAATAACATCGGAACATACAGTTACAAGTACTTGGGGATCCCGCAGGCAAATGGGAACCATGAAGAGGCCGCTAGGAAAGCTGCAACCACCAAGTACCTGCAAAGGGTCAGGCAAGTCCTGAAGAGTCAGCTGAACGGTAAGAACAAGATCTGGGCTATCAACACCTACGCCCTGCCCATGATCAGGTACCCTGCTGGGGTAATAGGCTGGGCAAAGGAGGAGATAGAAGCCACTGACATCAAGACAAGAAAGCTCCTTACCATGCATGGAGGGTTTCACCCCAAGTCCAGCACCCTGAGGCTGTACGCTAAGCGGAAGGAAGAGGGCCGGGGACTGCTGAGTGTCAGCACCACAGTCCAGGATGAGACAAGGAACATCCATGAATACATCACGAAGATGGCCCCAACTGACAGTGTGCTCAGTGAATACCTCAGGCAGCAGAAACCCAAGAAAGTGGAGGAAGGCGAGGAACCATCATGGAAGGACAGGCCCCGGCATGGTATGTACCACCGGAAGATTGAGAAGGTGGCTGATATCCAGAAATCCTACCAGTGGCTGGACAAAGCTGGACTGAAAGACAGCACAGAGGCACTAATCATGGCAGCACAGGAACAAGCACTAAGCACAAGATCCATAGAGGCTGGGGTCTATCACACCAGGCAAGACCCCAGGTGCAGGCTGTGTGAAGATGCTCCAGAGACAATCCAGCACATAACAGCAGGGTGTAAGATGCTAGCCGGCAAGGCATACATGGAACGCCATAACCAAGTGGAAATAGTGTACAGGAACATCTGTGCCGAGTATAATCTGGAAGTCCCGGGGTCAAAATGGGAGATGCCCCCAAGGGTGATGGAGAATGACCGAGCTAAGATCCTGTGGGACTTCCAGATACAGACGGACAAAATGGTGGTGGCTAACCAACCGGACATAGTGGTGGTAGACAAACAGAAGAAGACGGCCGTAGTGATCGATGTAGCGGTTCCGAATGACAGCAACATCAGGAAGAAGGAACACGAGAAGCTGGAGAAATACCAAGGGCTCAGAGAAGAGCTCGAGAGGATGTGGAGGGTGAAGGTAACGGTGGTCCCCGTGGTAATCGGAGCACTAGGTGCGGTGACTCCCAAGCTAGGCGAGTGGCTCCAGCAGATCCCGGGAATAACATCGGAGATCTCTGTCCAGAAGAGCGCAGTCCTGGGAACAGCTAAGATACTGCGCAGGACCCTCAAGCTCCCAGGCCTCTGGTAGAGGACCCGAGCTTGAAGGATAAACCGCCCGCAGGGGCGTGCTGGGTGTTTATATATATATATATATATATATATATATATATACATATATATATATATATACATATATATATATATATTAGGGGTGCAACGATACACAAAATTCACGGTTCGGTTTGGTTCGATACTTTGGTGTCACGGTTCGATATTTTTTCGATACAAAAAAATGTTCATGCATTTTTAATTTGTCATTTATTAAAATTATAAATATATATTTTAACTCAAAAGTACAGTTTTTAAATTTAACCCTAACCCTTGTGCGTGTTTTTTATTTTGACAGCGAATGCGCACCTGCGGACCACTTATGTGCAGCCCTGGTTATTTAGCTCATCATATCGCAGCCACAGAAATTCTTTTGTCCATGAAACCATAAAGCTGCACTTTCTTTTTGCCTTATAGTCTGATTTGTCATAACTTCTCCGTTTTGTGGTAAGCTTTTCTTTGGCTGTCACTTCTTCACCCTGACCTGTCTTATTTGGCTCAGCAGAACTGAAATGCTTTTACACGCTCACTCACATAAGCTCAGCGATTCTCTGCGCGATCAACCTCTCACATGTGTAAGCTGCGGGAGATTTCACTTGTCATGTTTGCATAGTAAGCTAACGATTAATAAGACGATGTCAGAGGAATTGGTGCACAAATTATCATCACTCACAGATCAGTGCTGTCGCTCTCTATACACAGTTCGCACGATTGCAAAGTGAAAGCAAAAAAACAAGCGCAAATTCAAACGCGACTAGGCGGAGTAGTCGAACACAGATTCACTGAGCGCTCAACACAGACAGCATCGTCAGAAGGAAAATTGATAAAATAAATTACAAATGTTGTATTGTTCGATACATATGCGTACCGAACCGAAAGCACTGTATCGAACGGTTCAATATCGATACGAATATCGTTGCACCCCTAATATGTATGTATGTATGTATATATATATATATATATATATATATATATATATACATATATATACATATATATATATATATGTACACACACACACACACACATCTTCATTTTAAGCCAATTATTAGCAAAACTGTGCAACAGTAGAACCCAAAGCTATATGGTTAGCATTCAAAAAGACTGTATCCAACGTTTTTATGAAGTCACTGTACATACAACATTCTTCCTTAGAATGACAGACATAGAGTACAGTGGTAGAATTAATTAGCAATAAATCTCTATTGCTAAGTTTAACAGTTAAAACTATAAGGAACAGAGGCAGGTGAAATAATGTGTGTGAAATCTGTAGATGTACGTTTCTCCCACATTTTTGTTGTAGTTGTTGCATTTTAAAGAGCAAACCAAAGCATCAGTCTGCCTGTTCCCTTTTAATTAAGTGGGTTCCTCTCTAAATCAACGAAAAACTACAGTTGGATATTTTCGTCGTTTTTCAGGTGTATTGTTCTGTTTAATCATTCCAAACAGAAAAATTACTTAACATGCCAATTATGTGGTGTCCTACACGTCCCTTAAAAGAATCAAAAATAGGAAATGCCAAACAACATGAAAGAAAGGGGAGGCAGTGCAACCTTGAATCCCCACCAATCAAACCAACATACATAAATACGTGAACCACACACACACACACACACACACACATAGATTTGGAGATGACAGAGATAGCAAAAACAAAAGGCAAGGGATATGGATAGAGAATGTAATACAAATGAAAGTATGGTATGTGATGTGTGCGTTTGTGTGTGAATGGTTGTGTGAGCGTATGACATTTGCATCTCTGGCTCTCCAGCAGCTTTGGTCTTGGATGTTATCTCATCTGTATGTGCATACTGAGTGAGCCCAGGTGATGCATATGGCACAGAGGTCACACTAGAAAGGGCAAATGCTAAAATGAAGCTAACACAAATGCACATGTGCACGTGCATTCTATCCCACACACATGAACAAATGCACGCATTCTTACAGATACTTCATCTGCCTAGCTTCATACGCATGCACCAGCGAGGGTTAACTGTCTCAGTTATTCCTTGACATGCACCCAGGGAAAAAGTGAAGACCGAAAGAAAAAAGGACAACATGCAAACAATGGTTCTCCATGGCATCTTAGGTTTGCTGTTACTCAAGGATACCTGTGTAGGTCAGTAGGGTTATACAGACAAACTGTACGGTATACAATTTACATGAGATGAAAAATCATGGATGGACTACTGTAAATTTTGGAGCATCTTTGTTTCTATCTACAATAGATTAGATGCAATTGTTTTTCACCTGTGAGTCTGGGCATGGTGGAATTAAGGCACGGCGGGACCACAGACCCGTGTTTTGAGCCATCTTTATTTACCATTTTTCCACACCACCACAACAACCACCAACCCCTGAGTCCCTGTGTTTTAACACGGCGGGCATGATGCCGTGCAGGTGCGTCCGCACTGCACCGCAGACCACGCCCCACCACACTGGGTTTGCGTGTTTATGTGCCTGGTTGTGTGTGCTTTTTGTGTGACTGTTATCACAGCAAAATGTGGTTCTGGACTACTGTACTGTACAAAAACTACCACAAATCAATCCTGAAACTTAAAGGTGCATAGCTGCAACCAAAATAAACGCCGTGTTGAAAATTATTGTAGTTCAATCCATCTTTACTGATTAGTAATTAGTAATAACTGAGCAATCAGTACTTAGCATTCTCACAGGTCAGAACATTATCATGACGGGAGTCATCATTGGCATGATCCCTGCACATAATATCGCTGCTTTTAAAACGTGATTGTGTATTCGAGCTTGTGCCGTTATTTCACCTCCTGCATCCAGTCCTGTGTGCTCTTTGTGGTCTCCTGTAGCCAGATGTTGTGAGCGGAATCAGTCAGAGCCACGGCACATACTTTGTTTTTCACCTCTAATTCCCTCTGATTCATCTGCAATAAAAACAAATAAAGCTTGTGTTAGTCACACATCCAGCATGTTAATAACACCGTCATTCGTGCTGAGGAGGAAATATTTGCTCGAGAAAGAGGAATATTATAAGAGTCATAAACTCTTTTGAATAATAAACACCTGCATTTTGAAAATCATACATCTAAACAAATGCATTTTATTAGACAAACCAAATATATATTTATGAATACTAGGCCCAACTGCCTACTTCTTAGAGTGCACTGAATGCATATTTCTTGGTGACATCAATAGCCCAGTGGACAATTTTGTAACCCAAGGATACTGATTCAACCTCATGTATAGAGCATAATGTTGTAAAGTGAAATATGAAAGAGCACTGCTCCACCATAGTGTGTCCTTGTCACGTTCTGTGCAAATGTCCTTTCCTGTGCACGTTCAGATACCTTGGTCCCCATTCTTAATACCCTTTCCCTTCACATGTCACAGAGAATGTGGTGTTCGTAGGCCCGTCTTCCTATTCCCCTCTGAATGTCAATGCCAAGGAAAATGTCACACAAAGGACTTGTTACCGCACTACAATAGACTTCCCACACCGCTGGTGCTACCCCAAGGAGTACTACAGCCAAGCCTTGGGAACGAGCCGCTTCACTCAACTTTAAGATAAAAAGGACAGAATAGAGAACAGGACTTGCAACAATAGGTTAACAATCACTTACTTTATACATTTAGAGAAGCTGAGAAAGAGACTGAACTAAGGGATCGGCATAGTACCTCTGAGGAAGCAGTAAATTTAGAAAGTGTCGTGGACTGCTAGGTGTTTATGGCTACATGCCAAGAAGTGGTGAGGTTAAGGCTGAGGGAAGAGTTTAGAATATAAGGCATTAGTTGGGACTTGTGCTGGATAAATATTTGCCTATAAAAGCCCAAAGGTATTAAACCAAAACTGGCTTGAGCCACAGGTATGAAGCCATGTTTTTAATGGGCATAGAGGTTTAAAATGGGACAAGGAGATGAATGTTTGTCTAAAGGTGGAGCTATCAAAGAGAGCAGCTCTGGCTGGCTATGCAATAAATGAGATTAGGCATTTGAATACATCCTCCCATACCTAGCCAAATTAAAGTATATAGAGATAAATGGATCTATTAAGGCACAAAAGACTCATATCATCTACCTGATAAGGCTACCAAAGGAACATTTTCACTATCAGAGAAGAATAAAGCAGCCTGACAGGTGAGGTACACACTTGAGCATACTTAATAAAAAAAAGTACACAACTTTAGAGTTTAAAAGGACAGACATTGTCCAGACATATAGGTTCATTCACAGAGAATCATACGAAAACATACACACTGATACACACTCCTCACTGTAATCCCTCCTCATCCTTGCTTGGCTGAAAAGCTTTCCTCTGGCAGAACTGGGCCCATGGGAGCTGCAAAGTCAACCTTTTAAAATTGGAGGTGTCAGTCAGGGCCTTGTTTTCTGGTGCTAGCCAAATGGGCCCTTTCCTGAGTGAAAGGACTACCAGTTTAGACCAGAAAACAAGAGTGGATTGACTGCCCATGGAAAACACTGAGCATGTGACTTCAACCTAGTCGAGAGCATTGCCCAAGCCTGGGCAGAAATCTCAGCATCTTTTCAAATGCCCAGGTGGACAGACAAATGAGTCTCTGCTTGCTACTATTGTTACTGTAAAACAATGATTCCAACATGTATTTCTTTTGAAAGGAAAACTTAAACATACTCTATATAGGTAAGGTTTAGTTGACATCGCTGGTATATTAAAACTGTAGGAACTGTAGGAGAACTGTAAGTAAAACCAAACATTTGTCAGTGTGTCAAATAGGCTTTTGTTTTGTAAGCCTAACTTTGTTTAAAGTACTTCAGCATGTCATTTACTTTACTTCTAAAGTACTTACGAAATAAGAGAGGACATGAGAAGCATGCCATAGCTGAAAAATATGTATATAGTTTTTGATGTGGGTGAGGTTTGATTTTTTTTCTTTGTTCCTTAATTGCCATGGAAAAAAGAACATTAATAAAAACAAAAATGACATATTGGGACTGCCCAATGTTAAAGTGAGGATTAGTGCTGAGGACATCTAATGATAACTAACTACCAAACTAATGGCAACTTAGACCTCAAAGGGTTAAAGAGAACTTGTTAGAATCCTAAAATTACCTTTTAAAATGAATATACAGTATTCGGTTGCTTTTATTTCCGTTGTGGTAGGCAGAGCCTACCTGTCATCCTAATTTTTAATGATATGAAAATCAACAACAAAAAAAGTCTTTTATTTTTCTTAGCCTTTTTTTTTTGTTTAAGTTTCTCTATCATTTGCTACTCAAAGACATTCACTTTGTTGTAAATTTGCTAAAAGTAGGAGTGCAAACAAATTAGGAAATCTCACCAAACAAAGTCTGCTTCCCTCAACCGAAGATTAAGGAGCAAAGAACTCCATCTCTCACCAGTGCCTATATCAATCACTCATTCTGACAGCTCTCATTGCCGCAATGCCTCCACACATGCACTTGGCTGTGGTAACACTTGGGGTAATAGGTTGACAAATAATGACTCCAGGAGAGAGTGTTCTATGCCGTGTGGCCGTTAACCACAGTAATTTTGACACCCACTGGGTCCCATGTTTTACAAGCCACAATGACATCTGTGGTTAGCTGCATGTTGAAAGCATAATCTAAGCAGGTCTGTATCTTCTTCTAAGAGAGTAATGCTGTTAACTCACAAGCAGAAGCACGAAGCCAAATATTCTCCAGTGGATATCAGTGTAAGATGTTTTTTCATATGACTCATCATTCCACACCACAATGGCCTGTGAGTTAGTGTTAGCCACGTATACCCGCAATGTTAAATGTGCTAATTCACTATGTAACTGCAGACAGCAGCTTTTACAAGGAAACAAGCCAGCTGTTGTGATCAGTCAAGTATCGGACAGGGAAATAGGAAAAGAAACATGTGGAAATACTTGTTGAACTAAAACCAACACACAGATGTTGAGACATTTGCCGCCTCTCGGCTGGCCTTTCCTTTAATGCTAGAGCAGCTGGATAAGCAGAGTAAAGTTCAAATGGGTGTGGGTGGATGTTGGACATGTGGGGCTGGTGTGTAAAAAAATGTAAGAGGAGTATAAAGGCGGAAGACTATAAGAAGCTCAGTGGATATCAAAAGTGGGAGAAAAACCCCCAGAAAGGACTATGGAGATAAAGCTAGACAAAGGAGACACATACAGGCAGATGTGCACAACAAAGAGTATTTATAAATACTTTATTAATCCCCAGGAGGAAAATTCTCTTTTCCCTCGTCCCACTTCACAGAGAGATCGGACCAAAGAGTCAACATCAGAACAGCATCCCTGAAGCAAATGGGCTTTCTCTGGGTTACTAAAACATAAGTAGAAGATTATGTTTAAATGGGACCAATGCTCTGGGGTTTGATCTGGAAGCCGGAACTTAAAGGGCAGCCGCCACGCACCCAAGAAGAATTTGATGAATTGTTTATCACCTGCCTAATGTGGTTTATCTATATCCTACATCATAACAGCACTGTAAGTCTAATTCAGCGCAATTATCAGGGATTTGTTAATAGCATGATTTAAAGCGCCACAAAAAAACAGTGTAAACACAATTTCTTTACCCATTTTCATGGCCGTGCAGTTTTTGAACACACTCCCTCACTGTGATATGGATTCGATTTGACCCCAACTAGCATCACATTTACATTCTTTTGAACCACGATAACAAATCTGAGTCACAACTGACGATGCAGACTTGAGCTCACCCTCAACCCACATACATTCAAACTCTGGATGAACTTTGAAATCCTTCTCCCTCTTTTTACTTCTCCCTTTTTCCCCCCTCCTCGTAAACCATTTCTTTTTGATTTCTCTGCAGAGGGCCTGGTTGCTAAAGAGACCCACAAATATCACATATTCTGACCCCCTCGGTTGGCACAACTCTGCTAAATCCAGCTTTTCACAAGCTCTATGAAACAGCCAACCCCCACGCATTTGGAGTCGCTCAAACAGATGCAGATACACACACGCAGACTTGTCTATAACCCATGTGTCTTGTACCTGACCTCTCACACGGCCCTCAGTAAAGTACAGTGTTTAGCGCTTTAAGCTGCTTCCTACTACAAAGCCAGCTAATTGCTAGACTTTTTGTTGTGCATAATCTTATTTTCACCACTGACACAGAATATGATATGCGATGGGTGTGTGTATGAAGGAGGGGAGGGGGGTGGGGGGGCATATTAATCATGTTTATTTATCTGGACTAGGAGTTGAAATAAGCGACGAGACATCATTTAACAGCATGCTAAGCGAATCTCTGGTCGAGATAAATACTTCATTTTCTCTCCTCTCCCCGTGACGCTCCCTTGCTCATGACTGCTCCACTGACGCTACATCTAAACACCGGCAATAATAAAGACAATTATTTAGGCCTTTGATAATTATGTGTCAAAGGCAGCAAAAGCCACTAGATAATTGGGCGAAAACTGAATGGTAATCCACAATGGAGTTCCCTGTGGGGAGACAGGCAGACTCATCCCTAGAAAGAATGCAGAGTGAGAGAAAAGAGAGAAGCAGGCAAAGACAGAAAGATGAGAGCTCTTTAAGGGGCCTTGCTCACTGTCAGACAGTCAATGTGAAAAGCCACAATTATACACAGAGAGAGAGAGAGAGAGAGTGTGTGAATAGAGTGCAGCAAACAAGAGAAAGGAAAACAAGGGACAGAGAGAGAATGACAGAAAATAGGTGAGAATGAAAAAGGACAAAATGTAGAGTGTCAGTGAGAGTGAGCAAAGACTGAGTAGAGGCTAAGGGCGAGAGAAAGAGAGAAAGCGAGTGAGAGCAAGAGAGAGAGAGGGAAGCACCCCGCAATGATGCCAGTCAGAGACAAGGCTTATAATGTGGCTGCGCCATGCACTGCCAACAGCCACAGATAATCTAGGACTACCCACTGAGCACTGAAGCACTGCTTAAATATTTGATTGATTAACTGTCCTGTGCCTGCCAGAGAGTAAGAGGAGAGCATCAGAGAAGCCAGGGCGAACACAGAAAAAACAAACAAACACGCATGTGGGTGCACACCGGAAGGTTTGAAAACACATGGCTCAGACACACTAACACATACACCCCCATAAATCCATATACAACAACATTGGAAGAGGGGCACAAACACAAACACACGCAAACATGTACACATTGAAGGCATGTGCGGACTCTGCAAAGACAGTAGCAAGCACTAGGCAAGGGAAAACAAACTGACTGCTGCTTTCACAGAGACTCCATTTCCTATCATTTCCATCTAAAATTAATGAGGACAATGTAGATAAATAGCAGTTAGGTTGATTATGCTTATCTGGATTCGGCTTTTAACCAGAACTTGACTGACCACAGGAATGATGATGATGATGGTGTATGTGTGTCTGTACATGTGTTGTCTCTTTTATTTCTACATACTAATGTGTAGCTAGGAAGTGATCTGAGGTCATAGAGGGCGGACAGGAGTTGGAGTGCAGCGTGTTCAGATATCTTACCAATGATGTGACACACACACACAACACACTCATCCTTGTTCGTCCCTGGCTGTGAAAACACAGGCAGCTGACCCTCCACGCTCCAACACCCTCCACAGGAAGAGACAACACTGGCGCTTCCTGTGGCTTTGAAGCAGCGGCCTCAGGTCCCCTGTCGGTCCCCGGTTTCCTTTGTCTTAACTGCAGGAAGGAAGGCCTCTCTAGCATGAGGCCACTGGGCCCTAGGGAACGAGAGGGAGTATGTTTGTGTATGTGCAACCTTTAGTGTGGTGGGAGTGTGCAGAGGTTTTGCTCGCTGAGGTCACATGCATTTACTTGCAGGGTTTCCCCCCCTCTGGTTCTCTCAGGTGCATAAACTTCTGTTGTGGCAGGCAGAGTGACAGAGCAGGAGAAAACTGCAATAACTTCCTCCGCTGTTTCCTCTCACGACTGTCCGCCAAAAGCATGATGGAGCGATGGAGAGAAACAGAGGATGGTGGGTGGAGGGACGGGGTGACGGGGCGGCATTGCTGAGATGTGTGAGTGACGGCACCGGACACTGGGTAGAGGGAGGTAGCGCATGTCAGTGTATGCGCTGGGAAGGATTCTGTGTGTGTATAAACATGCAAACCACACGCACTCACAGGCGCACAGACACGCACCGACAACAGTGGGGGTGATGAGGAAAAGGAAGGCCAATAAATATTTACTGACACAGCAGAGGTGGAGAATGGTTGTTCACTGGTGGAAACAAAAGGCAGAGGATGAGGAGCTGCATGCCAGGAAACCTGCTGGCTGCGGGCGTTGCGCCCCGCTTGTGCCCACATGGAAAACAAGAGAAAGATCGGAAGACAGGAAGGAGGAGAGAGAAAGGGCAAGAAGAAAGGGATGAATGGTGTCGGAAAAAAGTTTATCGTAAATAATAGTATAGTGTGACAGAGAAAAGAGACAGCCCTAAACCCGATTAATTTAGTTTATTACAGGTTTATTACAGGTTTATTAGTTTAATACAAATTAACAGGATTGAATGAGAGTTTTTATATGTAATACTGTATGTGTATATTCATTAAACTACTTTCTGTTTGCCCGGAAGCCAGAGATTCTAGGCACATTGGCCCCCTGGACTTATCACCGTTTGTTTTGGGGGTTTTTTGGTAATATGGGACAGGTTTGATATGATCTATTTCAACTGTGTCCAGAGGCACTTTGCCCTGCGCTGGCTGATAACATCCTGTGGAAATCCAAAGTGAACTGAGAGGTTCCTGACTAATTTGCATTTGCACATCTGGCTGGTGAGGCCAGGCTGTTTGGAGCTTAGCGAAGCTCTCTTCACATAGTCACAGATTTTCTACATCAATCTCGCTCTTCCTGATAGCGACATGTAATTGCATAAGCACTTAAATGTTTGAATTCCAACAGGGTTTCACTAACAGCTTATTTACAAATCGTGAACACATGGTAAATTAAGCAGCAGCTTAAATGGACAGCAACAAGGTGTAGTTACTACAACAAAATTTAACAATTTCTTATTAACATCTGGACAGTGGTAGTATTTATAATACATTTATAGTACACCCATAATGTTCTCTGAAATCACACGGACAGTTAAGAAGTGGACAAATATTTGTAACATTACAATTTGGAATTTTTATTTTTTTAAATTTCTTAGTGACACTAAAAGAAATTCTTCAAATTGTAAATCTATCTAGACAAATTTTTATTTACAAAGTGAAACTGTGGCATGTTAAAAATTTATTTTTAATTTAATTGTATTTTTCTCATGATAAGTGACACAAGGTATCGTGGATAGTGACTTTATTGTTCCCAAATCAGTGGCCATATTAACAGCTTCAATCTAAAGTTTGGAATGGGAAAGTTACTTTGCGAAGCGCACACAGGCCTCCTCGTTGTCTTTTCTCTCCTTTTTTTTACTCTAAAAGTGCTTCTTTCTTGTCTTTCTCTCTGTTTCCCAACCCTCCGGCAATGCTGTAAAATAGAAACCTAACCTCAATATTTTCCCTCACGGTGCTGGGACTTGCTGGCCCATTAAATTCCCCTTCCCATGTGTCAGCTTGCACATTTCTACCATGAAATTTTTGTATAATTAAACTTTCTTAATGATTTATAAGCTATAATAATAGCCCTAAGTATTTCGGAGCAGGTTAAAGGGACAGTCTTTAAGTGTACACCGGGGGATGACCCTGTTTTAACATAGATTTGGATGGGTGACTCTCAGTTGGAGACGAGGATGGAGAGGGCAAGGGAGAATGGGATTGATAGAGGCAGGGAGTGAACGAGAGGGCCTAACAAGGGTGGATGGAGGAGGAGGGTGAGACCTCTGGGTTATAACTCAGGGTGATACTGACACTGAGGAAAAGCAAGGGCTTCCTGAACCCACCCACACACACACACACACACACACACACAGATGTTTGCTCTCTGCTGCCTCTGTGATGGTGAGGCTGATATGATTGCCACTTAGGAAATCAGTGTGTTTTCACACCACTCTCTGCTCTGCCAAAGCTAATGTGTTAAATATCCATTGGGTACTGCTGTCCATTTCTAAGACACACACAGCCTTAGGGGTTGATAAACACTGATTTCTTGTACTAACGGAGCCCAGAGTTGGCATCGAAGCCAACATTTCTAAATTGGGGTGTAGTGAGAAAATTTCAACAAGCTATGAGTTGGAATTTTCATTGTGGGAATTTCCAGCCAATTTTTCTAAATTTGTTATGAGAACGGTGAAGTACAGCTAAATTTTAATCCTTTTTCCCCCATTCTTGTTGTTTTTGGGAACAGAGCCTGTTTCTTCTTTTTTCCCAGCTCAAGCTTTCTTTTTACAAGTTTTTTAGTTTTCATACAAATCCAGTTTTATAGTTTTACAGATCAAGACAAAAAGTCCAGCTACTGTACGTTCTTTGAAAGGGTTGTGTCTGCTCATGGCCAAATATACCAAATATCTCGGTGGAGAGTCATACACCTTCACTTTAAATAAGGAAAAAAGAAAGAGAAGTAAAAGTAGACAGCAAAAAAACCCTAATATGGACAAGCATACTACCCTACTTAGTAGAAGTGTGTGCTTAAACTACCCGGGCCACTTGAAAAACACATGGGAAAAAGTTCCGGAAAAAAAGGAAAGGGGAGGGGAGGTAAAATGACAACGAAAGTGTTCCTCCCATCAGTTATCATCTTCTGCTCCTTCATATTTGCTCGTCTCCTGTGCCGCAGGGCAAGGACAAAAGAGAGGGGCCAGAAAAAGAAGAAAAAAAGAAAAGAAAAGAGGAAAAGGCTCTGTGAACTTGCTGTACTCAAAGGCAGAAGAGAGTGAGGGAGGGAAATTTACAGAAGGCCAAATGAAATTAATGGTAATATATAACAATCTGAAATTAACTTCTCATTGCCACTAGCCATGATTTAAAACAGCTTTTTAACGAGAGGAAAGATGAGTCAGAAAAGAAAGAGAGGGGAAGGGGTTGAGGCCATATTACAAATTGGACAGGCTGGGGGTAGCTCCAAGTTAATTTTCCCCATCATGTAAAAAACTTTGCAGTTCGCAAGGCATGCTCACTTAAATTATTATTATATTTATGCCCAAAGTAATCAAGACATGAGACCAAAATCTAAAAAAAATAATACTGAAGCAGAGTTTAAGAAAACACAAAGTAATTCAATTAGCCAATTTTATAGACCGGATAAAGAAAAAAAAGTTCATTTTAGATTATATCACAAAATACTCTGTTGGACCAGATTTAATATCAAATCAGAGGACTATAATAATAATAATAATAATAATAATAATAATGTGATCAACAACAACAACATTCCTTCCTCTTTTGAGTACATAAAAAATTACTACAGTATTTAACAAATTAAACGTAAACCTCGCAAGAAAAAAAAGGCACACCAGTTGAAGTTCTTTTCAAGTGATATTGTTGATTAAAAACAAAGCTGTAGAAGAGGAAAATGGGCACACACACGCACACACACACACAGAGCACACACACATAACTCCGTATAAAGCATATTATTAATCTTATAAAAAAAAGCAATTAAATCAAAGTGGTATAGAGCCTGAAGCTATGAGGACTGTCAATTCTGCTGGAAATGCCACAGAAGATTACAGTTGGGTTTGTGGATTCCATGAACCCTTTTTTGATTAGGGGGAGTCAATTATTTCTTATTACTGAAGATGCTATTTCGGAAAAAGACCTTGTCAGTCAATCATGCAAAAAGTCCTCGAAACGCGTGAGTAAATCGTTAAAGAGAGAGGTGGAGGCAGGCTGGTGGATGGGTAGGTTCGGTGGTGGTGGTGGTAGTGGGGGAGGGGGTGTCACTGACCCTTTTCCCTACCCAAACTCCTACTTGTAGTGAAATTACCTTTTAACTATTACACTTCTGTCAGGTCTTTGTCAGCGTATGGTAATTAGGGCCTTCGGTAGAGCACATTTGAAAAGAAAATATATTTATTAGTTTATCTCAGAGAAAGGCATTTATGCAGAGCTGAAGGTAAGTTTGAATGTAGTGATTATCTTGTCATTTTAAAATATTTTTTTCTCCGTGTGTGCACCGTCTGTGTGTATGTGTGTGCATGTCAGCACGAGTGAACCCTATATATGACGTCAGGTAATGTGCTATTGTGTGAGATATGTGCCTGGGTGGACAGACACATGTGCATTCATACATATATAAAATATATATTTATACGCGCGCGTGCACGTGTGTGCATAAGCTGCATTCAGCACACTGATGGGCGAGCGCAGCACATTTCTCCCGTCCTCTTTGTTCTGTGTTGGGTTTGACACCTCTAAACAATAACAGCGCCTCACTTCGCCCAGCCCCAACCCACCACCAACCACACACTGCATGGATGGGAGCTGCCAATTAGCACTATCAAACACCCCTCATCAGCTGTCTCCTCACCATAGACAACAACGCAAATCAATAATTCGGTTTTCTTCAAAAACAATCACATTCATCAGCGGACTTAACGATAAATGAGGCAAAAGAACATGGTCACTAATTGCAAACTATAGCTTCTGCAATATACAAAGGATACAAAGAACAAAACTAGAGTACTGCTGGGGTATCCACACGAAGTGGAGCGAAACTAGAAGCTGCCGACTAGCAGAGTAAAAACAAAACAGAAACAAAGGTCTGCGTCCTCTCCGTCTCCTCTCAACAGTGGCATCCAAATCCTAGTCCGATTGCTAGGCATTTGAATAAACAGGACAGTTGTTCTCGTGCACTTGTTTTTACAGACATTCTCCAGTCTGAAAATGTTCCACCGTCCTTCTTATTTATTTTTTTTATCATTTTCAAATGCTGTGTTTTGTTGGCGGCCAATGGGCAGCCAGATGATATGGTATGACCCAGGGGATAGAGGCCGAAACAGGGAGAGAGACATGAAGAGGGGGGGCCTGTCATGGAGTGAGAGTCTCTGAGGGCTGGAGGTGAGCAGAGGTGGCTGAGAGATGACTGTCGTTCTTCTCAGTGGTCCAAGCCCTTTTCATTAACCCACACCCCTGGGTTCACCAAACAGAAACAGGGGGTGAGTGTGAGGACAGGGGGACGTGGATGGGTGCTGAGCAGTGGCCCCGGTGACCACCAGAGACCTGCCGCCTGTCTGCCTTCCTGTCTGTCTCAGTGCAGATCTGTGTCATCCATTACAGACAAGGGACTGATTTTTAACAAAATGCAAACACAAACAAGAGCACATGCATGGTCAGGCAGACAAAGACGAAGCATGCATACAAAAATACACAAGCATCGAAACCTTCTAAGGAAAAGAGAGGGGTAACAAAGGACAGGCAGTGCCCCCTAGTGTTTTCATCAAAGAGAACTCAGACCAAACCAACTAACCATCACCCTAAGCAACACCACGAAAACAGAAATGAAAGGACAGCGAGGGAGCGCGGAGAGATAGAGGCGAAGGGAGGCAAGAGGTGAAGAGGCTTAATTCATGAGAAAAATGGCTTCACGTGTGGAAGGCACAGTCAGGGCGGCGGGTGGAAGGAGCCAGACTGGTGAAAGGAATACGAGGATGGAGAAAACAAGGCAGAAGAAGAGATGGATGTTAACAAACGATGATGGGGGATGGGGATCTACTGAACATGTTAGTTGGTTGGTGGTGATGAGGTTAAAAGTTATCTGACACCACCGAGCTATTTTTAATGCTCAAGGCCACAAAAGTAAGAACGTAAGTGGTGGAGAAAGAAAGAGGTAGAGGCAGGCCATGCATGAAAGCCAGTGTCAGCGGAGTCCAGAGGAATAGTCAAGTGTGAAGCCATCTAATAGGAACGCAGAATATATATGAGACAGAGACACACATGCTTTCAAAGACCCTTGCCTGCTAACTGATCTGAATATGAACCATGAACTACTGACATCATGATGGGAGGAATCAAAAACTAGTTCACTGGGACAACAAACAGGCCTTATGGAGTAAAATGAAAACTCTGGTTTAACAATGAAAACATTTATACCCAAATATGGTATTTTCTAAAAAAAAATCTGTGAATGTGTGTACGATTTTTTTCTTTTTCTTTTTAAATCGGACCGCAGGATCAGCCTCATATTCCCACCATGAAACAAGGCCTACCCTTCAGTGAGCTCCATATTCAACTCCGAGCCGGCTAAGACATCAAAGGGTGCTCCACACCAGGAGTCTCTGCCTCACTCTCCTTCTCCCTTCCTCACTCTACCTTCCTTTGGTCTTTCATAACCCCATCGTATTTCACAGCACATAAAGCCTTAAAATGGCACATAAAACAGTTCATCTCTTTTCACTGTCGGCTTTCCAGGCTTAAAAAATTAAATATGTTTTACTGCAGGTACATAACTAAAACACATCCATGGAAAAAACTGCCATAAAAGATTCAAACAAGGCTTTCCGTGAGTATTGAAGGCTATAGAATTGGGAATATATCAGCTGAATAGCCCATATAGGATAAACCAAGTTTAAAAAGCAGAAAAAAATGAACCGACTGAAACACTGTGGCACTGCCTGTTTTCCATTTACCATCAGTCTCATCAGTATGTGCCTTCGGCTTAAAAGCTGCACTTATAAGTAGAAAACAAACCCCACAAGTTACGCACTGCAAGTTATGCACTGACACAAAAAAATGACAGGCACTAAAAAATTCCTGTGACCCTGGTACTTAAGGTTTAGACCGATACCACAGAAAACCAACATAGCAGTCACTGAACTTTAAAAGCAGTCGTAGACAGACAGAGAGAGAAAGAGGGAGAGAGATAGAGGATGAAGTGGATGAAGATGCAGAGTTTGAAAGACAAAAAGCAAAAAGGGAAAAGAGAATAAAAAGAAAGACAGAAAAGAGGAGCAAATGAGAGAGGGTTTAAACTTCAACCCTAGAGTCACTGAGTTCACTGACATTTGCACCAGGATCCGCCTAGCTGTGCCTCACAGCTTTTCAAACACAACACTTTCTCTCCTTTCAATCCCTAAGACGTATTCTCCCTGCTACATTTGCCACAGAATGAGACCATTCACAGTCTTGAGGGCAGAGTGGAAAAATAAAAAGCAAAACAACAAAAACGTAAAAGCAAACTGGATTCCAAGTGTCGAAATCGAGCGATGCTTGCGTGACAATTTGCAACCCCGGTATGGGCTCGAGATTCCTCTCCTATATTGTATTCTTACCGAAGGATTAACAAGTGGGAAAGAAAAAAAATGACACGTGACAAGTGATTCATTTGAGCTGTCAACATGTCATCTTCAACACATTCAAACCTCGTGTCAAGCACTTGTATTCCCTCTTCGGTGAAGGTGACCTAGGTCGTAACCAGATGACACACCCAGACACAGCAGGTGAATGCATGAAAATACCACAGTGGGAACAGCGAATGTGAGATGATAAAAGACAAGTCAGAGTAAAAAAGGAGAAAAAAAATAATCCACTTGGTAAATATTTGGGGAAAGTTTTTAAACTTGCATTTTACGATCACTTATTATTTGACATACTTGATGGTACTGAGTTATAAGGTTGAGATCGCTATTTAATTTAAAATGATTTCACACAAAATAAACAGCACTCGAGGGATGAAGTGCGAGAATGATGAATCACTGGGAAAAATGAGTGGTTTTAGGGCGAGATGGTTGAAAAAGACAAATCTAAAAGACATAAAAAATAGTGTGAAGGAGAGAGGAGTGAGGTCATTCTCGAGTGAAGGATAAGAATCGCTGGGAAAGAATAGAGCGGCAAAATCTGGTGTGAAGTTGAGGTTAAGAGAGGGAAGGGAAAAGAAAGTGACTGAATCAGAAGCAAAGGGGAAGAGCAAAGAACAAAGTAAAATACCATATACACCATGAAACCAAATAAAAACAAGAAAATGAAAAGAGGCGAGTTTAAGTGGTAAAAGAAAGTAGATACTAGGAGGGTCACCAAAGAAGCTTAGAAGTATTTTATCCACAAAAAGCAGCGGCAGGAGGGAGTGGTTTGACATTTAAAAAAAAAAAAAAAAACAGGGAGGCAAAGGGAAAGTAAGAATTACGGCGAATTTGGTTGCCATGTAAAGGAAAAAGGCAATAAATGAGAGAGGAGTGGGGGGAAAATGGATAACAGTGCCCAATGCGTATTAAAGAGCGAATAAAAGAAAGATAGAGGTCTGAAGAAAAAGAGAGGGAAGAGATTGAGACCTTGCCGCTGAGGCAACGAGCCGAGTGGAACGGGAAAAGCAGACAAAGCTGCGCACTGCTTTCACAAAGCAGAACAAAGAGAAGAGGTGCATCATGGGAATCTGATCCTTGCGCCGCTACTGACGCCATGCTGGATAAAGACACAATGGCACATATGCACAAGTCAAAATGCATGTATGGCTTTATGCGACACCCAAAGTCATGACTGCATGATTAGACCTGTCTGAGTGAAATAAGTCTACTTCAGTAAATACTTCAAGAAATATAGCTGTACATCTTCAGCCTTTATAAGAATTCACAACTACAGTAAGACTATGGATGGTTGACAGCAGAGAAACCCTGAGCAATCCTAGACAGCATCCTCTCTGAGGAAGTGAAAGGTAAAGTGAGGGAAGACTGTCCAAGCAGCCTACAAGGAAGACAGTTTTACTGAGAGGGAGAGAGAAAACAAGTAACAGACAGCTTAGAGGAGAGTTTGCTCTGTAGCACACTGATACAAGCAGACCAGGGCGAGGATGAACAGGAAGGGAGGAGGTCTGCTCAATTTCAGCAGTACTTCAGGTAGAAGAAAAGGCAATATATGTTTGAGTGTGCTGAATGTTTTATATATTTTATTGTGTGCAATTTTACTGAATCCTACTTTCTTAAGCAGCTTACTCGAGGAAACACGGGCTGAAAGAGGGATAACGTAGGTGGCAATGGAAAGTGTTTCATACTTTGATAGTTCTAAAACTCATAGAAAAAAGTATGCAAAGTATTAATTATTGGTTTTCCATCTATCAGTTATGACTCCATCTTGCCCCTCTCTTTCTTTTTTCTCTCCTTTCTCCCTCCGTCGGTCCCTCTCTCTCTTCCTCCGGCAGGTCTGATATGCTAGAGCTGCAGCTGAACTCTGAGTAGCACTGTCTCCGGGAAAAAACAAAGTGATCAATGTGAGAAGGCACGGGGCGCTCATGGACAGGCCAATCAATGGTGGAAAGAACCTTGCCCAGGGCCTTATGCAAATGGAAGCACGTCCTGTAACCTCGGGAGTGAACATGCGCACTAGATCAATGGGACGAGGGTAGAACCTTACAGCAAGATCAGCCTCAGCCAGTAAATATGTAATGATGAATCCCTCAAGATTTAACTGAACTCAAATGAACTTTAACTAGCTCTGTGTTTTATATCATAAAGTGGTGAATAAGACCCTGTGTTGAATAGGTTTGGCTATGGGGTGGATGGGCAGCGCAAGAGGGATTAAAAAAGAGCCTTTGCACAATGATGCACTAAGGACAGATGGATTTTGCACTTCCTTTTTACTAGGAAGGGGAAAAAAAACAGGAAGACAAAAAGGTGAGACTTGTGAATAGTCACCTCAACAATACTTGTTTGAGATGTAATGATTTTCAATTACATCACCATGGCAACATCTTTGTGTTTTGAAAAAATAATAATAAAGGAGAGGAGTGGGTAACCGGGACGAGCTAGTGAAAGCTTGCTCGACCATTGAAAACCATGGATGGTCAGACCAAGGACTAGACCAGACAAACGATTCATAACCAACATTTAGTAATGCCTCCATCTGCTGGAGTCTAAAATTGGTGCCAATCAAAGTCTAATATAGACAAATTAGAAGGAGCATCTTTATTATGTACAAGATAACTGTTGCACTCAGGAAACTGACAACTTTGTTGCTTATAAGCAGATGTCTATAATAAAATGACAGCAGCTTACCGAACTGTTGAGAAAAGCGCACACGCCTTCATACATACAGAGAGAAAGAGGGAACTGAGGAAATGAAGTCCTAAAGTGTATTGACTGATCCGGCATCACAGCTTCAGGTGAAAGCAACAGCTTCTGTCTGCCTCTGGGCTGTTAAATGCACTATAGGAAAATTTTGATCAAAACAAGATATATAAATTCCCCAGATTGTAAAAAGTCTGGAATAACAACTGGTACCTTGAATTGGCCTTGGTAGCTGGCTACGTCTCAGATAAGCATCTACCTAGCCACACCTGCAGTAGCCCTTCAGCTGAAACAAAGTTCAGGGAAACAGCTGTTAAAACATTAAACACATCACTTTTTTCAGAGCTTCTCTTGCCTGTCTACCTTTGCTGTGTTGTAAAAACACTCTATATTAATCTCTCTGACTGGCATCGGATAATTACTAAAAATGTGGAAAAAGACAACTGACTGCAATAATGCAAATGTGAAAGGCGGTAGCAAAACAGAAGGAAACTTTGGGATTCAAAAAGGTTTTACATACTTTTTTAATCAATGTTAAATTCAATGGCACTTAAAAGCCTTTTTTTTTACTCATAAGCAGTGTTGGGACTAACGTGTTATTAAGTAACGCGTTACAGTAACTACATTATTATTGTGGTAACGAGCACGGTAACTAGTTATTATCCCAAAACCGGGAACGCGTTACTCGTTACTGGGATTTAGATAGGCTCGTTATTCGTTACTTCGTGTGGTGGCTATCGCGGACCTTCCACAGATTCAATAACATTAGCAAGTGGTGGAAGCCAGCAGGTGGATGAAGGAAAAAGGAGGCAAGAGGAGAGACCCGAAGCGGCTGCTGGTCCAAGAGTGTCAGGTGAACTGAACTTCAGGTAAGAAGTTATAACCTGCAGTCCATCTGGGTCAGATATGAACCAGGGTTAGGTGGAGTTTATTTTCGTTATGCTGACTTTTTCGTACTGCGTGCTAGCTAGCATGACGGAGTTTCTATACAGCTGGGTGGGTGCTATGTTACTGATGTTGAACTTTATTTTGTTCATAAGGTTAATTATTAGAGTTGACAACCGTGCCGTAAAAAACGGAATCGTCTCGTATTCAGAGAAAATATTACGTGTTTCGTATTGAGGTGAAAAGGAACAGTTTGTCCCGGACTTCAGCTACAATGAAAAAGACACAAAGCTGGAGTTATTCTGTGTTTACGCTGCACAGCTTCTTCTCTCATCCTCTCACCCTCCCTCTCCTGTTTCTACTTCAATCATGAAACTGATCAATGATCAGCTGATCGGCTTTTCTCTCTTGTTTATTTATCGCCCACTTTGCGGCAGAAAGAGGAAACCAGCGGATGTCGCGGTAAACAACAGCAGCACGTTTGATCAGCTGTTGTTAGAATTTATTTAATATTAATTTCTAGTATCAGCTGATGTTGGCTGGAGCCACAGCTGTAAACCTGCTGGTCATGATATCGGTTTGGTTATGTGATGAGAGGGAAACATGAAGATGAAACCAGGAGATGTCCTTACTGAATCATCAGAGCTGTGATGGAGAAACAGGTTTACCTTTCAGGTGACATGAATGAGTTGAAGGGAAGTTATGAACTGTTTCTGAGAGACAAATAACACCATTATCCTTTTTTAGGTAGCTGACAGCTGGTAACTGTGCAGGGGCAGGTCTAGCAAAGTGTTGCCAGGGGTCCATGTAGGGCATTAAAAAGGAAAGGGGGCACAAGGGAATACTTTCTTATTCTCATTTAAAATGTCTCACTTTTAAAAAAATAATTATCTGAGTCTTGCAACAAACAATTGATAGATTGATACATATATACCATCAGAACAGTGTACATCACTGTCACAACAGTGTTTGTTTTCATTCAAAGGCTTTATGATTTTTCCTATAATGGTGGGCCGGTCTCTAGTCAAAATGCCCGGGACGATTTTTTTGTCCCAGTCCAGCTCTGTATGCAGCTCATCTGCAGTCTGGTGTTACCTACATCTTCCTATTCAGAAGGCAGAATTTCCGAGTTCTGAGTACAATCGAAAGCACCACAACTGCAGTTTTTGTGTTGGATGTAAAAAGCAGGCTAGGATAGAATCAGGCGTGGGATTTCTCTCGTGGAAATGTGCACATTATTTTTTCCTTTCTATTGGTAGGTGGCACAGTGCACTTGTGGCAAGTAAGCAAGCTAGAAGACTGGCAATCTTGCTGGGTATCCAGTTACGGAAGCAACACATTAACAAGAGAATTCTGAGTAAAACCAAAGTTACTTTCCCTAGTAACTAGTTACTCTGAAAGTAACGAGTAACTTGAAGTAACTGAGTTACTTTTGATAGAAGTAACTAGTAATGTAACTAAGTTACTAATTTAAAGTAACTTACCCAACACTGCTCATAAGATATCAACTACTAACTAGTTAGCTGGCCAGTTAGTGGTAGCTACCAATAAGACAGTTTGAAAGACAAACTAAAAAGTATATCAGATGCTAGCAGAAAACAGGAAAGAAGAAGGTAAAAAAGTCAATAGGCAACTGGGAGCAACTGTTTTCTAGGAAGATTCTTGGTAACTGAAGTCATTTAGACTACTTCTCGTCTGCTTACTGTGTAAACAATCTGACTAAAGTGAGAAAGGCAGTTTAATCTAGAGGCAAAAAATATCCCTATTTTTACATTTATGCTCCTGAGATCTCGATTAACCTGCAACTTCAAAACAATAAAACAACATAATTAATAATGAAGGAAATTAAAAGCAAACCTAGGAAGCAAACAAAAAACGAATCTATCACAAAATCAATTACCCTTGATATTATTGAAGGAATAGCACAAGAGACATAAGAGGTAAGTATTTTCAACCCCCCACTCTTCACTAACACCACAAATGCAATCTAGAACCCAAAGATGCTCCTGAAACATAGAGAGAAATACCAACAAAGGTGAGAATAATGGCGACGTATTGAAGGGAATACTTCACAAAGCCTATTGTGTGAGTATCCTTTTCAGGCAGCAAACCCGCTGTAATTTGGTCTGCGTCATCTGCCTCTAGTCACAATGCAGCACTACAGCTTTGAAATGGATGGCAAATGAAGGCCATTTGTACATAATCACAGCAGATAGAAGAATTCAGGGGCCCTACAATGTGTTGTTGAGGTGGAAAGAAAGACCTTGGTCTATCTGTGGCAACCAGCACAGCTAAGGTTTTGGCAAGGGGGGTCTTTTTTTTTCCAGAAACAAGCAAATCAATTCAAATCAAATCAGCTTGCTAGCCGTGACATTTAAACAGTTCAATTTACATCCTTATGTTAAGAGGAGAGGCGCTCTCTAAGATCCTATTCATTCACAAAGAAATTAGACGGCTGTATTTCAGCCGCTTAATAGAGCAAATATGCTGTAGTTGTACAGAGGAAGAAACCATATCTTTTCATGGCACACAAAGGGCCAGGCATTGTCTGTCATTACGACCAGACCACAAAAACACACAGAGAGATAATATACATAATATAGACAGGACAAGAAAACAGCGCCATGCATTAACACGTACGTGCACACCCAAGTGCGCACCAAAACACACACACACATCCAATTACACATGCACACTTTGTCAGTGGAGATGGTGTATGTCCTGAGGGCTGCTGTCCTGCCGTGCAGGCTGGCAGGCACTTTTGTCGTGGTGGTCCTTTTGTTTCACATCAAACAAAACGCCACAGCTTTGCATACGGCTCCACTAATTTCTGCTAGTGTGCCCCAGCCATTTATCATTGCCTCTCACCCTCTCCTCCTCTCTTGTCCTCTCCTCTCCTAACGTGGCGCTGATAGCAGCTCTCTTAACCAAGCTGTTCTGCTCAGGACGATACAGGCTTCTCCAGGCAAAGGCTGAGACGCACAGAAGTGTGCATATACATACGTGCAAGCACATAAACACACATGCAACCAGACAAACACAGAGCCCGTGCAGAAGACACAGAATCACGCGCGCACACATATAAGCACAAGCAGACAGACATACATGCAGGAAACTGCTCTACAACTGCACCGCTTGCAAGCCCGCCAGCTATGGAGAACCTTGAGATAAAAACAAACCTTCTCTTCATCCCCTCCAGAAGCAAGAGACAGGCAAGCACTTAGAGTTTCGAAGGCAGGCGAGACGTGCATACAGCATTAGATGAGGGGATTTTCGAATGGACGACTTCAGAGCAGAGATTTTGTCAACAAATTTAAGTGATTTTTGCTTGTGTGTTCATGAGCACAGGTGAAGGTTGCGCCGGCCTTAAAGAGTCTTTCAGATAAATCTAAATGTGGAGTGTAGCTTGACACAGTTTAAAGGAAGGCTCCAACAGTTTTGGAGAAATCGACTTGTTTGCTGGCTGACTGGGATTTATATAATGCAATAAGATCGGTATCAATTTTACCTCTGTGCACGCATGCATGGCTGCAGCGAGAAAAACACCCAAGTACTGACCAAAGAGAAGACATCCAATAATTTCATATTTGTGCTATGTTAGCTAACATGGCCATCACCAATACATCTGAGAATCAGCTGAGCTTTGTCAAGAGTTAAGAAAGCGTGAAATGCCAAGAAACTTAAACTGAGCTCCATGCAGTTATTTTGCTAAGTAGCCGAACAATAAACAATTACAGTTCATGAGCTAACATATATAACCCTGAGCACCTTAAACTATGATGTCATGTAAAGAATATATATATATGTATATAAATTTTTTTTTAAAGTGGCAGTGAGAATACCCAGATTATTGCTTCTTGGCTAAAAAATAAACATTAAGATACTATACTGATAAGAAATGAAGACAAATTCAAAACTAGCTTTAGATCAGAAATTCATTTTAAGTAACTAACCCTTTAATCCTCTTGTTGTTGTACCATTTAATCACACATTCAGATAACAGTCAGGTGGATTTGACCAATTCATGCAGTCATTTTTCACACACTATAAATGTGGCTGAGTCTCAAGTTTCCAGCAGAACAATGCCAACAAAGTAGCACTGGAGTAGTGAGAAACATGGCATGAGAACTAATTAAATGCATCACAAAAAGAATAGAGGGGCTTCCTCAGCGTCAGATAGTGGCTCGTGTGACTGTTTATGAGAAAGGCAGTGAAGGACACTTAAACACTTTGTGGAAATTACATCAGTTGTTTCCAAGGCAGAGCAAAAGTGACCATACCATCAATCATACCAATATATTGTTTTGTTTTGCAGCAGGTGAAAAAAATATTGAATTTTCACACAAGTTTCAAATCATAAAAGTATTCTTCAAAATTGAATCTAGTAGTGTTTCAGAAGGACAAAAAGTGGTTTCTGAACCGCTGCTTGGAAAAGTAAAGCAAGACCAAATACTTTGGATGGGCTAAGATAAGAATTTTGAAGTGGCTAACTGGAAAAAAAAAATCACATTTACTGATGAACACAATTTTAGATTTATGGAAGTAACAGAACTGGCAATAAAACACAATGGGGGAATACTAAAGCCTAGGAAGGTTGGCACTGGATATTTTTACTGAAATGACTCCATCCTGGCCAAGGAAAAATAACACTTCATTCTCAAAAAAAATGTCCTCTCTTTAGCATCTTAGTTGAGTAAGATTAATTCTGCAGCAACACAATGAACCTAAGCATACCTCCAAACATTACAAAAACTGTTCGAGGACCACAAAGAATCCAAACTTGGCAACTGTGATGGATTTTCTAGCATGGTCACCTCAACCCACTGAACAGTTTTAAAAGTACAAAAACTGAGAACGCCAAGAATTTGTGACATCACAAAAAGCTTTTAGGAACACACAAAAATCTGGCTGAAAAAACATGGATCATCTTTTTCACAAAAATGCTTTAGGGGCACTGAATATTAAGACATTCTAAATGTACATGAGCCAATTTTTCATTCAAACTGCATGCTGATATTATAATGTATCATTAGAATACACTCATGTAAAAGTATCATTATTATCTATTCCAGAGTTTTAAAATGGGTAACAACAGGAAACAGGATTGTTTGCAAAACACCTGTTACCACATTCCAGACACCTGTCTGGGTCCAGCCCTGCTGATCGCCACAGGCAGGGCAGGACCTGACATGTCAAATATAGTATTGTAAAGATGATTGCGTACAAGTTCAAAGATTTCAAAAAAGAAGCAAGAAACCTAAAGCCTGAGAAGGCAAGTGCTCTTAATCATACTTCCAACTTATAAATTCAAATCTCTATACCACGATGTGCAGCAAACAATGCTTACTGTGGTATAAAAATTAGGTCCATAAGGAGGGGATAAAAAAACCCTCAAGCAACCCTTCCCACATCTGACACCCAGCCACAACTTATATAAAACTGCACAAACAATTACCACCCAGAGAGAGAACTTAAATATATTTGTATATTATGTATATTTACTGCAGATGGAAACAGGTGGCCGTAAACAGAAAGTGTACTCGAAGATATTCTGCAAGCATGTAATGTATGTATGTGCTGTATTCAAAGAGGGCACTTAAAATCTGTAACCATGTTTTTGAGGGGCTGTTGTGGTGGCTGGCTGGTTGTCTGGTTGGCACCCACACATTTGTGTACTAGGAGACAGATGCATTCTTACATAAGACCTTATATAATGATGCCCTGTCCTATCCAATAAGAGTGCTCCTTTTTCACTCTGTGAGCGGGAAGGTTAGTGTGGGTTAGACAACCCTTCCTCAACAGAACCACCACCACTTACACTTACACATCCACCCCCCTAACTCCTGGCAACGAAAAATAATGAAAAAAACAAGCCGAGCGGAGGGAGAGATGGATGCAGGTCCTTCACATCCTGTATGGCTCTATCTCCTCTGTCCATTCCTTTTTTTCTGGTTTGGTGTGAGATAATGTCCTAATCATAATGGAAATGTGGAACCCAAACAAGCAGGGTCGTGTGTGTTTGTATGTGTGTGCATGACATGGAGACGGAGAGAAAGAAATAGTACTCCACAGCTGGGCTAAAAACTTCTATTATGTAGTTACTGTAGAAGAGCTGGACTAAGGACAAGGAATTTAGGACAGCAGCTGAGGGAACACGATCCATATTTCTTTAAAACTATACAGCTGACAGACAACAAGAAGGGGCAGGGTGGAGCAGGGTGGAACAGGCTGGCCAAGCATCACAGCAAGTGTCAGAGCCTAGGGACTCTGAAAGAGAAACTGAGGAGCAGTGAACAGAGATGGATGGATGGATTCTGTGATCGCTTAAGGACACAGAGTGAAAACGGTAGGGCAAAGTGCAGAAAGAGCAACTATGTTCCTCCCTGTAGCACAAGCTTCTCTGTCTCTCAATCAGAGGCAGTTACTTACTGTTTGATATATCTATAATTGGTCAGCACACACTGTGAAAGGTTTTAAAAGAATTGAATTGCAGTGAAACACTTGCGTGCTCTAAACAGGGGCTAACATTCTTGGCTACACAGGGAGCGAGCGGGAGAAATTAATGGCAGGCCTTTTTGAAGTGCTTGATCAGAAATGTATTTATTAACTGCAAAGGGGAATAGTAATTAATTAACCCACAGACAACTTGTTTTCTCTTGGTCTTCTCATGTGTCAAATGGTTCTTCCCACAAGGCCCCAGTCTCCACTTGCCAGCTCACACACACACACACAGACACACACACACACACACGCACACCTCCCATCACATCCCACTGGACTACTTTCACTTCAATTAAGCAGATCGTGTGCAAGCATGTATATGTATGTGTGTGCATGCTTGTGGGTAAGAGATTGCAATAACAAGTAAGAAATACATAGTGGCTGATTTAAATCCCATGTGTATATTTTTATGTTATTTCTGTAGTACATTCCTTGAAGCAGAGAAAAGTCTAGAAAAAAAATCACAACAGTGCTCTGTACTGTATATGGGCTCTGCGTGTGTGTTTGTGTGTATATAGTGGTTAGAAATGTTGCCTGACAGCAGAAAAGTCCTGGGTTTGAATCCACCGACCAGCTGGTCCCATTCTATGTGGAGTTTGCATGCTCTCCTTGTACTTGCGTGGGTTCTCTCCGGGTACTCCAGCTTCCTCCCACAGTCCAAAGACATGCATGGATTAGATTAATTAGCAATTCTAAATTGGCCAAAGGTGTGAATGCAAGCGTGAACGGTTGTCTGTTTCTCTGTGTTAGCCCTGTGATAGACTGGTAACCTGCCCAGAGTGTACCCCGCCTTTCACCCATGACAGCTGGCATAGGCTCCAGGCCCAATGGGGCACTGCATTGAATATATATATACATTACCAGTCAAAAGTTTCTCATTTAATGGTTTGTCTTTATTTTTACTACTATCTATATTGTAGATACAGACTGAAGACATCAAATATATGAAGCAAGATATATGGAATTATGTATTATATCTCAGTGAGCTTCATGATGCAGTCTCCTGAAATGGTTTTCACTTCACAGGTGTGTCTTGTCAGGGTTCATTTGTGGAGTTTCTTGCCTTCTTAATGGGGTTGCGGCAATCAGTTGTGTTGTGAAGTCAGGATGGTACACAGCTGACAGCCCGATTTGACAACTGTTAGAATTCATATTATGGCAAGAACCAATCAGCTAAGTAAAGAGAAATGACAGTCCATCATTACTTTAAGAACTGAAGGTCAGTCAGTCTGGAAAGCCGCCCCAGGAAAGACCAAGAATCACCTCTGCTGCTGAGGATAAATTCCTCTAAGACACCAGCCTCAGAAATCGCAAGTTAACAGCACCTCAGATTAGAGCCCAGTTAAATGCCACACAGAGTGTAAGTAGCAGACACGTCTGTAGATCAACTGTTCAGAGGAGACTGTGTGAATCAGGTCTTTATGGTCAAATAGCTGCTAAGAAACCACTATTAAGGAAAAGCAACAAGCAAAAGAGATTTTTTTTAGCCAAGAAGCACAAGGAATGGACATTAGAGCAGTGGAAATCTGTGCTTTGGGCTCATGAGTCTAAATTTGAGATCTTCAACTCACTGTGTCTTTGTGCAATGCAGAAAAAGTGAATGGATGGTCTCTACATGCATGGTTCCCACCGTGAAGCAAGGAGGATGTGTGATGGTGTGGGGGTGCTTTGCTGGTGACACTGTTGGGGATTTATTCAAAATTGAAGGCACACTGAACCAGCATGGCTACCACAGCATGCCATCCCATCCGGTTTGCCTTTATAAATGATAGTCCACATCATTTATTTTTCAACAGGTCAACGACCCCAAACAAACCTCCCGGCTATCTAACCAAGAAGAAGAGTGATGGAGTGCTGCGCCAGATAACATAGCCCCCACAGTCAATTGACTTAAACCCTATCGAGATGGTTTGGGATGAGATGGACCACAAAGTAAAGGCAAAGTTCCAACAAGTGCTTCGGCATCTCTGGGAACTCCTTCAAGGACTACGCCATGAAGCTCATCAAGAGATGGCCAAGAGTGTGCAAAGCAGAGCAAAGCGTGGCTATTTTAAAGAGTCTAAAATATAAACATGTTTTTGAGCTAACACACCCATAACAGAAATCAACAAGATTTAACTCAACTGGATGACAGCAGAATTCTGTTTTGATCTCTGATCAAAAGATGCCTCTGTGAATGTAAATATGGACAATATAAGAAAAGTCCAATCTCACTAGAAAATACTGTCTAATATTGGAATAAAACCTTTTGGACAGGTGAAACCAAGGTGATCGCACAACAGATTGAGGTAAGGATAAGAGTTTTCATAGCTGTTTTCAAACATGAAATCTGGAAAATGTCATGAACCATGCTGGAACACTGCAAACAACGGTTATGTTTTTATTACTGGTAATATGGTTTAGTACACTATAGAAGACACGCAATGCCTACCTACTGTGAACTTACTAAAGCATTACCTACGTGATTCTCACTTCACTACAAATGGCTGCAATCGAACATCACACGGGTTTTTGTGTAGCTGGCCTGTTAAAGACAAATGTCTGAAACAGCTGGATCAGGCATTTGTGGTCACATGCACCTCCATCACGTAATGTCTAGAAAGTTAAAGTCTGCACTGCATGTGTGAAAATGGCCAATGTCAAACATGGTGGAGGTCCAAATAAAATCTGGACTTGATTTGACGTGTTTGTATTAGTGTCGAGATGAGGTCAAGAGCATTTGACATTTAAAGGCATAAACTACTATGGCCTCAGCAGAAACTTGATAAGAACATATCTGAATACCCTGACACAAAAAGGGAACACAAGAATCTTTAAAGTGTCTGTTTTAATGTTGTTTTCCCCCATACTGCATCTGGTATATGCTAATTATTCATACTGTATATGCACATAATATATATGCATGTTTTGTACATCACAAAAGCACACAGCCTCGCAAAGAGAGTCTGAGTGAAAGAAACACAGAAAGACAGAAAGATTCAAATCGAGAGAAAAGCTAGTGTTCGTCACACAGTGAAAAAGCCCAAGAGATTGTGAAGCTGTCACAGACAAAACAGTGCATGAATATTTAGCAGCCAAATTAAAATTACAAAATACAAAACAAAAAAAGAGTAGGTGAAAGGAAAACAAAGAAAATAAAACATCCCTGAAAACACCAGTATGAGAAGTGGCCACCTTTCATCCCCCCATGAAAGGCCCTATCCTCTTAGCTTCTTTCCTCCTCTCCTTCCTGAGTAAAAAGGAGAGATATAATAATATTGGTTGTACTGAGTCTAACAGCGATTCCCCAGATCAAGAAACCTGCAGCAAAATAAACCCTGCTCTCAGATCATAGAAAGGCCTGCAAACACAATTAGCGCAATGTGTTAGTTAGCAAGCTTCTTAAATTGCAGTCCAAACTAACCATAATCATATTTTGACAGTTAATGCAACTAATCACTGTTTCTAAGAATAAAGCCATATTTACACATGTACTGCAACTCTGAGTCTTTCTATACACTAGAAAGACTGCTTTGAGTACAGGAATAGTCAGAAATAGTCATCCTGTAGCCCACCTCAGGAAGATTATACCCTAGTAGACAACTTTCCAACAACTTAAATGATTAGTACTTAAGAAGTACTCAAGTAATGATACAGGTACTAATAATAGCATGCTCTTATGATGAAAACAGTGTATTACTCAAATATTAGTAAAGGCACTTTTTGATTTCTCTGGGATGAAAACCAAACAACAAATAGTACCTAAGCTTGGCTCTTAAATGCTATTATGGCTTGGGAAGGATAACCCACTAATATTGCATTTATTATCTGCACATAACCTTCATTATTGCAGTTGGTAACTCTCACTAAAACACTTACAAAAGAGTTGGATCATTATTATGCGATGCACAATCCATTGTAAATTTAAGACTAGAAAATAAAACATTAACCTCAGAGGCCTTAGTCTAAACCTCAAAAGACACATTGTAGGCCCATTTAGCTGAAGGGCTGGGTTATAAAGGTAAGAAGCTAGCCAAACGTTTATTTTCAACCTCTCCTTTGAATCATTCAAAGTCAAATTCTCTTCCCTCCCACCATCTTTTGATCTATCTACTGTCACTCTTAAGGTCACTCTTAAGGTGGAGAGATCTGCATGCTGCACAGCAGATCTCAGCAACACTTTTGTTGGACTGCTATTCTTTCCTTATCAAGACAACTTTCCCTTCTTTCCCTCCTGTTCTTGATGTGCAGAGAAGTACCCAAAGATAGTGATGAAGCAGATTGTCTAAAAAGGTAAAACGAATTAAATAGTTGTAGTAGTTTCTTTCTCAAAGAGACTACACACTTTTATTCTTAATCTTTTGACCAAGCTTCACACATCGCCAGCCTGGTGTCTGTATTCCTGCGGAGGCCAATGCTAATATCACTGTGTATTTGTCTTTACAGTGCTGTGAACAAGTATTTACCCCCTTTTTTATAGCTTACTTTTTGCATAGTTGTAACAATAAAACATATCAGATCATTAAAGAAACTTTAATAGTAGACAAAGATGACAAATACAAAATGCAGTTTTTAAATTATGATTTTATTTATTAACCGAAAAAAGTTATGCAAACCTAACTGGCCCTATATGAAAAAGCAAATGCCCCCTAAACTGGTTGTGCCACGAACTGCAATCAAGCATCTGCAATAATATACAGCATTTGAAATTTCCCCCCATCTTCTTTGCAAAGTTGTTTAATTCAGCCACATTGGAAGGTTTTCCCCTGTCCGTTCATGCCAAAGCATTTCAATTGTATTTCTGTGTGGACTTTAAATAACCTTCCAAAACCTTCTTTTTTCTTTTCTTCAGGGCACAAACTGACATTCTCCTTCGGCAATTTCCGGTAGAGAGCAGAATTCGTGGTTAAATATATTACTGCAAGTTGTCCAGGTCTTGAAGGAGCAAAGCAGCCCCCGACCATCAGACTACCATGTCTGAATGTTACAACGGAACGTAATGGTGACTCAAACCTTTCAGAAGGTTCAGCATTTGTCTCGTGAGTCCAGAGAATATTTTCCCAAAAGTCTTGAGGATCATTAAGGTGCTTTTTTTGGCAAACGTGAGATGAGCCTTTATGTTCTTTTTGATCAGCGGTGGTTTTTACTTTAGAACTCTCTCATGGATGCCATTTTTTGCCCAGTCTCTTCCTTATTGTCGAATCATGAACTCTGAAATTAACTGAGGCAAGTGAGGCCTGCAGTTATTTAGATGTTCTGGGTTCTTTTGGGAACTCCTGGATAAGTCATCATTACGCTCTTGGGTTCGCCACCGTTGTCTCTATTTGTGAACAATGGCTCTCATCATGGTTCAGTGGAGTCCCAAAGCCTCAGAAATGGCCTTGTAACCCTCTCAGACTAACAGATGTCAAGGATTCTGTTTGACTTTGTTTCTCGGGATGTGTTGCTTTTTCAGATCTTCTAGCCAATTTTATTTTGTCAGACAGGTTCTATTTAAGTGATTTTTTTTATTCAAAAGGGCAGTAAGTAATCAGACCTGGGTATGGCTAGTGAAATAAAAAATAAAGGTACTTTTTTACATAGAGTTAGATATGTTTGGATAATTTTTGGTCCCTCAATTTTACTCTAGTTATTGTTTATCATTTACATGTGAAAAATCTTCAAAAAAGAAATCAGGAAGAGCAGGAAATACATTTTCACAGCACTGTATTATTGTGTGTGTGTGTTCGAGAATAAGTAGTGTAAGGGTCAAACACGTACAATAGTGTTTGTGTTAACAGGAGTGTATTGTCCATTTCAGTGCATGCTTTTGTTGGTAGGAGGTAGAAAAGACAAGCGGAAAACTAAAACACTCACCAGCTCAACGAAAGACAGTCCTCCATAGCTATGGGCCATGATGAAGACATTCTTGGCTGCGGCTTTGGACACAAAGTGGTCCCACACGTACAGCACATGTTCCTCTGAGGAGCCGTTTTCCTGCAAGACAAAAAATATGCTTTGTCATATCCACAACAAAGACAATTCAAAGAAATCCTTGACGCTTGAAGGCTACTGACAAACTCCAGTTGTGCAACTACAAAACATTTAAGAAGGGTCTAGCCAATGACAATGAAGCATCAATAGAGTTATTAAACTCTATTGATGCTTTAATGCTACAGCATCAAAACCTGCCCCTCTAGGCCCAGCCAAAAAGAGAGGAATTCAAAAGAAAAGTGGATGTAGCCTGAGGTGATTTCTACAAAGAGCCACACTTCAACAGATCAATAAGTCTTGCATATTGCAAATGCCCTAAATGTAAAACTCAATAGGCAGGATGACGTAACATTTAAATCTTAATTTGTACCCCGTTGCTGAATCAATGGTCCATCTAAACACCAGTAGAGGCATAATGGGAAGACACCAGGGCAAGGTCAAAAAAAAAAAAAAAAGACGACAGAGAGGAGACATATGCACGTACACACAAAACACACACTCAAGCACAATGCTGTACCACAAATAAATTCCCCTACATCTTTTCTCAATCTCATCTGCATGTATACAGTTGTGCGAGCACACACACACACATGTGCAGTAACACGCAACCAGAAGACATGTTTAATTAACCTGAGACGTAAGTGCTTATCTGGGACTGGAAAGAACAATAGCAAGTGTACAGCTGCGAAAAGGGCAACCATTAATGAACTTGTGACATTGATTCCAGACTTTGATTTTCTATCAGGCTGTCTGGTTCACAACAGAAATCAACAGCGCATTCGCACAAGAGGTTACACTGCACAAGAAACTGTGTTAACTGAAGACACCTGTATCCTGCGATTCAACAACACGAGAAACTGTAGCCATACGAAACGCAAACCTGATTATTTACACGCATACTTCTCTTAATTGGCACGCTTATGCATACAGAAATAATATCCTAAAGTAAACAAACACACGGCTTGTTGGAGAAGAAATCCGCATCTGTTAATCGAGAGTCAAACTGTTCAATCAAACTCAAAAAAGCAATTAGCAATTTTATGGTAAAGGACAGAGGAGATATCTTAAGAGACCATCCTTTTACTTAACGCAATTCTGCTTTCATTGTGTGAGGACACTGTATTATGTCAGACAGATAATTACTTCAATATTCAAGGTGGTAACTGAGAAGAAGGTGCTCAACACACAACTCGTACACACACACTGCAGACAAAGATGTGGTTTAAAGTTTAGTTTTAGTACAAAGTAATCGAGCTTGTGATTTGATTCAATGGTTTCACTCACGTGCATCAGTGTGTGCAAGTCTGTGTGCGGTTGTAGTATTTGATGATGTGCTGATGTGTGTTTTTGTTGCCATGTTTGTCTAGAGGTAAATTAACCTGTCAGAGTGTTTGTGTTTGCGCTAGATTAGCATGAGGGGGGTTGTAGTGTCAGCACCAACCTCCATTCACAGAGCGTGATGCAAGAGCAGGCAACTCCGCTCTGCCCTGCCCTTCTGCCATCAGGGCTATGCCTTTACTTTTCACGCATTCATGTGTATGTGGTCTCCGGCATGTACGCGGCGGCTGGCTGAAGAAGAGTTGTCTGTCTGAAAGGCTGTGACATCAAAGCCCTTTGAAGTCTCCCTCTTCTCTTCTCCACCATGTCGCCCTTCATCTATGAAGCCCATTTTATTAGCCTGCCTCCTTTTTTCACTCTTCCCTTCTCTTCTACCTTCTTTTCTCCTTCACTGATGCCACCTGCTCTTCTTCACACTCATTTGTCTCCTATTTTATCACTTCTCCACCCAAGGTTCACTGACATAGAGACATTAGACATGGCTTGCTGTTCTATGTAGCACACATACCAACGCCTAAACAAGTCCAAAAGTGCTGTTATCAATAGGGCAAAACCTGGCTATGAGTAAAACTGACACGATATTAGTTTTTTGCCCATGTGAGGACAAGATAAATGTCTTTATTTGTTCCTATACTATGACTCATAATTTTGGAAAACACTGCAGGATTTAACATGCGGTGGTGTGTTCCTGACTCCTTCCCCTAACCTCACGCACACACAAATTTGCACATACAGTCTTTGCCTTAGTATCAGGCAACTGTGACTGACTACCTGACATGACATTGTATTGAATTATCTAAACAACATTTGCATATTGTTGCAATTATCTCCTAGAGTTAATTTGCTGCAGTGGAGTCTGCTGCCCTGTGAGACTAGCTTCCCGTCACCAGCTCTCACACGGTATCTTAGTTTATTTATTTTCCAGAGATTTTTTTCCTCTGCCTTTGAGTGTGTGTATGTGTGCGCATTCGTAGATCTGTGTGCATCTGCCAGTACTGTCAGAACAGCCTCCCCACTGCACACCTGTTGCCAGCACACTTCAACCATAGCTGTCAAGGGACATTTGAGAGTGTGTACAATGTGTTTACCACATATATAGGAATCCATACTGTCCCCTCAGTGAATATAAAGTACAAATCCGAACTCTAGACACCCAGGACAAAACAGTCTCCAGATGCTGAAAGACAGCTTTTTATCAGAAAGTTATAGAGAGTGAGAAAGGGAGTGAGTGAGAGATACATAACAGGAGTACAATTGTGTGTCTAGCAGAATTACTCAGTGAGAAGAGTTTGACGTGTACTTCCAGCTTCAAACTTGGAAATTACAAACCTTTACCACGCCAACATTCATCCAAATGCACCTACATCAATCATGTGAATAAAGTGCAATGTAGGTAGTGACACAACAAAGACTTTGAGAAACATTTAGGGAACTCCATGCTTAAAACATACTGTGTGCAAACTATTCACACACGTTAAAAAAAAAATACAAATGACTTCAATGAGTCAGCGAAACAAAATGTGGTTTTAGCCAAGATCCTGCTATGCAATCAGCAGAACACTGATTTCAAGTAATAAATTAGAGTAACATTATGCATGAAGATCTATCCCACTTTCAGTCCATAAGTGGTTCCAACTGTTAGCCCTCTGTTGAAAGTGTGCCTTCCAATTGTCTAGTTTCAAGAAATTGTTCAATTTAGCTCTTTCCATTACTTACACAATAAAGACTTACTCTCCAGTCAAAAGCCATACTTAATTGCAGGCACCCAAGAGTGTGCACACAACACACACATGTACCACAAACACACACAAACAGGCATGCTCCAGTACATTCACACAGATTGAAACTCGCGTTCTTCAAAAGTTTGTCCGGTCCAGTACTTGCCCTGTGTTTATTCAATGTAATGAGAAGCAGGGAGAGGAGAGCAGAAGAGAGGAGTGCACTGCAGCCAGAATAACAGCCTCAACGCCAACACAAACCCAGTGTCTGACCAACACAGGAAACAATGAATCTAACAACATCAACACACTCTGACAAACAACCACTGCAGACCTCCCTGCTCCTCCCTTCTGCTCCTCCTCTCCAGTCATCCAAAAAGATAGCGGATGTCTGAGGAAGCTGAAATTTCAAGGTGGGAGACGGTGAGCAGTGTGGGCTGGAAGGAATCTAGTGGATAAGAGCCATTCTACTTTTTACACTCAGAAACCTTTCAGCGGAAGCCAGAAGTGTCAGGACAGTGTCACGGGGATCTCTAAACAACTTCATTGGGTTTAGACTCTTTTGCTTGGGCAGATACGGTTCCAGTCCCAAAAAAAAGTATAGGGAAAGAGAGCACAGAGAAAGCTGAAGAATTATTTAAACGCAACAGAACGCACAGGTCACACAACAATGTCTTTCTGCAAAGGAAGAAGAAAAAAGAAATTAGTGAAATTACACAGGACTCTCGTACTCACTTTTGCTCTCTCACTGACAAGCAGAAACACAGTAAAGACTGGCTGACCAATCTCTCAGTCCCCTCATGCTCGCAGGCCACACACTGAGTAAACCAACCTGCAGCCCTAGTCATTACAGTCTTTAATATGTCCAGCTCAGTGCAGAACAGGATTGTTTTCATTTGGGCTAATGACTAAATATTAAATAAGCAATGTAGGTAATTACATGTTTGGTATTAGCAAAGAGGTTATTAGAATCAGTTAGTTTGTGTTTGTTTGTGAATGACTGCGTGCATGATTCTGTACATGTCTCTGCGCACACAATTAAATAGCGGACCTCTACGACACCTGTTTGCAATTGCATTCTAATCAATGTCTGGGACGTGCAGTCCTTTGCCATCGTTTTCCTGTTTTTTCTTCCCCTCCTGTATTTGTTTCATTCTTTTCTCTCTTTAAAGGCAGACAGAGAGCTCAGGCGAGCTGGAAGCTGTCTGGGAGCTGATGGGTCTGCTAGAGTGGGGGGAAAAGAAGGTATGGAGCAAATTAGCGGCAGAGATGGGAAAATAATGACTGTGGCATTGTAGGTAATTAGCAGGTATACTACCTATGGAGAGTTGGGAATATAATGATGCGAGAAAGAGACGGAGAAAAGGGAGAATGAGGTGAAAAACATGTGCAAGACTAACAAGGGGGGGAAGAGAGAGAAAGACAGAGAGAGAAATATATGTGTAGGTGTGTTACTTGACTTTGCAATGAGGGGATATACAGTGTAAGGGGGAAGAGAAAGAGTCAGAGAGAGAGAGAAAGAGAGAGGGGGATGCCAGAGAAAGGAGCAAAACTACGGCGTACATGTCATCCCACGTTCAGATTAGCGTGCAGAGACTGTATACAATAAAATAGCATGACCTTGGTAGGGTCAGTCTGCTCTGACAATATTTGCCAGGGCATTGTTTCAAATCAATAACTCATTAACAAAGTACAAAGGAAGTTGCTGTGGGTTTGTGAGATTCTTTATTTTAAAAAGAGCGTCTGCGGGCCAGAAAGGTCATCACTGTGACATCTTGGCTAGCCTCGTGCTGCCGCCAGGATTGTCAGGTGAAATTACTGCGAGTCATTAATTGACATAAGGCAAAGGAAAGCGGGCAGGCAGACAAGGCTGTGTTTGTTCCAGGATGACCCTGAGGTGCTGTGTGTGTGTGTCTGACTATATCTTCATTCGGGTCAGCCAGTATCCACAACAGGGTTGTGTGCAAAGAGGGAAAGAAACAGAGACAGGGAGCTCAGTGGGTGGGGAGGTGTGAGCGAGGGCAGGATGGATGTGTTTGATGGTTGACCTGAGTAGAAGATTGGGAGCAGGGATCTGAGACCAGCTACACTTGTTCTGCCCCAAGCGAACTCACAAACACACAGGTATGCATGCATGCACATATGCTGTGTACTAAATAAGTGCGCTCAGAATTGCACACACACACACAAACCAACAGCGCTGAATCCAACAGACCTTCCCTTTTAAAACTTTGAGAAGTTAAAGCTAAACTGCCGTAAACAACTCTAATATAAAATAAAGTTAAAGTTAAAAATGCCACAGGCAGCATACCTAAAAGACTTGGCTCATAAAAACAGATACACAAGCACACACATCAAAGCTCCTTCACTGCCACATTTACACGGACATACACACCCAAATGCAAAAGTGGCATCCAGCCAATTTGCTCTCTGCAGCAAGCTTGTGAGCTGCCCTCTTGCCCGGGTCATTGACCTCTCCTCTGACTAGGTTCAGAGGTTAATCAAGTCCCTACCTGTCCTTAGAAATGCTGAGCCTCACTTCTTGGCAAGGCTACAGATCAAAGGTCAGGTAAACTATGTCTGTATGACTGCTTGTGGACCACAAAATGGGGCAAATAGGTGAAGGTGACAAAGAGCAAAAATCCACAGAGAAACACGGTAGTACCGTGTCGCAATACAAATGTCAGACTGTGCACTTACGTGTTCACGTCTTAAGTTTATGATCGAGTTTTGGTGTGTTTGTGTGTAGATCTGCGTGCATGTACCTTAGAGAATTTGTAGTACAGCACAAACAGCAACTTCCTGAGCTAAAGAAGGGAGCCAACCAAAATGCCAAAACTTCAGTTCAAAACCACTGGCTCCTAAAACAAGTCTAACCCCATAGACTTCAATGCGCAAATCATCCAACTTTACAACTGAAATAAACACGTGACAACTCTGTAAAGTGTCATTTTTATAGAACCTAACTAAATTGTATTAAGGCATAAAATTAGAGGTGGGAATCACCAGACATCCCACCATATGATATTATCACAGTGCATCACTCAAAATAGAATATTTCTTTGTTTTTAAATGTTTTGAGCTATGCCAACTATTACAGTAGCATATATTGCAATTCATTAATTAAGCTCCTAGATACAAACAATGACCCCAGCTGATTGGTGTGGACAGCTACAACTGGAAATAATGGGCCTTCAGAAGCAAAACCTAGAAAAAGTAAATGTACCGACATACACAACACACTACGTGCATCCAAAAAGATCAGTAGTAGAAGACCCCTAGGTTATGTAAAAGATATCACCAAAAAATTAAAGATAAAACTTTTCTTAAAAAAACAAACAAACCTCCAGTTGCCACTATGGCAAGTCTATAACGAGTGAAAAATATTAGAGAAGAGCACAAAGATATCATGGTGACAACTGAAGTTGCAGTGAATCTTATATAGCAAAAGTAAAGGAAAAGAAGGGATAGCCTCAATCTGAAACCCTAAATTCCTCTAGGAGTGAGGGCCTCTCTTTTTCCCTCTCTTTCTCAATATTTAAGAAATGTACAGCGTTGAAAGGAGAAACATAAAAACACGAAAACAGAAAGAAGGAAAAGCATTCAAGTCATTTATAAAAATAAGTGGTGCTTAAAGAAAGGCGAAGCTCTGTTTTTTGTCCTCTTTGCTCTTTTTTCCCCTTCTTCTTTCCAGGGCCTGCTGGCCTAATCCCAGCCAGCCAGCCTTGGGTGAACTCTTTGGAAGCTTCTTAAGCCCATGAATGTGCCTTTTGTTCCTGCCATTCCTCCGCTTGGCTGACAGAAAATAGCTAACTGGATTACTGCTAAAATTCAGAGTAAAGTGAACTCCCAAACTTCTATATGGTTAAGTGCTAAAAAAGTACCCCCCACCCGCTTCCCCTCCAGTATCCTCATCAGTATCCCTCCGATCAGACTTTCTATCCCTCCATGCCTCCCTGTGCCCTCTCTCTTTTTCTTTCTCCTCTACCAATATCCCCCTAAACATGGCCCATTGGTGTGTGATCTAGAGGAGCAGAGAAGAGAAGGATTAGATAAGGTTGAGAGGTTGCACACTATGAACCCAAGGCTAAAAAGTAAGAATCCTAAAAGCAGTTAAGAGCTTACCAATGTGTGTAAGGAAGCGTATTAATCAACTCAACTCTATCAGTGGGCTGCTGTGTATTTGTGTGTATCTGTCAATCTTTGCGAGTCAACTGGAAGGAAAAAAAGAGATGATAAACTGTAATTTCAGGAGCGTCACAAATATAAACTCAGAGCAAGACAGGTGTTATTTCAAGCTTAAGGTGCTTCTTCTGTCTTGTTGGGTGTCATGATATTGCCAGGACTAGAGGTTTATAGTTTGAATATGTGTCTTTCTGAATGGCTGTGTGCAGGTGGTCTGCCAGCCCAGCGGGAGTAAGACTGTGAGGTGTAGCGAATACAAAGGTTGGTGAGTGAGTGTGTCTTGGGTGGGTGCTGTATAAAAAAAAAGATGAAAACAGCCCTGCTAAAGAGGTTTGATTTGATCCACCACCCACCTTGACCAACAGAGTTGAAGGAAAAAAGCGCACACAAGCACACACAAACACACTATCAGCTCTCTTTTCACCTTCTTTACTCTTTTGTCTGCTGGTATGTGTGAGCCTTTACATATCTCCATGTGTGCATGTGACAGCTTGCTCTTGGACGGATAGAGGATGAGCAGTGGAGTAGTGATGCGGCGAAGGGAGGGGGTGGACAATAAAGGCGAGGTCATACATGCTAACATCCTGCTCACTTCTGGGTCAAAGGTCAAAATTCAAGAGGCACCAACACAGATCCTAACTGCTCACTCGTTAATCGTGCAAAGACAAGTATATTTAGCAGCAAAATCTAAGTCCTGCTCAAGGTGAGTGAGTGAGTATGATATTGCTTTGTGAAGTGCTAAATCAATTAGCAATATACTTCAGTTGCCGAAAGTTTAATAGTTGAATAACAAAGGAAGTCAACATTGTGCTTGGTTTAAATGGAAGGTTTTCTTTTCCTTCTTTTCGGTCATTAATTATGTCGTCTGTCCTTGCTTTCATCTTGTTGGGATGGGGAATGTGAAGACTGTCCACTGCTTCATACTGCCTCCCCTCAATATATCTGACTGTGGCCAGCATGCATCACTGGGTAAGCAAGCAAAGCTGAATATAAAGACACAGAAATAATACTGCAGCTTACTTGTAGTAAAAGGAAAACTAAGTTGGGAGTGTAGTTTTGATCTAACTCTGCTAACATTACTTAGCGGTAAAGATCCCAGGCAAGAGGATGACAACAGAAAAAGAAGATACATACAAGTAGATACAAAAAAATTGAAATGGCAAAAGCAAGAGATCAGTTCATGATATGAAAATCATTCAAGCCTCAGCAGATACACGTGGTGTACAGCTATAAAATAAATCAATATAGAGCTGACAGCAGATGCGAGTTTGTTTGGCACCATTATTAGAAATGACACGATGGATCATTTACAAAGATCTTCATGTCAGTGAGTGAGTTCACCGCTTGTATGATGAGGAAAGCAGCACACATGCAAAATCTGATAGAGTAAGAGAGGACAGCAGCTAATTATACCTTATTACAGCGTGTATAAAGGTACTGCTGGAAGGGTGGGGGGTGAGAAAAAGAAGCCCGTGATGACAGCTCACACACCGCCCGCTAGTCCCACAGCAGCCCTAACTCTTGTCAGACACCAGAGAGTGACGTCTTTCACACGCAGACACATGTACATACACTTACACACATGTACAAACACCACCCACATACACAAATGTACATCCATTGCTGCGATGCTACTGCCATCAACCAAATGAAGACTCATATAATCAGTGAGGGTGCTTTGCCTATATGAGACCCAGCCATGGAGCATGATCTTAATTTTTAAGATTTTACGCAATGACAAAAGGAAGTGAGGGACGAATGACAAAAAAAAGAAAAAGATAATTGGGCTGGACCCTGTTCAAGTGGCCAATGAATATTAAATTTGTCAGCAGGGGTCAAACAGAAGACATCAGAAGCTTTATGCAATGGGTCACTTCCTTTGTTTGACCACAAGGTAAACTGGCCAAGCTAGGCGCCTCGAGTGCTGCATATGAGCATGTGTGTGTTTATGTGTATTTGTATGTGTATGCATATGCGTATATGTATGATTAAGGGGTGCACAGTCAGTGTTGCACGATAAGAATGTTGCAGTGTGTTTGCACAGTGTGTGTTAGGGAGATAATAATCCCAGCGGTCAACAAGAGTGAAGGGCCAGAGCTGCACTGACCAGCCCACCATCTGAGAGGGGGAAAAAAGTGAGGGGAAGAGGGGGAGGAAGAAGGAGAAAGGGAGGTAGCCATGTGGTTAACACTTGCTCACTGAGAGGCGACTGGAGAACAGCCAACCTCTTCACACACAGGCTGACCACACAAGAGCCTCTCTTTCTCCCTCTGCCTTCCATCCTCCCTTCATCCCTTGTTACCTAACATATCCTTCCCTCACTTCCTTAGCTAGCTTCCTCCTCCCCGCTCCCCCTTGCCACATTTGTCTTTCGAAACTTAGCCAAATTCCTGCTATCCATTTTCTCACCTATGTCTTGCCTCCTACCTCCTCCTACGACCCTAGAACTGTCACTCTGTCCACCTCCACCATCATGTCTACATTTCATCAGCATCTATCATCTTTTCCTCTAGCCCTGGCTCTGCAAACACTTCCTTCCTGCCTTCCTTCTCTTTCCTCTCTCCATATCTTCATCGTTCCCTTTTTTGGACTTACTCGTATAAGAATCCGTTCTGTCTCAGTCTCTCTTTGTGGGTTACGGTATTTCTCATAAAATTCCTTCTTCTTTTTCCCCTCTTTATCGTCTTTGCGCTCCCTCTTTTCAGCAGGTTCGTCGGAGGTCTCCGTCGGAGAGGGCAGGGGAGACTTTGTCGGTTTTTCCACTTCCAAATAGTTCTCATTGGGGTTGAGCACCATCACACCATAGCCCTCCTAAAACAAATAGGAAACATACATTTGTGTGTTAAATCCAAGGCACGAGCATCGTGAGATAGTTACCTTAAAGTGTTAAAAGTGTTGGATATTTTATCCATTAACACTATAACTATATGGTATTTGACTATTTCCGATTTACGTAAACCTTTTTAAAATAAAATATTTGTAAAAGAAAAAATAGAAATACAAATAGAGGCGATAACCTTTAATCTGCATTTATTTCTATAATATATCAATAAATAGATGCATCTTTGTAGACATGTATATACAGAAACATATGTGTGATAGGGGTGCAGATTTTTGTTTCCTCTTTTTCCAGATTTTTAGTTTCCAATATGTTGAGGTGTTTCGGTTATTTCGTTTTGTTTTGTCTCCATGATACAATTATGAACTGAATTAAAAAGTGATGAGAATTTAATGCTTTTTAGAACATGTTTCTTTTCTTTTCGTTTTTTTCTTGAGAAAAATCTGATAGTCCCTTTGTCAGGCCGACTAGGTAAGTAAACAGCAATATAAATGTAACAATGCAGAGTAAACCACAAGAAAAAGAAGCTCACAAACATTCCTGTGTAATCTTGGTCTGGTAGTGGTTCATAGTCTTTAACAAAGAGCCCAGCAGTGGATCTTTATGAGCAAATAATACCAACACGACACTTAAAAGACACAGATTGTGACATGACTCGGTGAAAAGATGCAAATCCAGACTGAAAGAAATGGCAGCGAAAGAGATAGAGGAGAGAATGTCACTGCAGGGACAAGCCTGAGGAGTAACTAGGGGATTGGAATTCAGTGATGGTGGTTTCAGTAAGTGAGTAGCATTTAGGGACTCCAAAGGCCATGTGTCACTTAATATCAGACCCAATCGATCCTACCATCACTCAGTGAAAGGCTTAGCTACAAATGTAAATATGACTTGAAACTTCTGCAGGCAGCACCGCAGATAAAAGTTGCATTAAGAAAAAAAACCTTAAGAAAGAATTACGGTTTTCACGTGAAAAGAAAATATTTGATTTACATAAAATGCCACAATAGTAAGGGCTTAAAAAGACTGGGAAAAGGAGAAGAAAGAGCCTATGTAGTTATTAAAAAAGAGAATAACAGAAGGGATGTGCTGCTATATGCACACTGTAGAGGAAAGGAAGTTTTTTTTTGTAGCCTAGTGACTTCTTCAACTTTGAAGCCATTTTAATTAACTGTGTTTATTGTCCTAAGCACTCTGAAACTAAAGCAGGAAATGGATGGATTCCTGTTTCACTTTGGGCTGGCTTTTCACACACAACCCCCATTGTGAACACACACACACACGCACACCCACCCCAAGGCCTAAACTTATGGGTGCAGGACTTTCTAACTCCACACCAATACAGACGTGAACACTAAACTGTGGGACACGAAAGATATGTGTGTGACAAAAAGACCTTTAGGAGTTCTAAGAGAGGCAACTTCACCGGGCTTCCCCACAAATCGCCGTCACACACACTGCCTCCTCACAGCGACATGTCGTCTATTCCTTAATAAGTGTTATTGCAATGTGCATGTCTTTTGTTGACGCAGCATGTGTGTGTCCCTCCTGTGCATATTGACATCAAACCTGCCACACACCCTTTCCCTTAGCACTTACCATGTGTTGACAGTGGCGACTGACACTTTCTCACGTCTTCTGATTATTAAAATTAATCTTACGCTCACTCTTATTCAAATTCAAAGGTTCTTCTCTTCTATACATATTTTTAATAGAAAAAACATTGTGTGAAGAAAGCCAGACATTATTAAATAATTAATTATTATATATTATGTATATACATTTTTAAACTTATTAGCTTTTACATTTTAAACACCACAATAAATATGTTTAGATAAATTTAAATAAATTTTCTTCTACGGTACATACTTCAGTTCAGTTTTGCTTTTTACTACAAGGCATAACAAGTCTGACATTAATGTAGGAAGTGGTTTATATTAAAAAAAATATATAGATGATGCTTCCAAATCTGTATTTAATCACTTTCTATGTGTGCGTATATGCATGTACAGCATGAGTAAAGTTTAAGAGGTAATAAATGAGTTTCTATTAGCAAGATTAAATTTAGGCTTCAGACATCACAGAGACATCTGCACGCAAGAAGTTTAGACAGACCAGAACATTCAAGCAGATGAATTACCAGATGAAAAAAACAACAGAAGCCGGTGAGGGTAAAAGAGAGCAGTGAAGACAGAGAGATATACAGATGGATTATAAAAGGATAAGACCGAAATAGACAGAGAAGGAAGGAGAAGCAGAGAGATGTACTCTAGGCCGATAGACACCAGCTTTGTGCCACTGCCCACTGGTGGTAGTCTGATAAAATAACTGACAAGACCAGTTCAGCCTATGGGAGCAATTTCATTACTAAAAACTAATACTAATTATATTATGAACAATTTTCAGGGTAATACACTGCAGTACATCAAACTCACCTAATAGAATCTGAACAATATACATGAAATAAAAAGATCAATCTTTATCATATTATCATCTTTAAAATACAACCGAGAATGTGCAAGCTCTGTAAACTTTAACGTTTATGGCAGTGTTATTGGATTAGACTGGATGATGGTTAACAGGTGTCTCTTATAAAGTATAACAAGGCTGAAGGAGAAGAATACAAATGTAGACTGAAAGATATATAACATTTGAAGTGTATAAAACAACATGAGTCCAATGGGGCTGCCCATTTTTCTCTTACCTAAATCCCAGTTCACAAGGCCAAAAGTTAATGGTTTAGCAACAGTGGCGCACGTGTTCTAATGGTAGCCCTATGGCTTATAACCCTTTTTAGTCTTCAGTGCTCTTACCCCAACTCTTACTGGTCAATAATGCTCCCCAGACTTAAACACACAAATGTCAACCTCAAGTAGCCCAGTTCTGAGCCTTTAGTGTCCTTATGGTAACCCCGAGTGCCCTGTAGCCTTTGCTTTGGAGAGGTAACAACACCTACCCAACCTAACATTACTAACCCCTTTCAGTTGGCCAGTCACCCAGAAGAACATTGCTGTAAAGGCGACCAGTGTCGTTGGCGTTCTTAGTCTGGAGGAGCTGGGCCGCCAAGTTCACCTCTATGTCGGAAACCATCATTCATTTGAACACTAAGAGGTCTGCTTTGATGTCAGGGCAACAGTGCTTTCCCTGTCCAGTCATTTCCTCCTCTTATTGTTGTCTCCATCAACAAAATATATGACTCTGAGCTCTGCGGGTGGAGAGGACAAGTAGATTTTTTTGTGCTTATTTTACTTTAATAGAATTAATTTTAGGTTTGATTCTACTTCTTTTCTTTCTTTAACTTCCAGATACAACTAATTACTGCGACCCCACGACTGGGTATAATAAATTCACTTCCCTAGAAAATACATGTTTTGTAAGAAAAATAGGGTATTCAAATTAAAAAGCAGAGTATCAATGATGTCCTCATGTATCACAGGATAAGTTTTTCATAAAAAGCTGTGTATCATCTAAATGTGTGCAGCTTTTTTTTGTGAAAACCAAATATATGGAGATATGTCTTTCTGTCTTTTCGCAGCTTCTTAGCTACCGCTAAGTCCAACTACTCCCCATCATTCACACAACACCCGGCCGTGGAAAAACTGATCTTTGTATTGTGATGTGCTGTCAAAGTGTGAATCTTACACAAATGCACATTGCCAAACGTTGGGTCACCCTGCCTTTTTATCACTAAATCTCTCTCACACACATTGCTAACACTAGGTCACTCCCTTTGTCCTACACGAGCACACACTGTCTCGAAGAAAACAGACAGAGACTCGTACGCTCCTCTAGAATTCGGTCAGTCTTGCCTTTCTGCTGTAGTATGCAGCCTAAGTCTCTTCCCATGCCCCGCAGGTGCCCCTGTGCCACCACCACACTGAGCCCCTGCCCTGGGGCCAGCGGTCAAGAGGATCACCCCGACCCCTGTGAGAGGGGGGGCACCCCGACCTCATCACCTCGCTCTGGATGCTCCTTAGCTCTCCTTTGTCGGCCTGTCCCACACCAGATAGCACAACAAAGGCTGCCGCTGCTACGGAAACCAGGGCTCGACTCATCATCATGATGAAACCTCCATCATCTCATCAAACAAAGCAATGCTTTAAATGCAAAAAAAACCCTCAGTTTCGTGTGCAAGGTATTAAGAATAAGTAATAATAATATAAAAGTAAAATCAATACATCTATCATATATATATAGATATAGATATATGTGTGTGTGTGTGTGTGTGTGTGTGTGTGTGTGTGTGTGTGTGTGTGTGTGTGTGTGTGTGTGTGTGTGTGTGTGTGTAGAGGATGTGATTGTAATTCCTGATGAAATATTATCCAATAGCATCTTATGATGCCTCTATAGAAAAATAGTCGTGCCTCCTGTCCACTCTTTCCCTCTAGTCACATTATTTAAAAAGAAAGTGGATAGTGTTTGTGTGTGTGCGTGCGTGCGTGTCGACATGTGGGCGAGCGCGAGTGAGAGTAAATAAGGTGTCCCTTTAAGACAGCGGCACCTCTATTTTTCCAGTGGCGTTGTAATGAAATGAAATGTGTCTAATGTGCAGGAGCGGGGACAGAGGCGGCTGGAATGAGATGGTGTTTCATCTGTGCGTGTGGGGCTCCACGAAGCTTTGATGTGAGAGCTCTCATGTAGTGAGCAGGGCTCTGGGCACAAGGAAAAGGACAGCACTTGACAGGTACAAAGCATGGCTGATAGCGGTCATGGGTGCATGCAGTGAGGGAAAGTGGATGGTATGGTTGTGTGAATTGGAGGGTCTATGTGTTGTAGGTGTATTGTTTGGTGAACAGGAGCAAATAAATGTTCTTCTTCCTGTTGCACTTGTATATTAATGCACTGATGTGTGCGTGTGCATGCAAATTACATCTCAAGAATCAGTCTGCAATCTATGGAGTCCAGCGAAATTGGCCCTTAGGCAGCTTACATTATTAGTTTTCTGTCAGGTGGCTGTTAGGATCAGGGCTCTTACAATCAAGTGGCTCAACAGCCTTCTCTCCACTTCCTTGTTCCAGCAATATGCAGCCCCCCGATTCGCTACTGTGGCTTGACTGACAAGAGCGAAAGGGTCAACCAGCGTGGCATACCCAATGAGATGAGAACAAGGGGAGGGATGACTGCAGGCCACAGTCAGGTTTGAGTGCAACAGGCTGACTGAGGTGAAAGGATAAGTTGGAAAATAAGCATAAGCAAATCTTTGGTATCACAATCCGTTCACATTTCACTTACTAGCGGCTGGAGTGGCTGACAAACATGTGAAAAAACAGCTTTTTGGAAGGATGAAGACAGAGAAAAATGAACAGTTTCTCAATGAAGAGGTACACAGCAGCTGAGCGAGATGGTAATAACAAGTACGCAGTCGTTTGCTCTACCTCTCTGTCAGGGCCACCCTGCTCTGCGTGACCTTGTCTGTCTCAGTCTCTACGTGCACAAGCTTTGCATGCAGGGCCTCTTTATCCATTGGATCCCCTCGTTTTTTTTCTCTCTCGCTTTTCCCACTCCCCCTCTCCCTGAGGTCGAGATACCACACACTTCGCACAGTACTGTCAGATTAAGTCACGGTGCCCCTTTCTCATTTAACACAGCACCCGTCTGAGACCCCCAGCCCACCCCTCCCCATACCCACAAATCACACAGCTATAGTTTTTTTTCTGAGAACAGAAGGGTGGGAGAGCACTTACTGTACCACAGGGGCTATGAAAACATGTGGATCTTAGAGGGGATGTGAGAGGGGATGAGACGGGATTGTCATCAGCTTGTCAGCCGAAATCAATCAAGCTCTTGATTAGACGAGATAACCAGACCGTCATGTAAGCGTTTGCTGGGGAGACCTAATGTCCTTAAATATTATTTTATAGGGTCTTTCTAAAAAAGGCCAAGCAGAACGGTAGTAGAAAAATTGTGTCACAGGTTGTTAAGATGTCATTGACCTAAAGTTACCTAAATTACAAGAAATAAATATGATTTAGTGTTTGACTTGCTTCTTCTTAGATCATCTGTTTAAGCCCACATCCGTGCATGTTTAAGAAATCAAGTGAACAGCACACATAAATGTGTACAGAAAAAGTAAGACAAACTGGAGCTTCATCTCACCATCTGCCCTCCCGAGTTAATTTTGAACAAATCACCTACTGCATGGGTTTCTCCTCTCATAAAAAGAGTACACATTTAATTAAGTTTCCCTAAATTCAACTTTTCACTTCAAGTTCAAAGACTCGCTTCTGCTAATGTAGTCGTACACTAATTGAGCCAAAGTAAATAAGTCTGTGGTAATGATTATCTTTTTCTTGATCTTAATGAGCACAAATAGTTTAGGTCAGAATAAGAAGCTAACCTTTTGAGCTAGTCAAGTAGTTGTGTCTGTAATAAGCAGCAGGGTTTTTAACCTTGGCTTGGATGTCTGGGTTCATTTGGATATTGTTTATATGTGGAATTGAATATTTATAAATGAGTTCAAAGTGGAGCAGTGGGGTGGAGGAAGTGAAGAGAATAGTGCAGCTTCTGATCCCTCATGCCTTTGCTTCTTTTTATGCTCAAATTTACATTTCTTTCTCTCCGTTTCACTCTTCCTGTCTCGTTCCTCCCGACCCGACTATTTTCAGCACCTTTGTGAAAGAACAGATATAAAAACACGCAGAAACTGTTGGGTAACTCACTCGCTGAAAAGCCAGTTTATGTGTCGGTTATTTACCACACTCAATCTGAATTTATCCAGCCAATATCCATGCTCAATGGTTGATCAAACATCGGAATGGCTAGGCAGAAACTCTGACACATAAAACACACACACACACAGATTTCAGAGGCCTGCTTCATCTGCTCTCAGCACGACACGCAGAAGGAGGTGTAGAGTTGGGGGTGGGGGTTGCTAGATTGGGGGTGGATGTAGCATTAATCACCGTCCAGGTGGAAATTGTCAGAGCTATCGATTGTGCAAGTAAATGTTACACAAGTCATTTGTCAACTTTTTCCCTTTTTTTTCTTCTTCTTTCTCTAAAGAAGAGCGCGCCATTGGTCAAGACACTGATAGCATGTAAATTCACCGAGACCATCTCACTAGATGTGATAATGACTATGCTTTTGAAAAGTTTGATTTAATTTTGGTTTATTTGTTTACTTGACAATAAAAATATAATCTATAATAACGAAAAGAGTTTTTGCAATCTCTGCTACTTTAAATGTTAAACCAGCTGCAACAGAAATTAATATTTCCAGAATCTGTTAAGATTAGACTAACACACATGTGTTTGCCACTGAAAAGGAAATGCAGTAAGCAGGAAGAGTCCTCAACCCGCAGCGGGAAAGCTATGGGGAAATAAATACAGCAGGCTTACTCTGATGCTGTTAGCATTTTGATTTATATATTCTATATTGTCTCCCCTAAGCATACACATGTATTTTTAATGAGGGCACAGAGAGATATAGATCATGGAATGATAGGTGCCTCCCTTTCCACCCACCTAACTATTTAATGTATAAATCAGGGGGAGAGGTGAGGATAGCGGGAAGAGCTGTGAGGCTACAAAAACAGAAGACAGGAGGAGTGGAAGTGTCCCTGGAGCAACCCTGAAGTTATTGTCCTGAAGGCCACTAACAATAAAAAGAAGAAAGCCAAAGGAAAGAATGTAATGACAAATTAAACAGAGATGTTTATAATCCTGATGCTTATAAAAAGTACAAAAAACAACCCGAACAATCTGCGATTACAATGAAACATCAATTTCTGTCTTTCAGTTTAACTAAAGTAAAGAAATTCCCCAGCCATGTGAATTCCAAAAGACACGCACTGTCAGTGAATGTTTCTACTTTACCATCTGGACAGGTAGTTGATACATGAACACACACGCAGTGGGTGCGAGACGCATGGCCATATGTACAGACTGAGCCAGCTGGGGTCAATGGCAGGACAGATCTAAACATTTTAGACACATGTAACACATGTATGCACGCATGTGCATGCACAGACCTAGGCACACAGCCTTTACACAAACACATGCAAATCATCCATCAAACTATATTCTTCCCCTTTATCCTTATCAGGGTCACCTGCAAATCATGTAACAGCAAAATATTCGACCCTGAATTCAGATTTTGACTGATCAGCGGTTTTGAAAAAATGTGTAAGAGTCCTTCACTAGGTGTCACATACCAATAATCAGCAGTGTGAGACTTACTAATAGCAATCTCACTGAACATCAGAGAACCACTATGATCTTGGTGGGTCAAAGGTCGGAGAACATTCCAGACACCCCTGGACTCTTACTGTGATCTAGTAAAAGGCCAAAGAAGAGCTGCAGAGAGAACTGGAGGTCCTGGCGATGTTGCTATGTGAGCTGTGTTAGCTATTTCATATTAAGTGTGACCTTTCGTGGGATTAAATTTTCAATTCTATATGTGTAAAATATTCATTTCTATTTGCGGTGATATTGTACGCCGTGGATTATAACAGGGTACCCATCAGCAATAAAGGCCACAGTATTAGCACACGGACCCACAACTATAGTGACACACTCCAACCGCTCAAAAGTCTGACCTCTCTCTAAGTGGAGCTGCACCACAGGTCCAGGAGTCACGGGAGGTCGCTACAGCCAATCACAAGCTGTATTTGAAGTGTGAAGGGTAAACACTATGGCTGGCCTGTCCTGCCATTTACTCTGCTTATTTTCACAGCATGTAACCTAGAGAAGCGGTTGCAGAGAATATAGCATATCTGTGAGCGTGCGTGTGTGTGTATGCATCTATATCTGTGTTCCAGCACATTTTCCATGGTGTCATTACCACATGGCAGGGTTTATGCTTCACAGCACACACATGGAGCTACGCAATCCCCGTTATCCTCTCACCACACAGCCAAATACACACGGAGATATACATGCTGTGGTAACAAAGTAAACCGTACATTAACCTGACGCAACCTTCAGAAGCGGTTGAAAGCAATTAACTATAGAAAATCAAAAAAATCCCCTTTCTCCTCAGAGCTTTCTCACACACAGACCACCCTCAACCCCACCGCCACCACAATCCTTACTAGAAGCCCTTTCAACTCTACTACTTTTTTTTAAGACCACCTGTTGTCTATTATTTTTACATACAGCTTTTCTCATAAATCATAACACTGGGTAATTAATCAAGCTGTCAAAACAGTGACCGAAGGTCACCTGAAGGGGTCGGAGGTGGTTACAGGGCCGATGGAGGTCAGGGTCACACCACATTCCTCATCTTTAAGTTGGGACGGGATAGGGGCTAGGCAAACAAAAGCGAAAGCAGATGGGGGGTGTGGGGGGTGGGGGGGCAGATGAAAAAGAGAGCTAGGGAGACGGTGAGAGTGAGAGAAAGAGAGAGAGAGAGGGGAGAAATTGACAAAGAAAAGTGAAAGAAGCTGTCAGCTGCCTACAGATGAAGACAGGGGAGGCGATTCTGAGAAGGGAGGCATCACATGAAGAGGTGGAAAAAAGGGAAGAGGCATGAAAAAAGAACAAAAGAAATCTGCAAAATGTTTCTACTGTATAGACCTGAAATTGGCTGCAGAGAGAAGAAAGAGAAAAGAAGGAGGTAGGGCGATGTGCCTTCCTCGATGAGAAAATAAGAAATCAGCTGTCGAAGTATGATTGTTATCTCGTCCTTTTTCCTGGTGCGTGTGTGTGTGTGCGCGCATGTGTGTGCCCGCACGTGTATGTGTGTGTGTACACGTATAGGTGATGAGGCAGACTGATATCTTTCTCAGAGGAGTATGTATCGGTGTCTCAGCGTGTTGAGAGTCAGTTCAGAGAAAGGACCATGGGCCTGGAGTGGCATGTCACCGATTCCACAATTCACACTGCTGATTAGATCATACTGATTAGGAAGGTACACACACACACAGACACACACATGAATACAGTAAATACCCACAAAATGACCACAAGAAATCCCAAACAAACACGAATGTACTGTCTTTTCTACAAACAACGAGAAAGGAAAGAAGAAAGGAAGAATTTTAAAGTGCAAATGCCGTGGAACTCTTCACACTATGTTTGAGTCCCCCTTCCCTGCGTCAAGCATGAATTCTCAGGCGTGGCTTGCGCTATCAAAAACATCACTCTTGAATGAGGCACCGACCATTGCGCAAAATTAGCTGTCACCCTTTCCTCAAAATCTTTGTTAATCTTGTTTCCAGTGTTTGCGGATTTATCAGCACATGCATCAATGTCAGCTCCTTGGTTACTGAGCCGCAATACTTGGGAGAAGATATAATTAAAAATGTTTGGGGTGTGGGGGGCAGAAGGGGATGGCTGCTGCAGAGAGCGAGAGTGCTAGGAAAGACGGGGCGGAGTGGTGTCTGGGAGGAGGAAGGTGAAGTCTTTCCTCTCGTCTCATGCTTTCCCCTGGGAGCCCGTGGAACACAAAGTCACTGATAACAGACAAACGGGCCTGGCTGTGCCTTTCTTCCTCTCCCTCTCTTCCTCACTTTCTAGTATCACAGAGGTCAGCGTGTCACCATATCTCTTAATGACACTAGTTCCACTGATCTGGCTGTGGTCCGGGAAACTTGTCTCCTTGTTAACAGCTACCTGACACAAAGGAAAACAACAACTAAATGCATTTATGAAGCGAGCCTTAACAATCTGATAGACAACTAATCCATCTAGAGGGTTTTATACATGGCTCTCATGCTGACGTGGGGCATCATTTATGAACTCTGTTTCAGAAGATAAATAAATAAAAATACATTAGAAACAAATACTTTGTGCTACTGGAATTGTGTGATTATTTAATTATCTGTTTGCATGTTCGCTGACTTAAACTAAAACAGTTTGACATCTGGAGGGGCGGTGATGAATTACACTGTGCCACCGCAGCTTGATCCTTGATATATTTCCAGCACATCTCTTATTATCATGTGGCTTTTCAAAAAGCATCACTTGCCCATCCAACTCGTGTCAAGGGAAAAGGGACATTGTGCATTTGAAATTCAACATGCAAATCCTCACACATACAGATACTACCCACATCCGGCACACATATACACACACACTCATACGAAACTGCACACGAGCCTGTGGAAGCGCCATTGTGATGCTGAGACATCCCAGAGAGCCGTGCCACCGTGCCAGCAGGTTTCAGGGCTGTATGGATGGAGCTCCCTCCTTAGACATGAAAGCTCCAGAGAGTGTCAGACACATGTTTAAAACATTACACATAAATGCAAATTCCTTAAGGTATGAAATAATACCTACAGTTTTGGCCCTCTGACCTCCCAAAATTAAGGCGTTGAAGAATGCGTCAACTTTGTGCCCCTAAGTGTAAATATCTATCACAGGTAAAACGAAAAAAAGAAACAGCAAAGACTAAATATATTTAAATTCAGAATCTAATGTGAGGAATAAAATACAATCGGGGTATGTTTACCACTGTGTTGCAACAGCTTTTCTTTCAATGATACACTGTAAGTGCTTGAAAACTGAGGAGACCGATTGGTGCAGCTTTGAAAAAATACTGTCCAATTCTGCAGAGCCTGCTTTATCATTTTTATATTATAGTTTGGCAACGTCTTACTGAAATAAGCAAGGCTTACGCATACGATGCTGCTAAAAGGCTGTACCCAGATAACAAGCTCGCTTCCTCTCCTCTCTATCCTCGAGGATGTGGAAACCATTATTGCGAAAGAATTTCAAACTCAGCTGACAGTTTTCCACTTTGCATTAGCCCAATTTAACTGAGCTACAGTATACAATATACAGTACATTTCATTTACAATTTTAAGTTGCACGCACACACTGTCAGTAGTTTTAAAATGTTCTAAACCCACATTAAAGCTTTTAATGCAATGCTATCTGAAGAACAAAGAGAACCACAATAAAGTCCTGGTTTTTGATGTAGTAGATTGTGTAGAAACTTATCTATACTCTCTAAATCTTTTAATGATAATGTAAATGATGAAATCCCCACATTATTCACATTGAGAAACATTATTCCTGGGGCGCCCATATAGCTCACTGGGTTGAGGGGGCGACCCGTGTGAATTTACTGCTTGTCTTCCCTTTGCTCTTTCTCCCAGCTTTCCTATCATAATAAAGACTAAAAGCGTAAAATCTAATATTTAAAATAAAGAAACACTGTCCCTAACATTATACCTAACTATTTGCCCATGCATTTCTTTATCTTTACTTCAAAGTAAAGATAGCATGCTCTTTTGATAGCCACTTATGATACTAATATGCATTCAGTTCACCTAATTAGTTGTGATATGTTCCATCAGGTGTTTCTGTTACCTTTAAACAACTGTTCAAGTCTTTTGATTGCCCAGTGTCACCTTTATCAAAAGGAGCCGGTGGCATCAAATTGTCAAGGAAATATAAGGTTTATTTGATTTGCAAATCACTACTGTTTTTCCCCCAATTTAAATATTACAGTTCCGCATGGAAAAAGACCCCCTGCCCACATCATAGTCAGCGCTGAAATAAAAGCCAAAAAAACAGAACTCATTGCTCTCCGTCACAAGAATATGGCTGTCCAGTGGCAGAGGCTTTTTAGGCTACGGCCCCAGCCTTAACCTCTCACCATGGTTGATACAACATGTCAACACTGAGAGCACAGCTTTTTTTTATCCATGCTCACATTTTCTCTTCTTCTATCCTCTTCTGGCTCTTCTTCCTCCCTCTTTTTCTCCTCCATCCAGACCTTTAAGTGTGGTCTGGCAGGTTTGGCTGGGAGGTCGTGTATTCCCCCTCTTCATTAGTGAGAAAATGGACTCTGGTAAACGCTTGTTAAAGCCCTTACCTACACTCTCCCAGTTAATGGGAGTGATCCATTTGTGTCCGTTTCTGCCTGACAAGGCTTTACTGGAAGATTAATAGTGCGATGTCAGGGCACGGCCACCCTCTGTCCCGTTCTCATTTCCTTTCTTCTGGGATGGACACATGCAATAATGGAGCCCCGTCTTTTGTTGTAACACCGTGATTAGCCAGGGACGGGAAGAGAAAAAAAAGAAAAGGAATGACAGAATGAGAAGAAGAAAGGAGGAGAGGAGATGAAAACAAAAGGAATACGAGAAAAAAAAGCTCTTTCCTTGACATTGTACAAAGGTAGGTTTTAAGGTTGTGAATTACAAGCACTTGACAATAGTAGAGCAATATCATTAATTAATCTCAATGCGGGGTGAAGAGGGATATAATGAATCACTTATGGATATTTCCTCTGTTTTAAGGCAGGATTTATCTTGGTATGATTCAGAGAGGTCTTGAGCATTGATGATGGAATGTATTACAGGAGAAAAAAAATAACAAAAATAATAGAAAGACTGAGAAAGGGAATGCCAAGGGAGAAATAATAAAGACAGACAAAAAGACAGCAACTGATAATGAAAGAGAGGAGTGGGGAGAAGTCCTTAAAAAGGCCACCCAGGGTTTCGTCCATCACCCAGGCCTCCAGCCATCCCTCTTCCTTTTGGGGATGACACTGTCAAGTGCTCTGTCCCTTCACTGCCTGAACAGGATAATCACTCTTAATAATTACACAGATATTCCCGGGAAGTCTTCCCTGTCGAGCAAGAGAATCCCGTAGTGTAAGAGGCCTGCCTGGAAAAGTGCCAAATAAACGTAAAATTAAAATCTCTCTTTATTTTGTTTTGTTTTTTTTCTCTTTGTATTTTATCTCCTTGGGTCTTTTCTCTCTGGTGAGTTCTCTGATGGGCAGACCAACAATCTGGTAAACACACAAACAGACACAGAGAGGAGACCTGCATCACAACCCCCTCCTTACTACATCACAGTCAGTGCCAACGGAGAGCAGGGTGTTTCTCAAAGCAGAGGATAGGGGGACTGGGGCTAGTGGTGTCTCATTAAATTCTTGGGATTGTCTAATTGTCTTTCGTGGACCTCTGAGAGACTAGTACATTATACTCATTGCAATTAACTAAACAAAAGAGCCGAACCGCCCAAGCACTAGGGACAAGACTGGCTAGGGGGAGCAAGCTTTCCAGCCAGGACCACTACAACAAAATACAAACACACATATACCAAAAAGAGAGTGCAGAGAAACACTAAAGAACAAGAGAAAAGATATGAAGGAGTGTGAAAAATGAGGGGGAATAAAAGAGGAGGGGATGACTAAGGACTCAGACAGATCTTGGGATTGGCCAGATGTCAGAGTTGGGTGGGAGGTTAGGGTGAGACAGGGTGAGGAAAAAGAGAAGGAGGGTGTCTGTGCTCATTTGAGACGCACCTTTGTGCTGGACCTGTCTTGTTTACTGCACTACAGCTTAGCAGTGCGAGGGTCCTATTCAGGGTGCAGGCCTTTCAGTAGGTACTGAAGGAACCCTTAAGCCCACTTAACTACCATTTTCACACACTCTGCCTGCTCTCCTCTTTGTCCTTGCCTCCATTACATCAAACGCAGGAACAAAGGCGGGGAACAGAAACTGGGGCTGGCAGAATGGCGCCCATCACAAATATTAATTTGAAAAGGTGTTGGAGAGTAGAATCTACTTTTATGCACAAGGACAACTTGGGATTTTTTTTCCCCTGCCGTGTAGGGGGGCTCTTTGGGGGCCGCAATGAGCTTGGTTTTCAGGCTAAAGGGGAGCTTGAGGACTTGCAGCACAATTATCCAAGAATAAGGGGCTTGAGATGTGGCACACTGCTAAAGACTGAGCACACACAAGCACAGACACATGCACACGTATTGCCTATAAAATATCTTTCTAACACTGGGCCTCATTCATTTGCCGGGGTTATTAGGCAAAGCAACAAAATCAATAAACACTGCTTCTTCTTCATTACTGGTACTCCAGAAAAATACACAGGACGCAGATAATTACAAGCGCCAAAAATTAACCCAAAAAAAAAAAAAACGTGAGGTAAGAACAAAAGCAACAAAATATCACACGTATACTGAGATCTTTGAAATGGTGCTTTCATTCAGACACACTTCACTGAAGCATATTTGCTGGGAAGTAAATGGGTTTGTAAAACTGACCTTGAATTGACTGGTAGAAAAATAATTGTCTGAACTAGATGTAATCCACAGTCCACCGCTCTTATTGCTATTAATTTGGGAACACATACACACAGATTCACACAGGTGGAAGGCGCATGCATTTTCTGTGGAATGCAGTTTGCAGTTTTAGTCGGATCACATGAGAAAGCGGGGTGAAAAGTTTATGCTGCCATTACCCATTAAAAAATAAAAATAAAAGGGTGCATGCCTCATTCTGACACAAATGCAACACGTACACACACTTCCCTAGTTCAGGGAGTCATGGCAGGGTTAGTGGTATGTTGAAAAGCCCATCCTGTGTGTATAGACGGTGTATCGCTCTAATCTGCAGGATACAAGCTCTGCAGTCCCAACCCCACCTCCATCTCAGTCTGCACGCACTCCAGGTCTTGCTGTTGGTCAAACCAAATGCTGACCTGCACTGGCCCTGGCTCTCTCAGCAGGCTGGCTCTGACCCAGCTACTCTGGCTGACCCTGCGAACATGTGGTCAACTTGGGCATGGCAGACGCTCCACTCTCAGGTGTGGTGATGAAACGATGGAAAAGAGGGGAAAGAGGAGAAAGAGGACATGAGACTAGCCCAAAAACTTAATTTATTAAAATTCTTGATTTCTGCAGTAAAAACCTAAATGCTAATAACAGATAAAGTAATTTGCTAGGCCCTACATACGTCTTCTGCCATACTGAGTTTAAATACTTATGTTGTAGCTCAGAATTTATTGGACAAGAACACACAAATGTATTTACAAGAACTGTTTTTAATCCTGATGGGATGGAAACCCATGGACATCATTAAATGCTGCATCTCCACCCTTGAGAAGTTCTGTTTGATGTTTACTGCAACCATCCTCTCTTTACATCCAGTTTTGTATTTGACTGATTTAGCCACTTAATAATATTCAATCACTTTGTCATGTAACACTCATAAATTACTTTTTGCATCATTTGGACTGTTTGCTTTCCAACCAGTTTTGCAGCATTTAGCTGAATCTGAGCAGACAGTATAGCCATGTTCACATCAGAATTTATCCTGCTACTTCTATCAGCAGTCCCATCATCAATAAACACTAGTGAACTAGTTCTATTGGCAGTCATACATGCCTGTGGCATTACATTGCCTCCATCATGATTAACAGATGCTGTTGTATGCCTAGGATCATGAGCTGTTTCTTTCCTTCTCCATACTGCTTCTTCGGTTTCATCTGTCCAAAGATACTTCCCCCCCACCCCAGAACTCTTGTTCTGGCGAAGTCTAATGTGCTCTTCTTTATCTTGAGTGTAACCAATAGTTTGCACCTTGTTGTAAACCACCTATGTTTATATTCATAAAGGCGTCTCTTGATTGTAGACTTTTACAATGATACCCTACCTCCTCAAGAGTCCTCTTGACTTGACTAGATACTGTGAAGGGTTTGGCTAAACCAAGAAAGAATTGTGCAATCTTCCACTTTAGTTGTCTTCTGTTGGCTTCCAGGCATTTTGGTGTTTTTGAGCTGGCCAGTGCATTACTTCCTTTTAAGACTGTGCCAGACAGTTCATATATAGCCACTCCTACAGTTTTTGCCATCTCTCTGATAAGTTTATTTTACCTGTTCAGCTTAATGATGGCTGAATAATGACACAGACATCTCTTTGGACCTCATATTGAAAGTTCCTGTGAGCATTCACCAAATGCAAGTTCAAAACTCCAGATCTTTTATCAGCTTAATTTTTTTTTTCCTGAAATAACTAGAAAGGCAACACTTGGCCATGAAACTGGTCGCCAGTCAACTGTTGAATTACTTTTAAACCTTTAGAAAATGTGTGACTGCATATAAAAATGGCTGTAATGCAGTACTTTGGTTAAAACCGCTTAAATTATAGCTGAAAATCATCATAATTTATTGGTTGTTTAAATTAAAACCCACTGTAGTGGTACTGAGGCAAAAGAACAAAAAATGTCCAGTAACGTATGGACCTAGCTATACATCTAAAAGGGAAAAGCTGCAACAGGGGGAAAGTGTTTCTCTCTCACTGAATTGTCACTGCCAAAATGATTCTTCTTTGGACTGTAACGGCACTTGGAAGCCAGCAAATCAGATGCATTACTGCCACCCTGTGTGGACCATAAGTTTGATTTGAACCAGCGCTACCAGAATCAAAAGCCTGCTATTTCATGAGGGAAGGGACACTTTCCTTTCACTCGTGCACCACTTAAGGCTTCAAAGATTATACTCAAAATGATAATTAATATATTACTGATCAATATTGTAAACACGATTATTTAAGAGGAATGTCTATAATTCAAACATCACCCAGTTATTGAACCTAAAAATGTGCTTTTTGTATGTATATGTATAGATATATATATATTCAAAACTAAAATAAATCAGTAAAAAAAGAGGTGGGAGTGGCAGATAGTGTCCCTAGTGTCCGGTAGGGAGGAATGAACTGTGCTTTCTGACCATAAAGGTCGACTCAAATAGGCATCCACCAGTCCGTGCCTGTGACTCCACCGTGGATGGAGAAACCCACAAGCAGCAGCAGATGCACATGCCTCAGGAGACGTGTAAGGCAGCTACGGCAGGTTAAGGCAGGTAAGCTGCACTCAACAGTAAGTGACTTTAAGCTTTTTTTTTTTTTTTTTGGGGGGGGGGGGCAGTGTAAAGGAAAGAGGTGTGCTTGATTTATAACAAACAATAGATTTGCAGCAAAAATGAACACAAAACAGTAATAATTTTATCCTGACTATTTTGTTTTTGCTGGAAGCCAAAATTATAATTGAAAATAAAATTTGATTAATTGCCCAGCCCTAGCATCACACCCTTGGAAAAAATAAAAACATACACGCTTACAATCTGCTTATGATGCAGCCCTACGGGGGTTTCACTAACGTTAACAGGAATACTGGAGTAAGAGATTTAAAGACGCAAAGGACGGTCTCCAGGTGTCAAGTAGAAGTGGTGACTTGGTTTAAATTACCACACACTGAGAATTAAACACTTCACACAACGTATTTCCACCCAGGATTGCAGGAAAATAAAGAAACAAATAAAGACAAGGTGGTTAGGGAAAGAAAATAACTGTCAAAACCACAGATTTTAGCGATCTGAAGCAAATACTGTGTAAACAAGTCTAAGCAAAAATAAATAAATAAATAAATAATAAAAAAAGATGAACTTTTGTTTTGTTGCTCATTGAATTGTGTGATGGGTGATTATTTCACTGACAGACAGACAGAAAGACAGGCAACAACAGTTAATATGGCCAAATTCCTGCCCACTTGTCATTTATTGACAGTGAATTGAGCAATGGCTCAGAACCACTTTTTCATGTCTGATACCAATATTGATACAGCAGCCTCGAGTATCTGCCTATACTGTCAGCTGTCAAACTAACCATGGAAACCTTTTTTAAGCAGAATCAGTGTTCCACAGTGTTCACATCTCTCATTATGGCATGTCACATAAAGTACAGTAAATGTAGATAGATCAGGCTAATGAATCATATCTTGCAAATTTTCCCCCCAATTTACAGTCAACTAATTTTTTTAACAGTGACAATAGTAGTGAGTAGTAGACTGGCATTTGACAGATTAACTCATAAAAAGAGTCCAGAAACAGGTTTAACTGAGCCTGAAAATCAACAGCAATACTGTAGTACTGAATACTGAAGTTAGGACAGGAAAGCAAGGAGACCAGCCAGGTGTACGCGTGCTTTTGGTGTGTCAGATATAGGCCGGAGAACACGAGAACTGAAAAAGATAACAAGTAAATCTGAGAGTTGAGGACACCTCCAGGGAGGAGTGGTGGGTGTTTTGATGACAAAATCATCTTCCATAGGCCCTCAGCTCCCGATCTCCCTTTAGTCCCTCAGAGCCACAGCATTAATCCGGGGAAACATTGTGTGTCTGTATGTGTGTTGGACTTCTATTCTTCCTACATCGATAGTACTCAATCTTCAATAGCGTGTAGCACTATAATTTCTTATCCATCTGCTTTTTTTATAGACCCTACATCAGACACAGAGGAATAAATAGCCACATTTATGCTAACATACAGTTAAGATCACTGCATTTCGCTTTTAGGCAGATATCTGCAGGGGGAAGAGGAGAGAAGTGTCTGGAGAAATGGAAAGACAGCCTCGAGGAAAGGCAGTGAAAGATGAAAACAAAAAATATAGACGACTTGATATGATAATTTGAAAATATTGTATCATATATGTGGGCATATAATATCCTGCTTCTCTAAATAAGGTGTAGGTTGGTAGGTAGATAGATCAAGAGAGCAGTCCAAGAGGAAAAGAGGAAGAGTGTGTTGATCTAGCCTGACAGCATACTGCCACCTATGTGTCTGATCTGGTACAACAGCCTCTGTTCTTCACATATCTGTCCCAGGATCTGTCACTCAAGTTTGAAATTATTCAGAATAACACAACCATAAGAAAGGCTACATCTGAGGCAGTGAAATGATAAAAGCCCTAAAGAGATTACATGCAGACAGTGACAGTTTTAGAGAGGGAAGGACAGAGAGATGGAGAGAGGAAAAAAGAGAAAAATCATGCCTGTTCCACAAAGCCAGCTGTATCAAAAGGTAGCATAGCAGCCTGGAGCAAACGTCTGCTCACCTGCCAGCCCAGTCAGACCAAATCTCTCCCTCTCTTTATCCCTCTCTTTATGGCCTTTGCCCGCATCAAACACGCAAACTGCCAAATGCACACAAAAGCAAATGATCAGTGTTTATTTAATTAACGTCAAATCATCAAAGTCATACCTGTACTTGCATTTAAGAACAAATACACACACACACACGCTCCTCCTCTTGTCGATAAAAGCATCAGTCTAGGTTTGGAATTACCCGGCTGGGGAACAGGCATGGCTGGTGGGTTGGGCTACCACCCAGGCTCATATGCAGGTTCCAGTTCATCCACAGTTCATGCATAGTCTCATCTTTTTTGAAGAAGCATCCCATCAGCCCAGGATCATGATTATTCAGGACAGAGAGAGAAGTGCGGCGTGCCATCAATATAACCCTTCTCCCTCCCTCACTCGTTCGCTCTCTTTTTAACACAAACACAAGACTCCACTGGAGAGTTGGCGCTGCAGCATTTAAACCCATGTTCTGACCCTATGCGTAGATCCATGCCAAGTAATAATTTGTCTTTCATTCTCACTTTGCAGCACCTCCCCGGCTACAAAAAAGCACACTGCCCTGAGCTTTGAACCTTTAATTATCTCATTTCACTAACTTTGAGGATCAAGCTGCAAAATTAAGTAGGAATATTTAAAATCACCACATCTGCAGGGATACCACATGTATTATTAATTCGTGTGCATTAAACAGACAAATATGAGCATGGGAATAGGCATTTCACACCAAAAGTAATGCTAAAGGACTTTTACTATGGATTTTGCAGGATCAGCACACCAAATTAGAGCAGAAATCAGGAAGCTACTGCGTTTGACTTATTCAAAATGTGTATATGTCAAAAAAGCACCAGCATTGTTAATAAAAAAAAATCCATTGAGTAAGAAAGTAAGAAAGGTAATAATCACCAGCAAAAGGTGACAAATACAGAACAAAAAACGAGCAATAAAAGGCAACTGAAGTTCTTTAAAAAGAAAAAGTCACCCTTTTTCTTGGGAGGTGGTGGGGGAACGTGCATAACTGTTTTCCACGCACAGCATAAGGAGGAGGGTTTTTTTTCTGAATGCTCTGACTAAGGTTCCCCACCAGCAAGCCAGCTTGCTTTTCCTGCACTGCCACCCACTGCCAGCATATGCCACTTCCATACACAAGTGAAAGCATGAGAAAGTTCACAAAAGCTACACACACGCACGCACCACACAAGCACATACTGTCTGTGCATTCATACACTTGCGTACACACCCATCTCTCTAACAAACGCACAGACACCACCACCTGTTTCTGAATTCTCACATACACACACACAAGCATACACACACACACACACACACACTTTGTTCTTCTCATCTGGCCTCCTCCTCTTCCAGTATTTATTTTAATCTGCATAAGAGAAGTTCACCAAGAAGTCAGCAGGACATACAGGAGTTGCATCTCCACCATCCCACACTTGCACGTGCAGGCACTTGCAAAGCTACAGAGACGCACAGGAAGAGGGTGTGGACTGAGACCCAAGGTAAGGTGGAGGTAGGATGCATCAGCACTTTAAATGAAACAACAGTAAATAAAGAATTGTTATGATATTATGACACCCACCAACCCACACAAAAACACACACACACAATCCTTCCGATGTCTTCCCATAGCAGTGACAAACATAAAGGACGGAACAGTGAAAATAAAAGAGTCTGTCAGACTGTCAGAGTAGTTTGTACATGAGGATGAAGGACAAAAAAATATTAATTATATTTAATATCTTATATGCACACAGATTATTCCCTGCATCTGTGAATGGCATTAGTAAGCAAATGAGAAGGAAAGGAGACAGAGAAAATAAGAATGAGCAAGAAAGATCTGTATGTAGGTTATTGCAGTCTCACTGCACCACTCTTGAATTTCAAACAAGAACCCTGGGCAGAGGAGAGAGCAGAGGAGTGGAAAGGGAGGAAAGACAGAGAGGCGGCGGGGCGAGAGAACGAGCAGCAGGCTAACACTGGAGGCTAACAGGAGGCAGGCAAGAGAAGTGGTTATTAATGAGATATCGTAACTAAAGAAGGGCCCAAAAGAAAGACATGACATGGATGAAGAAAAAGTAGAGACGGTCTTCGAAAGGGGAAACAGAACTGTTCGTAGGGAGTGAGAGAGCGGCTGAAGTTAATAAAAAGCTACAAAAATCTACACAAAATTAGGATCTTTTTTTTTTTACATTTTCAATTTGAATTCTTACTGTGCAAGAGTTATTTTTGAGTTAAGATTTGTTTTGTATGTATTCAAGTATGTAGTCCTACATTTTTCTGGTCGTGTACTTTGGTTCACTCAGGAATGTCTTCAACTGTATTTGTTCATGTTGCGTGCACCCAGGTGTTATTTATGTGTGTCTATGAGATGTGTGTGTGTGTGTGTCTGTGTGTTAAGCGGCAGTATCGCCCTAACTGCTGGTGTATTAGAGGGACAGCTCTTTGATCTAGGGGCTGTGCCGGGCCTCAGTACTCGCTGTGCAGGGTGGTCTCCCATCATGCTCGGCTGATCACAGCCTCAGCCTCACTATTGGCTGCTTGGCAGGCCCTCCCATCAGCCTTGATGCTACACGCCTCTGACAACTTCATTAGCATAATTCGACCCTTTGCTATACTCGGCTTTGCCAGCGACAGGAAGCGAGCGCTGGTACAACTGGCACACAACCAGATTAGTCCAGGAAAGTCTCTTACACCAATAAAAAGGTAACACCAAGAGGAAAAAAGCCAAATAGACTCACACGTTAGATTGAAGGCAACAGTTAATAAGAAGATCATTTTTCAGCGACATTTTTCCCCCAGATCTAAAATTCACAAAGGCTCACAGTTTTTGTATTCTTGTGCTTTGTGCTGCAATGTTACATTCAGTGAGGGGCACTACACCCTTATTAACAGACTAATAGGATGATTTTTCTTTAATCTGATGATGGGACGACGAAAAAATGGGCAAAGAAAGAGGAATAAAATTTTAATATGTTGTCTCCAATTATATGCTATTCTGATGTAGTCAGTCTCTTCATCGTACTCTCTTTTGCTGTCTTTCACAAGCATTTTGCTTGTGAAAATATTTCCTGTATTGCTTGCTCTTCACACATTGGTCAACAATATGCACTACTTGAAGCTTAGATAAAGATGTGAGAGCATGAGAACACAGGGTGTAGGTGTATATGCGTGCATGTGCAATTTCTGCTGTTAGACTTTTGCTTAAATAGAAGAAGTATTGTTCTGTAATGTGATTCACAGGTGAGATCAGGAAAACATCAGGTTTTTGTTCTGTGTATAGTACACTGCTTTTAGGGTTCTGCATTGCTTAACAACTGCTACTGTATGAAGAACCTGCCTATTCATTTATGTCCTCTGTAATGGACATTTGTTTTTGGTCTTTATCTTTTGCTAAGTCCTGATGTACTAAATAGAAGACATCCTGGGCTTTCCATCGAGTTCTAATGTGTTTGGGTGGCTTTTTTTTTTCAGCTCCACAGAGGCAGGAAATCATAAAAAAAAAGTTCAATAGGAAGGTTCTTTTTTCCTCAGTTCTCAGGAGGATATGCCACTTATTTTATTTCTCAACTTTCTCTTTTTGGAGCATGCTCCATTTTTTAAAATAAAGTAAATGTATAAATAAGAAATCGATAGATGTCCAATTCGATGGCTATGCTTGAAATATCAATATCAAAGCAAGAGCCTCTTACCTATGCTTGAGTTTCTAACCAGGAAAACTGATTGACGGTCGCTGATGGTCCATATCATCAATAGCTTTTCATCTTTTACAGGCATATTGACACATCTAGGACAAAGCTTTAAAATACCTCATTTGAAATGACAGTAATCTTATATCTGACTCCACTAATAAATCCTTGGTTGTATTCCTGTGAATACTAGCTTCTCAGAGTCCAGGCCATTCAAACTTGTGATTGCAGAGATTATGGAGTAAGCGTGCCTCTTTTCAGCTTTCAAGTAAATCCACCTGGCCAGCTGTTTGGACTCATTTCATGTCCAGGTTGCTGAACAAGACATCTACTTGTAATACTGAGGTTGGTAGCTGGTAAAGCAGGTAATCCAGGTTTACAACCATTGTAGCTCAGTGGTAGTTAGATGAACTATTGAACTCTGTCCCTGCAGCTGAAGATCAGCAGTGTAGCTAATTAGCTGGTCACCGGGATGAGAAAAAAAAAGACAGACACCTCTCTCTTCTTCCCGCGTTCTGCTTTCACTTCTTTTTATCTCTCATTCATGAGCCCTTGGTGCTGCCCTTGGAATTGAGTATGTAAACTATTATTTTACACATCATAAGCAGAGTCTGGACTGGCATTATAAATCCATGCTACCGATTGCATAATGACCACATTAGTATACTAAAGTTGTATCAGAGGCAATGCGGTACGAAAAAGACGAGCAAAATATTGCTTCATAATTTTAAGACGCATTTTATTTAACCTGAATTCCAAGCGAGTCGTCAGTCGTCCAAGCGAGACTTTGACGACGACGACGATGATGAATCTTTAAAAATATACTATACTGCACTCTTTAAAATCATTTTGTCAATCAATACCTCAGCAATAATACGATCAGATTCAAACGCTTTTCGTTTTGGGGGGTTTTATACGTTATCGAAGACTACACCCATCACATATTAATGATACAGAGTATAGCACAGAAACTGATTACAAGTAATAGCTGAAAGCTATGTGTGTGTAATCCTAGGTTTTTTATTCAACTATTCTCTTAATCAAGAACACTGAAATGATGGAATATCCAACCAAGAAAGGAATGTGCTCTGGATTTTCAGGAAAAAAAAAAGATGGCTAGCTGGATGGCTGAGAGAGAAACTCAATCCTGTCTCCTGCTGAGGAAGAGACGGGTGCTGGCTGTCGACAGGCACACCACCTGACTACCACACAGCTACTGATTTGAAACGACAAGTCAAGAGAAGTCAGGAGTAAATAAGAGAGATCGACAGAGTGAAAAATAGAGAAAAAGAGAGAGAGGCGGATAATAGATTTGAGAGTGTTTTGGGGGAGTAAACAGATGGAGTAAACACAGCACGAGGGAAACCAGGGGACTCCCACCGAACCCGCTCAATGTGTCACTGACACTGCAGAGTAGAATCAACAAAGTGCTCTGAGGGCAACGCGCACGCATACACACACACACAGCCTCCCACACAATCACACACAGTTCACCAATTGGCAGGATGCTGGGACCCAGAGCTCCTATCCAGAGCAGTGACAGGCACATGGAGAACAAGCTGGCTGACAGCACATGACAACTCTTCAACTAGTGGAAAGGAACGAGGCATCTCCTACTCTACTTTCTGAGCAGCTTCAAGTACCGTCAATATACGCTGGTGAAAATAATGTAGTATTTTCTAATACAATGAATATATTTCATGTGAAATACAACTCTGTGTTGAGGAACAGCTACAATTTACTGTCTCTCATCTACTGGTTGTGCTCTGAACCTCATCCTAACACCCATCTGTATTGCTTCTCTCTTTCCAATTTCTTCCTTGCCCCCAGACCTGCTGGTATGCCCAAACTGTGCTGCTGTGTGCCAGCGTACCAACAGGCCTGTAGGCCTATCCAAGAGAGAGAAAGGGAGGAAGAGAGAAAGACGGAAGGTAGCCAATTAAGACTGGGTAATGGGAGGATAAATGTGTGTGTGTGTCTGTGTGTGTGTGTGCATGTGTGTGTGTCTAGTATGGGTGAATGCCTGACTTCAAGCGGCTTGCTCTTATGTGTGCATGTGTGCGATGCCACAGGCTGTGCACACAGCCAAACTTAATTTAGCAGGCCCAGGTTTTTAGCACATGCCTGAAGCTAGCCAGCAAACTATTGCTAGACCAGAAGGCCAGAAGTTAACAGGCACATTGCTCTCTTAAGCCCTTGAGATCTTGTTCCCACCCTAAGGGGTGAGAGAACTCATTTAGTCATTGATGACCATCACTGTTCACATCCTTGTGGTCATATTTTTTCATCAGGCACTTCATTAAATAAAGTATTATGGAGATACAACCCCACAAGAAGACCTTGACAATGCAAAAAGAACCATTGTCAAACTTCTGATACTGTTTGTGATTCTTCATGAAAATGACATTCCACGAGACTTTTACCTACATAGGGACTCAGATTTAAAGCCATGTAGCAGAAGCAGACGGCAAGATCCAACAGGCTTCTGTTTCCTACGTGTCCCAAGGAAAAAGCTGATAAGATATGCCACTTTGTTTATGTGTGTGTGTGTGTGTCGGTACATCGGGACTGAGATGGATGTGGATTTTCTTTCTTTTTTTTATGCAGTGGGGCATGCCCTCGACGCTGCTGTCACTGATTTTAAAAAACACACAGGCACAGCAAAAACTGAGGACGAAACACACACCTTGATCACTGAGGTGTATGGGAATTCACGCCTAGGGACTCAACACAACAAAACAGTGTTGGATTATGTCTGAGCCGCCAAAACAAACAAACATATGCCAAATGAGCTAAGCAAAAAGCCACCAAATTTCTACTCATCTGGCTCACATGCCGTTTGGCTACGGGATTCATAAATATTGCATAACTGCAACAGAGATCAATTACAAAGGATAGTGTTTGGATGGAGCCTAAAGAAAAACTCAATCAAAGCTAATCTAGAATGAGACATGTCTGAGTGTGTGTGCCTAAATGCATGCACCAGTGTGTGTTGTCTTATTCTAAAAGGTAACAGGCAGCCAGCTTTACAGAGCATGACCTAGAAAGTGAAACCACACGGCAAGGCACTAAATGTGTCATATGGGCTCAATCATTTTCTCTCTCTCTGTCTTCAGAGAAAGAGAGAGACAAAGACAGAGATAGAGAGACGGAGGAACAGGGAGAGAGAGGTCTTCTACCAGCCCGCTGCACTCAGAAGCTAATTAAGTCATTTGAAATAGCCACAGAGGGTACCTGTATGCAATCTAGCCAAGGCAAAGGGTTGATGAGGCTCTGTGAGGCCCCAGGCTAACTTCAAAAAGAAGGCAGAGGAAGGGAATGAAAGAAAAAAAGGAAAGGAGAAAGGAAGGGGGGAAAAAAGTGAAGTGGATTTTTTAATTGAAGCCCAACTTGAAGAAGAGCACGTGTGTCTCTGTCTCCTTATGTTTTGCAGCAGGAAAAAAGGTTAAGCATGCCCCCAGCAGAGTGTGTCTGCACATACAGACTCCCAATGGGGAGAAGGTGGGAAGATACAGGGATGGAGAGATGGAGGGGTGCAGGAGAAAGGCTCAAGATAATTGAGAGAGTTCACTGAGCGGCCAAGTCATAGAGTGTGAGCGAGCATGTGTCCATGAACTCCCTATCCCTCACTGGCATATTCAAAGACACACATACACACCTGTGTGTACATGCTCTGTCTCTTGCTAGACACATACTGTAGTGAATGGATACAATCACAGGCATACACACAGTTAATGGAAACTTACGGGCAGCAGTGGGAGTCGAGCATTAGTTTTGCCTCATTTCTACAACCACAGATGACAACATAAGAAATCCACAGCTCTGACTGAACAGAACACACATCTGAAGGTTTTGTGCCCTAACATCCATGCCCTCACTGGGGGCAAGCCTGGCAACACCAGTGACTGAATTGGGTCACACACACTCACACACATACAGTACATACACACATAGTATAGACTGCAGCACTGGCAGCGTGGTGATCACGGGAGAGGGCAAGCAGGGGGCTGAATGTAGAGTGATTGGACTATTCTAGGTCAGCTCTCCTGACAATGCACCACTGTCTCCTAATGTGGTGGGCTAAAGGATAACGGCTGCATTTGGCCTGAAATTACAGCTACACTTTCCAGAGAGCAGGAGTATCTGCTATGCATGCACATAGACACACGCACACGGAGACACACAGCACAGAACTTCAGACTGTCCAGAAGCACACATCTGTTTATACTGACCTATCACTGACACATGTAATCCAATATGAGACGATATTTCTTCATAAAATAGGTCATCACATATAGAGATTATTGGCTAGTTTGTCCACCAGAGAAGCTCCGACTCCACTGTAGCAAAATGATCATCTCTTTCTGCAACACGTAGCAGGACAATAATGCTGGAAAGTTAAAAACAATGACCCCTTAATTTGACCCTTTTCACTATAATGAACACACTGTAGGTATTTACTGTATATGAATAGAAACAATTGGCAACATGTGCAACATCATTTTTTCCACACCCTAAAAATAGGTAAAGGCTTGAACAGCATTGGTCAGGCTCTACTTAACAGTCAGAGCCAAAGGCATATTCTAAAACATGAAATGACAGATAACACAAGTACAATAGAGCATGCATAACCAAGACATGTGTATATATATCTGGGGTTAAAGAGGTTTAGAGCAACCTCAGGATCCCGGGAATTTAAATCACCTCTTGCTCTTTTTTTCTATCCCGGTCTAATAAAGCCGTGTGCAGGAGATCTCCTCTGCAGCCTATAGAGCGTGATCAGCCTGTGGACTTCAAAGAGGTTGCAACTAGGTCACCACAAGACACTGCAGTCAGCTAGAGTGCAGTCTCTGGCCTGAGACATCTCACTTCTCTCCCTCTCCCCCCTTTGCTCCATCCCTGTCTCCCTCACTCTGCTAATCACTCTCTCACTCTCCGCTCTGCTAATAACTGCTTCTCACTCTCTTGCTCTTTCTCTCCCCCAGTACAATGATATCAGTCAAATTAAAATGGATTATGGCGCCTTTTTCTCTTGTCATTCCCTGGGGTTGTACAGCACCATGTCATGTTACTGTTACTATAATGTTATTTCTTTATCACTGTCCATCGTTGCTGGTGCTCAGCAGTTTAACAAATGTTTTAAGTTAGACAGCAAGCAAGAAAAATGGAGGAGCAGGGAGACGGCGAGAGAAGGCAGATGCAGGAAACGAGAGTGGAACACCAAGCTGAATGCAGAAACAGCCCAATCCTCCATGGTCTCACACTGCCATCCTGATCTGTCAAAGGCCAAAGAGACTGACTCCAAAGGCTACTTTTTGCAGTTTGGATTAAACAGCCACATAGGCAGCCCGAGAGGTGACCAGGAAATAAGAACCTTAGAAAGCAAAGAAAGAAATGAAAGAGGGAGGAAAACTCATGAGGGAGAGAGAAAGGGTGAGTGTGAAGAAGGTCAATATGAACAGAGAGCTGCAGGGCTGTTGCTACTCTGAACACTGAGCAAAACACAACTCTGTTAACATTAGAAAACTGCCACCAACATCTAACTTGGACAGATGGGAGAGGAAGCAAGAAGGGATTGCTGAACAACCGGGGAAGGTACACTTTCAATAATGCCTGAAGTTCAAGTTGCGAGCAGGAGGCAGCTGTCCTCGAGACTAAATATTTCTGTTTCATAGTCTGGTCCCTTACAGCAGATCTTAGTTTAGGTGGAGACATCAGTGGCACTTAACACACAGTGGATAGATGCAGAAATAGATGCAGTGGTTTAGTGAAAGGTGCAAACAAATAGAAAGTGCATAAGGAAAAGATTTTAGCATGACAACCTCTATTCTTCAACACAGCCTAAACTCTCTTAGACAAGCTTCCTTGTAATTTATTTAAGTAGTCTTCTGGAATAGTTCTTTAAAGATGATTATAGACACTCACTGTTGGACTTCCCTCCTCTCCACATATACTATATACCATAAACAATTTGGATTTTTGGATGCTTGTCACTTCTTCTTTAATCCACTTGTCAATTTTCCTCAATTGTTTTATGGACACACTGCACACCATGCCATGATAAGCCAAGCTTTCAGCTAATAGGTATCTGGAATCATCTTGTTGGTGTAAAAGTCAAGCTGTGTTATTTTTGGCAGCATTTTTTAGATTCAACTAAAGAAATCCGGGAAAAATTCATTTTTGCAACAGACTGCCAGCAAATGGTAAATGGTAAATGGCCTGTATTTATATAGCGCTTTACTAGTCCCTAAGGACCCCAAAGCGCTTTACACTTAACACACTGTTTGCTGCTACAGCTACACATGTTTCTTTTCCAACTATTTATTTATAAGTGACTTATGTATGTATGTATGTATGTATATATATGTATATATTGTACTATTCTTAGTTAGCGTATTGTCTGTCTTGTCTTAATGTTGGTTTAAAATGGAGCACTGTAACAAAAAATAATTTCCCCCAGGGATCAATAAAGTATTCTGATTCTGATATCCAGTCATCCACCCATTCACACACACATTCACACACTGGTGATGGCAAGCTACAATGTAGCCACAGCCACCCTGGGGCGCACTGACAGAGGCGAGGCTGCCGGACACTGGCGCCACCGGGCCCTCTGACCACCACCAGTAGGCAATGGGTGAAGTGTCTTGCCCAAGGACACAACGACCGAGACTGTCCAAGCTGGGTCTCGAACCGGCAACCTATCCGATTACAAGGCGAACTCCCAACTCTTGAGCCACGATCGCAATAAAGTGTTTTTCTGTAGATGCAACACTGGTTCATCTCTGGAGTCATAGCTCAGTGCTAACTGGTAAAATACATACACAAACACACAAAAAAATCCTAGAATTCCAAAATGTCCATAGAAAAACCAAAAGCTGGAGAACTATTGCTCAAGCCTCTTTAAAAAAATAAGAAAGTCTGGCTCCTTGAAAGCATATAAAGCAGATTTTGAAAAAAATGAGGGATGGCTCAAGACTTTTGCACAATCCTGTATATCAATCACTGGCTACAAAAACTGTGCCTAAAAGATGCAGACTTGTGCTGCTAAAAACAGAGTTGGCACTACATATCACCTAGTGCACACATTAGAGGATTTCAGATTAGTCCAAACAACTCTCTCTAACAAAATGATACATTTTTAGACTTTAAACCAAGAGTGTATCTAATGCTTACTTATGTGTAATATGGATCTGTGTTTACAAGTAAGGATCACTGCAGATGCTTTTGTTTCCTTCAGTCAGCTGATAAAGAGCAAGACACCAGGGTTTTCCTGGAAACAAGCTACACTGTCCTCTCATAGCATCCCAACAGGATGTGGTCTTTTATTCCTTTTTCAATGTCTGCATTTGACTTGCCTACAGTATGGGTATATGTGTGTATGACTTTGTGTGTGTGTGTGTGTGTGTGTGTGTGTGTGTGTGTGTGTGTGTGTGTGTGTGTGTGTGTGTGTGTGTGTGTGTGTGTGTGTGTGTGTGTACTCTGTCACTGTGTTTCTGAGTGCATGCTGTTGTGTACTGTGTTGTGAGCTTAGGTTGACATTCGTTTGACTGACATCGGGGGCGACAGCAGCACAGTAGCATATGGTAACCGCCTGCTAACCGCTAAAACTTGACATTAGTGCAAACAAGTCAGCCAAGCGTACCATAGTGTGCTCCTAAGAGGGTTAAGAGATAGGCTGTCAACATACGGTGGGATAATAACACCTACTACGAGGACCATAATACTAGATAAAGGGGAGGGGGCCAGACCAAACACACAAGTTGGTGCCAATTCAGATGAAAATGTTGACAAGTTCCACCGTAAAGCAAGGAACAAATTCTAACAAACTGAAACATGTGTTGCGTGTTGTTGTGCGCTCAAATTCAGATCATGATCTCACCATTTTGTAGCATTACACATAACAGAAAGCCAAAGAGGAACTTTCATACAGAGATGAGTGCCTCACACCTGACATTAACAAGACTCTCACATTGAAAACCCGATTAAATCTGAAGTACCTAGATCATCTCACCTGACTTTGACACGCCACTTCAGTATTTATAGTGAAATTTGACTTATCTTTGCTTTTCAAAAAACAGACTGCCACACATGTCAGTTTCTTGCATTATGGTTATATAGAAAGTGACAGTAAATATCCCATCTAGCTCGTTTCTTATCCTTGAGCAAGCTGACAACGCATTTTGAAAAGTAAGCTACAATGTGAGCAGTCTGCTGGTGATGCTCGCGTGTCTGTATTGCTCTCAGTCTCTGTAGCGCTTTTATGAATGAAAATGCACTGCATTTTCAAACCAGATCAAATGTGTCTCTGACTAATTCCAAAAGTGATATGGATAACTACAAACACGTGATTCCTTATGCATGTATTTTGTATATTTTAATGCCATGATACATGTTGATTCACTAAGTATGAGGACCAGAGACGTGGCAAAAACAGCTGTCCTCCACTAACCCACTGAGCTGCAGAAGGCAAAAGAGCTGCAGACAAATCTGATCGCTGTTGCCGTATCTCGTCATTGCCTGTCTTTCTTCTTTAGCACATATCTCTTGAAACACTCAGACACCATTACTGCCATGATCTGATGTACTGAAATGCACATTTCACATGTAGGAATATATCAGTCTCAGTCCAGCATCAGGCAAACGCAGGCAGCTGCACGACATTAACACACACACAGCTAAGCAAAGATAAAACCGCACTCTTACATAAATATTGGGGGGAAAACTGGTAGATATAATGCACGACACTCTGTGTTTATTGTAACGTTCAACTAAAGGGACAGCAGATAATTAAGTGGTGCATGTACCAGTTCGCAACTAGCTGAACCATTTTCTGCATGCTCTTTTTTCTGTCTCTCTAGTCTACGATTATCAAAAGACAAAATGTGATAAAAACGTAAACGTAGAAAAATACATTTTAAAAAAGCAACTCAACAAAAGATATTTCTCACCACTCGCAACAATCTACAAAAGCCCTCCTGCAGTATCTACTTTATTTCTAACCACAGAGTCAGCAATAACTAGAAACAAAAAGACTTTGCCTCTAGCCCTCAAGTACCCCACCGGACCCTGGAAACCCCTACTTAAACACTAAGTTTGCCTTCATTGATCAAAATATGGTGCCGACTGTCGAGGAGTATGACACAGGCACTTGTGAGCTTAGAGCAAGTTTCAGCTTTGATTCCGAGAAATTCTCAGTGAGCCTGAATCTCAGTCTGAATATGTGTTTTTATGATTGTTTGAGTATTCTGTAGGTGTGTGCGGCGTAGTGAGAGCTACGAGCACAACACTGGCTCCTCTCAAAGCTCGATTTCTGCCTTTAAAGTACACCGCTGAGCACGTTTAACCTCTGCAAACCTAAGGTAAAATAAACAAGAGAGTGAAACAGCCTTTAAATGTATGTATGTGTACATGGATGAGTACATGCAATATAAATTGATACAACCGCATATGGATTTTAAAAAAGGTGCTACGGTCCAGCTGTGAATGTGGAGAATTTTTCGGTGCGTTTGTGACTTCCAGAGTACGGGAATATGTTTGCACTGGCAGTAGAAGAGTGTTCCCTGTGAGAGAGTGAAGAGGTATCCACCACACACTGCCTGGGGGCCTCTGGAAGAGAGACTAAACAAGACCTTCCCACTGGGACACACATACACAGCCTGAAGCTGCAAATGACCTACTACCCACCTCACGCACACACAGACATAAACACACTCAATCATGCACGTACACACTGAGACAAAGCCTTTTTGATAATATAATTTAATTTCAAGAGAAAAAAAATTGTCAACTATCAAACATAGCTTAATGAATACCTACAAATAATGTTTACAATTTGATAACAATTTCTTTCGCATTTCTTTCTTTTTCTTTCTAAGCTCATACCATAAGAGAACCTCGGCAACATGAGAGTGCCTTTATGAATAACGCTCTCATCCAAGTTAGGGATTTCTTCGGTTTATATCTAACATCTGTACATATTCAGTTTCTGCTGAAATTGCTCTGTTTGCAAAAGACAACATTGCAGCACAACACATGCCTTAAAGCTAAGAATTTCATCATATCTATTAGCAGCATTTCTTTGAGTTCAACTTATTGTGGAATAATTACATTTCTTTTAATTTAAAGGGAAGCAACAGAAAGTGGACACAATCCTGACAGATCCCTGCCCCGGCTTTTATGGCACGGGGGGGTTTTGCAGCTCTCACAATGACTGATCTAAAGTGCTAGGTTTAAAGTCACACTATTCAAATTGGATTATGCTTAGACGAGAAATCCTCTAATACAATTTGCATGTGCTATGTGTGCAAATCCTGAGGTACTAAATACAAAATAAGTGATCTCTGCACAGTAAAATTACCACAGTTAATTTACTTTAACGCTGAAAGTGTTTAAATTAACACTTCCTGTGTTTATAGAGGCCAATCAACACTTATTAAGTCCAAAACATTTACAGTTGTTCCTTGAATTCTTGCTCTTAGCCCAAAAGTTAAATGTCATAATGTCACACACGTGTGTGAACGAGCTATTTAGCAGATTTACTTTGGGTGCAAATTACCAATGCCAGTTCTAGAAAATAGTAACTCCCACATGAAAATGTATTTTAAGAAGGGTTTCTCACATCTTAATACAACCCAAAGAGCATGTTCTACGCTAATGATTCAAACAAAACATTGATATGATCTTTTACCTGTGGTGCATGTTTATAAATGACCTTAAACCCACTGTAAACTGTCATTCTCATTCATCAATGTCTTGTGAAACAACGGTGGGTGTGTTTTCCTAGAGGAAGCCCGAGGATGAACATATCTTCTTTGTATCATTCTCTGACTAACAAATATAGGCTCCCCGCCAAGAGAAACTCAATGAGACCACAATCAATATACTGCTACAAGGTGTGCACACACTACACAGATACAGGATGATGTACGATTACCTGGAGCACATAACAATCAGCTGCGTGCTCATCCACCGTACACAAACACACACTCGCATGCAATTCACACACACATACATGCACACTACAAGGCACTTAATATGCAAATAATTTTTTTTTTTTTTACAACAGGGACACCGCTCCATTGTTCATCTGGACGAAAGGGGGAGCAGATAGATAGATAAATAGGTCTCTAGATATCTAGCTTGGACGTCAATTGATGAAATTTCTCATACGGCAGCAGCAGTGCTGTTAGGACAGGGAATACCACCACAAAATAATGTTTTCTCTCCCTCTGATCAATTTTTAATTTGGCCCGTGCAGCCGAGCCCTTGGCGGGCCAGGCCCCGGTAATTATGGTGGGTTATTGACAGCTGCCTTCCCGCGGGAGGCTATTTAAAAGAGGTTTAACCCCAGAGCAAGTCCAGGCCCCACACCCGCCTTTGAAGGTGTCAAGTGCATTGATCTGAGCTGCGGGATGCGCTGGGACCTTCCCACCTGGAGGTGTGTGTGTGTGTGTGTGTGTGTGTGTGTGTTGCTTGCAGGGCAACTATTACAAGGCCACAGCAAGGCGGAGCATCTTTTGACCTCACACACACACAAACTGTCCTCTGGCTAAGGCTGGCTAGCTGGATAGATACCTGTCTGGCCTCTGTAACCACTTGATGCCCCAAGATAGACTGTGCACACACTATACATACAATGTTATCACTGAGCTACACACAAACAAACAAGTTAACTCACAGCTTAGGGGGAATTAGAAGAACTAATGAGAGAGGAGGAAGAAGAATGGTGACTGCAGAGACAAGAGACAGAGAGATATCCTCTTAACACATGAGGCCATGACACAAGCCAGACAGATGATAGAGTGTGAGAGTGCGCAGCCAATTCTGAAGAAGACATCATCCAGCAAAAAAAAAAAAAGAAAAAAAGAGGGGGGGGGGGGGGGGGTCATGACAGAAATTAGAAGAGGATTCCTGTGTTTGAGTGTGTCTGCCTTCGCTGCCCCCTTTCAGCCTCCCATTGAAATTCTGGGCAGATACAAACCCCTAGGCTTTTGACACACTTTCGAAAACACCACACCCCCTCTTTCTTTCCAGAGAATCTCCAGTGTCGGGCCTGACTCACTATCAAGAGAGTTAGTGAGCGAGCAAGAGTGAGATGGAGACAAGGAAGGGGGGGCGACAGCGGCTATAGATCCGTTTTGTATGAGCAACTTTCAAATTAAATTGAGTCGTTCGTGAAGACCTTGCATAACGCTCGTGGTTCGTGTGGAGCTGTGTGCGCACATGCTAACAAACTGGAGGGTTGAGAGACTTGGTATTGTAAATGTATTAATTCATATGTAAATGATCTAAAAAGCAATGAGAAGGAGTTTAAATTCATAAACTATTTTCTCATGCTGAAGACTTCTGACAATCTGACAAAAACGTAAATTGAAACTCGGTGGCTGACAAAAGTTACAAGCATTCAGAAATACTAAAAAGGAAATTAGGTTTTGCAGGACCGCAGCAGAATACAGAAAATTTTAGAAGAAAATTTCTCTACTGGTAGCAACTAGTATCACCGGCAAAATGCAAAATGCAAAAAAAGGCAGCTGAATAAAAAGGATGAGGGAGAAAAAAGTTAGGAAGCGATGTAAAATAAAAGGATCAACTTTGCTGCATCTTGATCGTACAATACCAAACAGCTACAACCTCAAAACAGGATTCATGTACATTGTTTTTATATGGATGCAAACTAGTTGAAAGTCCTACTCCTAACTCCAACACCTACCATATAACTTATGATCCCACCTTTCAATATTCAATATCCCTCCTCCCTCAAATATTCCGACTGTAACCTCACAGTCTAAACTCTCTTTCCCACCTCCTCATCCCCTCCAAACCCCATGGCACGCACCCTACACCTCCACCATCTCAGTCTCAGGATGCAGAGCATTGACAGGGCCAGAAGGTAATGATACAGCTGCCATGATGCAACAAGCAGACCTGTCGACTGTCAGGAATTGAAATCATGAAGGAATAAGCTGTCATTAAGAGGCCCTCTCCCCGTAGTGGAGCTGTCAGATGCCTGCCTTCTGCCTACTCTCTCTCTATACTCCCGTCTCTCCTCTGCCAGTCCCAACCCATTTGCAGTCACTCCCTCGTCTTCCTCTTATTTCTCTCTTTCTGCATCAATCCTTTCCACACTCCTCTCCTTCTTTCCACTTCTGCCCTCTTCCAACCAATCATAACCTGTTTCCCTTTCTGCACCCCACACCCCATCAACTCGGCTTTTTCTCAGATTCCTCTTTTCCACCTCTTCCACCACTTTGTGTTTGTTGCTGGAGCAACCTTTTCTCCTTCTCCTCTCACCTGTCATTTTACTTCTACACTTTGGGAATAGCATCACTTAGATGTGCACACATGCACATAAAGACAACATGCATGAGGCCTACACAGATGGCACAAAAATTTTCCCTCAACCCAGCATTAATGTGCACTGCGCCAAATAGTCCCGAGTATACCCTGCATCCAAGTGTGATGTGTTTGCGTCTATGTATGTGTGCTTTCTCTGTGTGCACATGTCTATGTGACTTGTATTTAATGTATATGTTTTTGCCAGGTTATTAATGTGTCACCATCATACAGCAGCGTGAACAAGACATGGGATGAATATGGGAGAAAGAGACAGGTGATGGGAAGTAAATTGCGGCGTAAGAGACAGACTGCCCTGAGATTCACCCAACAATGTGATTGTGTGTGCATGTGTGTATGCGTGTGTGTTGCGTGAAGGGGCTGATTAACTAGCCTAATCAGCAATTTTTCCTACAATCGCCTGATTGGCAGAGGTGATCCCATCGGAAGAGAGGAAAAGCTGACTCGAGCTTCTGAGGAACATGGCGAAGAATTCCAGAGTGTGCTCGCACTACATCCACACACATTACAACAGCGCTGTGAATTAACAGTTTTATCCGTATGTGCGTGTGAGTAGTGATTCTGTGTTTTGCCAAGCCACAAGCTCCCCCAGATTTCCTTGAATGCACTCTAGTTGACCCTTTGCTGCAGGCTTTGAATTTCCAATCAGTTTCCCATGAGTAACATCACATGAGCTACACTCGAGACAACAGATTGTTCCCACAAAACGGACCCTAATCTAAACATAATTAAAAATTATACTGAGAAAATGTGACATTCTGACCCAAAACCACACTTAACAAAGTTATAAATAAAATAATGGCATGTGTGTTGCTTTCACACAGTCACACAGAATAAGCCTGTTCTAATGAACAGTTTAAGTCCAGACACCTATTTTTTTTTAGGTCTGCACTCCTGATGATGGGTTGGTTACTTTCACACAGCTCATTTTCAATTAAATGACTTTAATTAAGTGGATATATACGCTATTTTCTTTGATTGTTTTGTCAAAATCAATCAGTCAATCAACACGATTCCTTAATTTTCCAAAATGACTTCTGACAAGTCAGGAGCATTGTGTTTAGCAGCAGAACATATCCGGTAGGTAGACAGAGCAACATTTGATAGCCACAGATTAAACTGCTGACAAATAACATAGAAGCAGATGTAGTAAGGAAAGATTTGGACTGCAACCCAACATAAACACATGTAGCAACAACTTCACAAACAGTCATCTCTTTTGCCCAGGGAGGGATAGGGGCTACTTGTCAGGTTTCAGATCTCACCTAGTCATCACAATTTTTGCTGTACCTCTCTTCCCACATGTTTGGATTAAGAAGTCCCCTTGGCCGACCAATTAGGCATTCATTATAAATACTGACACAGAAGATAAATTTAAAATAACGTATTACTCATGTCATGTCGCTGTGAGTGTTTGTCTTTGTGCTGGTTTACTGGGGAAAGGCTGTATCTTTAAAGAGTAAGATGGGATTCATCTGTCATTATGATGAATTAGTAGTTTGCACAGGTATGTGAGCTAGCCAGATAAAATGTTTAAGGGGAAGCGCATAAAAGGGGAGTAATAACATCATACAATTACATGTCAAATACCTGATATAATATGGCCTGTGTATGCTCAAAGAAATATTGATACCACTACGTATTATTAAATAAACGTGGGTGCCTTTTTATAACGTTGGCTGGTAGTGTAGGGTAGCTACGGAGTTTCTCCTTCTGTGCTGGAGGCAGAAAAAAAAACATTTCAATTCATATCCCTTTTTAATTTTTCCTCTCACCTCAGTACGTGCTTTCATGCAAAACTCTTACAATAAATATAAAGTAAAATCTAAAATAAAATCATACAGTACATACTGTAAGACCAAAAAGGGAAATGACAAATCTTATCAAATTTGTAAAGTTGACACCAAAATCGCGATAAAGTGAGTCTTTTTTGAAGATGGTACAGTAGCTGTAACTCCGGTACATAAGACATCGAGAGACACTGTGTGGTATAACATAATATAGTACAAACATGTCCATAATGGATGCCAGCAGCATGAATTGACTGTAAATGTGTGTGGCTTTTTCTCCAGTGCGCTCACAGTACAAGGCCCTTGTGCAGTAAATGTCTGGATGATGATTTGTCAGGGTGCAAGAACACGATTTCTTGTTTACTATGATGAATGGGCAACACTCGCACCACACACACACCATGTTCTCTATATTGAAGCTGTCACTTTGGCTCTCCACAGCACAACCCTGCCTTCTCCAACTGTAACACCAGCCGGGGTAACTGTATTAGACAGTCTAGGGGTACCTGATTCATCCGTTAGCGCACATGGACACACATGCGCTACTCTAACTTCTCCAGTTGTTGTACACAATAGGAGAGGGATTTACACAGCAGCGTTTTTATGTTAATCAGATGGGCAAAACGAAGGAAGGCGGGAGAAAGAATCTAGTCTGTGTCATCTGGAAGAGTAGGTCATTATACATGAAGTGGTAGTGAGGATAGAGAAGCGGGTGAAAATAATTAGACAGAAAGAGGTACCTTTTGGTTGCTGACACATACATTTGTGAAGCAGCCTGTGAGCTGGTTTAGGCATGCACACAATAACATGCCTCACTCTTTTCACATTATATATCAAACACGCATTCCCAATTTGGCAGTCTGTTTAAGCTGCTGATTTTTACCATCTCTCCCTCTCGAATAAGTGCTGCTGTTCCCTTGCATCGCTGTCTGCTGTTTCAACCAGTCCCCCCAGCATCCACCATTAGGTTTCTAGAAATTCAATTTAATTCCATTTTATTTGTATAGCACTAAATCACAACAGTCACCTCAGGCACTTTAAATTGTAAGGCAAAAACCCCAAAATAATAGTGAAAACCTCAACAATCAGATGACCCCCTACAAGCAAGCACTTGGCGTAACCTCCAGTTTTTATGTGCACCTGTAAAACTAAAAGGCTAGAAACTCTACATTGTTCCCTCTCGCATCTCAGTCATCCATGAACACATGAACGCTACACAAGAATTCTGTGAAAAGGAAAAGTGAAGAAAGTCTTTCGGTTTATTAACAATACAAATGAAGCCAAAATTCAGTGCGTGATATCATTTGATGGTAGGAGTTTGCACCTGTGACTGTATGCCTGCTCATTATTTGCCTCTGTGATCATATGAAATGTGAAATGTTCAAAGTGTTCAGCATCATAATTTCTCTTATGACCCCAGGGCGAAGTTTTCTTTTCTTTTCCTACGCTTGCGTAAGCTGTACAATGAAGTTAAACTGAAGTGAGTCGATACAGTAAATCAAGAGTCTAAACTAATAAACCAAAAAGCATGCCTGCAATCCCATTCCAACACCGAGTGAAGTACATAACATCTAAAATATGATTCCACACTGAGTCTAACTTTGCCACAACTGCTCAACAGCCCCAAACATTCAGGCCTGTGTTTCAAATAAACTGTGTGCTGCACCCATCACACCAAAATCGTACAAGTCCTACAAAAACCACCAAACCAAAGCTGACTACCAGTTTTGCAAAATAAGGGGGAAAAAGAAAAAGAAAACAGGTCACAGACCAGAACATTCGTTCAACAGATAATAAAATAGCTTGAAATTCTTTGTTGTGACCTCTACCTGCATGGCTCTTTCAATGAAGGGGATCTGTGTCCCTGAGTTCAAGTCCTGGTTGATGATTAGCCTACGGGCCCACTGACCAGCCCGCACCACACCACTGCCCTGAATCAGCACCAGCAGCTTAGATGGGTTGGATAAGGCATCTGGGCTGAGGTAGATAAAACCGGTGGGTTCATCTTCTGTGGCATCCACCTGAACGTCCAGAAAAATACGGGTTACCACGTGTCAGCGAAATGTAATTCATTTCAAATACAATGCTTTAAAACAGTCTTGTTGTGATTTTATATGTACATCTCTGAATTCTATTGCTTTAGAGGAAAAAAAACACCTGAAAAAAAAAAGATATTTTCCATATGTAAAGTGCATGAGTTCTCTTGTGTGTACTCTAAAAAAGCTCACATGCATCGATACATTAACCACTCAGATAACAGTCCTTATAACAGAGAGTAAAACAGAGAGAGAGAGAAAGTGTGTGCCGTTGTGCTCCACATCCAGTGCTTCTTTGCATCCTTCCCAAGTATGCCTAGAATAACCGCTAAGGAGACAAACACTGTCCATAAAAGCCATGGGTGGCAGCTGCAAGAACTTAATCCAAACAGACAAAGGGAGCCAAGTGGGGGAGAAAATCTTACCCTTTATTCTCTTGTGCGCCCTCATTCCTTCTCCCTATACTTGGCTTTGGTTAATCTTCTTAAAATCTGCGGTCACAAGTTCAATGCCATGCAGGTGGACGGACCCACCACCAACACACACACACGCCGCATACGTGTGGGCGGGTGGGCAGCAGAAAAGCATAACAGAGCAATTTTCCAGGGGAATAATGAGATAAATAGGCCAGGCAGATAAACCAGTAAAAGTGTATGGGGGCTAATGAAAGGCGCTGACTCTGGCTACGTGATTTATGGACACTGTTAGTGCTGGAGCTAACTTTGGCATGTTTCTAAACACTGGCGCTGCCTAACATCCCCATAAACGCGCACTGAAAAATGATCACTACTTTTATACACAGAAAAAAAGAGCAGGAATGGCGAGGTAAAGGGGGGGAAAAAAGAGACAAACATGCTTCCAACAACAAATAAAAGGAATTAAGTGTGCGTTCTGAGCCTGGATGAGCTGGGCAAAGAATAACTCCACGATGGCAGAAGAGAAAGTCCCCTTCAGCGCAATTGAATGCAAAACAGATTAAGCATCAGCATGCTGCGCCTCTGTGCCTTTGAAATGAAACGTCACAATACAGTTAATTTGTTGAGGAGACACTTTTGCACAAAGGATGTGGGCAGAGGAGGAGGGTAAGAAAGACAGGGAGTAAGAGAGAAACTGAGTGAGATAGAAAAAGAAAGACAAAGAATGAATTGGGAGAGCTGACTCCTCACAATCCCCTTTTCTTTAGTTTTTTAAACAGAACACTCAATATCATAATCACACTCTGAAGCCTAAGCATTTACGTCCATTTTAATATTTAATACTCCCTTTAATCTTCAATGGCATAAATCAAAGAAGAAAATGCCTCCTTTCAGTATGGGTACTTACTGGCAGGATTTCTTTAGTCATGTTGCACTTTTTCTCCAACAGCTCATAAACATACTGAGTGATGATCTGCAGAGGAAAAAAAGACACAGAAAACACACAGTGAGACGTTACACTGATAATACAGTCTTAAAGCAATTAATAATTTTATATTGCTGTTGATACAAATCCATCCCACAAAAGTCAACTAAACTGTGTGCATGTGTGAGCAAGTAATAGCACCCACTGTCAAGCTTACAAACAGAATAAAAAATACTATTCACAGCCCTCGTTTGCCCTCTGGTCTGTGTGTGTGTGTGTGTGTGTGTGTGTGTGTGTGTGTGTGTGTGTGTGTGTGTGTGTGTGTGTGTGTGTGTGTGTGTGAGCACGAGCAACTTGAAAGGGTCTGGATTGTACTATGTGTAGTGTGTGTACGTGTGTGCGAATCACAGTGTAGTGAGAGTGTTGAGGTTGTAAGTGCCAGGAGAGGAAATCTCCTGTACAAGCGAAGGGCTGATGTAAGTTATGTTTATCCCCGCAGCCACAGCACTAAAGAACCTTATATACCGAGTCATTCCAACCCCGGGCCAAGCCTTTCATGGTTCAGTGACATTAACAACGTTCTTTTCCATTTTCCCTTTTTTTTTTTTCTTCTTCTCCCCCTGTCCTGCTCAGCTGAGAACACAGAGAAGCACTCGGAACAGATTTCAATTTTTGATCAGGTGTGAGAGAGAGACAGAGGAGTTAACAGTGATAATAGATGGCAAGGCACGCCACCGCTAGCAGTAAGATGTAGTAGAGCTATTGACGCTGTTATGATGTCTCAACGCATGCTATGACAAACTATCTGTCCTGTACATGTCACAACAATTGTGTTTGGTTGATGGACCACAGAGGGAGCTGCTGCTGCTATGGAGGCTCACATTGGTTTGTTTTAGAAGTGTTAGTCTTACTAAATCAGGAAACCAAAGGCCAGCCGAGGTGCCACAGCTACGCAGCGCGCCCGAGCTTGAGTCATGCTGAACCCATCGACCCCCAAACACAAACAAGCAACAACCAGACACTGTTATGTCTCGCTGCACGGAGCGGGATGATGCCCAAATGACATTAATGTGTGGAAAGGAGAAAACCTGCGCTGAGACTTAAAAAACACCAGAAAGCAGACATGCACACAACAAGCGGAACAGGGATTGGTCATTGCATCTTTTACTAAATGAAATGTTTGGTTAACAAGTTAAAAAAAAATATATCCATTTATAAATCCAAACAATGTCAAATCATACAAATTGACCTTCACAAGCTGCCAGTGTTTTGCAGAACCCAGCAAACTTCCTGTGTGTACTAATGAAATTACTTATTTAGAGAAGGGAAAGGATCGCTGCTCAGTGCTACAATGCCAAGTGCAAAAATGTTCTGAATCAGTACAGAGAAATTAGAAGAAAAGCAAACAAACAAACAAACAACAGTAACGCAACATTTAAGGGACATGAGGTGTTCAGCTTTTGCAACTTTTGGCACAAAAATAAACAAATAAATAAATATTCTTTAATTCTTTAGACCACATTTCATTGTTTTATGTCAACCATGGAACAATGAAATTATGCAGATCTCTAAAATTGCATGTACCAAACTTACTTAATAGATCTTTGGAACAGCAAGGTCAAATGCAAATTACGAACTCACAAATAAATAAATAATACAAAGAGCAGCTTTCGCGTCAAACATGAATTTAATGATAATCACAAAACTGTAACGTTATACCCAAAATAAACTCAGTGCTAATGTAGGATACTCCTTAAAGAGCAAAACACAAGAATTACATTATGAATCAGACACATATTGGCCTTATGCCAGCCAATCAAAGGCCAGCAGACAGACCAAATGAAATCATTGATTCTACCATTTGACCCTATGGGAGGGTGGTGGTAGAGGAGCTAAAACAAGCCCACCTCACCCCCACAGAACCTCACAGCTAATTCACTAAAATGTCAGCTGGTCTGATGAAGACTAAAATGATTCTGGGCCTCAGTATGCTAGTGTTTAATGACATCAATAAGCTTCACAGGAAATTTCATTTGCAGCATGTTATTTGTTCTGTGCCTCAGGTGGCTCAAGAAACATCTGATATAAAATAAGAAGAGAGAGTGATGGGGAATAGGGAAAGGAGAAAAAATGTGTGTGCGGGGAAATGCAAGAGTTTCACTGCATGAATATGTTTCCACTCATAAAAGATAATGTAGATTATAAATAGGAAAATAATATTCAATGGACTGCTGGGTCATCGTATCAATTCTCTTTAGTTTATAATGTCAAGATCCAATAAGAGCTAAAGAGGGACAGTGCCACCACACAACATCCGAATTCCTTAGTAACAATGGCACAGACTGGATACACACTGAAACACGCACATACACAGGCAACCTACTTCTGTGCCGGCCTCCGAGGACTACGTCTCAGCAGCTGATCAGTACAATAAGAGAGGCCTCTTTGTCACCTAATTACCAATGTGTATTAGTGCTTTAATGAAAATGCCTGCAGGATGCAACTCTGAGTGTCTACATTGTCAGCATCAGACGATAAGACAAGCACGAGGAACTGATTTGGCAAGTAATATTAAGACACACAAAGAGAGGGGAAGCAAGGGAATGAGATGGAGAAACACAGAAGCATGTTTATGGGAGTGAAATCAATAGGTTTCACTGCCACAAATGCTACCATGATCTTTTTATCTGCAATTCGCTTGTATTATCAGGCTAACAAGACACAGGCACAGCATTATTTTAAATGTCAGCGCAGGTTTAAATTACATTAGTTTAGACTATTGTAAAAGGTTGAGGTCAAAGTCCCACACTACATGATGTTATCTTCAGGGACACACACAAGTGTGTCAGTTTGCAAAACATTTGTATCTGCACCCTTTACTTGGGTTTTTTTTTTTCAGCCTTCAGAGAAACAAACTCAGACAGAATGTAAATGATGATAAATTATACTAATAAAACAAACTTTCCACATGCCTGTGATAAATATACGCAGATCCTGGGACAATCTTTGGAGTACGAGGTCGCCTCTATGTCTGTGGTTTGTGTAGAGGAAGCATTGCGGTGATGAACCATGAAGAGGGGGATCAGAGAGGAAGGAAGGGACTTAGAAGGAAGCTCAGCAGGAGGAAAGAAAGAAGACATGAAGGGAGGGATGTGAAGAAATCCCCAGGACACATAGTCTCGTGCCAGCTCCCACAGCGGTGAACAGCTGAGAGGAGAAGGGGTAATTGAAGAGGGGATGTGGGAGAGAGAGAGAACAGTGCAGTGCATGGCCTTGATAAGAGGCCCTTAAGTGGGTGGGCAGTGACATCAGCTCCTCGCAAACTCCTGGTCATCCCCATAACAGTCTCCTCATCGCTCACAAACAAACACCACGCCAAGGTCTTAATGAAGACCATCGTGGCTGCAAGTAGATATACTCTTAAACTCCTCACAGAGAAGAGGACCTCCCACATTAAGTGTGTGTGTGTGTGTGTGTGTGTGTGTGTGTGTGTGTGTGTGTGTGTGTGTGTGTGTGTGTGTGTGTGTGTGTGTGTGTTCTCCCACTGATTGCAACGGTCATGCCTGGTTTGGCTGACCGCACCTGGGGCAATAAGCAGCTCAATCTTCCCAGAAACACAAAATAACAAATATTGGGAGTAAGAGAACCAAGACAGGAAGAGGAGGAACAGGAATAAGGGAAAGCAAAGCAAATATTAAGAGAAAAGAAGGATCGGAGCGAGAGGACGACAGTGATTAAGCAGGAAATGGTTTTGATGCTCAGTGCAAAGGGAACAAAAACTGGGGTTATAACAAGGAAGCAAAAGAATGTCATAATCTAAAATTAGCCCACAGACAAAATCATGAAATACAATTTGTTTGTATGTATTAATTATTTTTAATAACATATTTTTAGCTGTTTTTCAGTCTCAACCTTTAAATAATCCAGAGTTTAAGTTTGAGAGCCAGTTTCAGGAAGTTAAAACAATGTAATTAGAAACATTTGTAACACTTACTGAGGCCACTGAGGCCACACTTCTTCATCTGCAAAACTATATTTAAGTGGAAGAAGGCACGTGTGAGGACATAGTAAAGACAGAGACACATACTGTATACACACATACACATGAAACCGAAGCAGAAGCACACATGCCTCTTGTCTCTCTAGTCCAGAGCCCTCTCCCAAAGCCACTTAGCCATAGAAACCAGAGAGCAAGAAGAGGCATCAAAGCTGTTTATATAATGAAACTGAAAGAGCTGCTCCGTGCCGTATCACTGACTGCACCCAGAAAAGCATTCCTTCTTCTCCAGAGAATAGAGGAAAGGAAGAAAAAGAGGGGAGAAAAAAAGAAGAAAATCCCCCTGAACAATGCAGCACAACAACAGCGGCAACAACAGCAAAGCATACTCAGAAAGAGAGATACTGTGAAAATGAGAGTGAGCGTGAGGCAATAGAAAGGTTGTTTATTTTAAGTCAGCCTCATGTACCAACAGAAAATGTATTAAAATAGGCCCTATTGCTGTGAATTTGTGATCTGTCAGTCCGCGTGGGAAACAAAGAGAGAGAGACAGAGGGAGAGAGAGACAGAGAGGGAGAATGCTGTAATTCCCATGAGGTCTCTGTCATTCTTCTGTCAGAGGAGAGAGGGCTCTCCAGGGGAAGAGAAAGTTCTCAGACACAGACAGACAGACTGTTTAAACTTAGCGTGGATATCCCTCTCTCTCACTCCTCTCTGCCCTCCCTGCACTGCTCATCCTAATGGCATCATAATGACCTCCTCAGGTGTTAACTGAGAAGTCGGCAGAGGGCTAATTCAAACTAAGGTATTGTATGCCTCGGTGGGTGTCGGCAGCAGCGACAGATGTCTTTGCTGTAACTAACAGCTCTCCTGTCTTTTCCCCAACAGCCCTTCCACCCCCACCCCCATCCCCTGCCCAATTCCCTTTTCTTTCATCAACTCAAATCCACCTCACCCACTCCTTGCAACCATTTTTTTTTTGTCTGGATGTGTCTGCTTCCTCCTTCGTGCTCTCACAAAAGCTGCAGCAGCAGTTTTAAAGTGTTTTGGGAATGGATACGTGATGGCAGTCGGTGGCTCAGGGCAGACAGCTGTCATTTATAGTTCCTCTTTAGAGAGATCCCATTAGCTTCCCAACAAAATGGTCCACAACTGTTATGGGGCCTCCTGGTGCTTTAAGTACAGTATGGAAGCCTGTATCCAGGGTTTCCATCATTGGCTGGATGCAACACTTAATGACTGCTCAATGACTTTTTATGGGTAACTCAAAGAACCTCTAAAAGCAAAGAACATAATCCATTTCTTGTTCAAAATGGGGAAAGAATGCTTCAAAGTTTGTTTAACAGAACAAAAATGTAAAATAAAACATCTGATTGAATAGCCTGTGAATCCAGTTAATAGTAAATAATATTTCTTATTACACCACTACTTCCCTACTTCTCAAAATAAGTCAAGTATATGACTGCTTTTTTCTTTGGATGCTCTTTGAAGACTAGAGTAAAACTAAAAGAGTAGTTTCTCAGTGTATTTTCAAAAACACTGTCAAAGAATTTGATTACAAAGGTTGGGTAGTGTTAAAAAACAAAGATGCAATATCTCACAGGTAACTTGTTTAACTGGCAACAGGTCAGCAACATGACTGGGTATACAGTAACTCCAGCAGAGCATAGCTCAACAATTTGGGAATAATGCCTATTTTCTGGGAGGACTGAGACTGAGAAAAAGGCAGGCTACACTCTAGACTGATGGCCAGTTATTAAAGGTACAGCAATTTAATCATAACTTTCATCAGCAAAAGTACTTTAAGATAAGGGGCATCTACCATTACTCTCAAAGGACAAGCAGTAAAATCAAAGGCCAAACACTTCAAGCAGGCTAAATATAAAGGAGATGTGGGGGAAAACATTCCACATTGTTGAGCGCAGATTTATTGTATGAGTAATATTCAAGCTCTGTTCTTTGAACACCTCCACAATTTTTGTCTCCTTCCTTTGTTTTTTAAACATTATTATGTCACACTGTGTCACAGAAATTGTCTCGTTAAAATTTAGAGGCAAAAACACTTTTACACTATTTTACACTTTTACACTTATTTGCAAATTTTTACACTATATAAAAGTTTGCAAATAACAGTTCAGTAGTCAACATGATTTAAAACAGCAGGTTAATTTGCTAGTGTTAGGATGTCAGTGCTGAACACAACAACGCTGTATTTGTTTCTTTAATATTATTATGGTAGCCAAAGTTACAAGTTCACAGACCCAAGACAGTATGTACAGTGCAATTCACACACTGTGTTAGATTAAATTAATCCAGATATTAACCCACCCACTGAACAATTTCATTGGATTAAGACTAGGTACAATTATAATCACCAAAGATTTTCTTTTGGCTGACTACAGTTTTTTGTTAGAAACCTGTTATACCTTCTTATTGAATATTTGCGCAGCGGGATTTATAATGATGCAGGATAATAACCCAAAACAAACCTCGCAGGTTTTCAAGAAGTATGTGAAGGCCAAAAAGAAAACAAAGAGAAAAAACAAAAGAGGCATTTACACACACCTGAGCTCAACACAAGGGAAAATATGCAGGGACAGCGAGCTTTCCTGACACCACAAAAAGCAATCATACTGGAAAACATGGATTTTGCACACAGGCCTATCTCAAGCACATTATGTAATTAAATACTAAGACATTTTTTCAAAGATTGAATTTTAATTTCAGATCACAGCTCATATCATGATTTCTAATTATAAATAATTAATGCCATTTAAAAGTATCTTCACATTTGGTCTCAGACTTTTGTACCACGCATTTTATACCCTTCACTTGTTCTAGCACCAGTGCCCGAAACCTTGGCTAGCAAGTCGCCAATATGACAACCAATATCCATAATGTGGAAACAGAGTGAGACAGGAGGAGAAAAAAAGATAACAGAGGGACTGTAGATATTGTATGAGACAAGAGAGAGAGAGATAAAGAGACAGTGAGAAAATGAGAAAGAGAGAGAGCGAGAGAGGGGGAGAGGGAGAGAGAGACAGCTCTCTAATTCAGCCATCTGGCTAGCTTTACTTCATTATAATATTCTGACTGTGTGTGTGTGTGTTTACAAATTTGTGACTGCCTTCCATTCGACAGATGCAGACAGAGCAGAGAAGAATCCTCATTTATTAACAGCTTAATAGAGCTCCATCTGGGCCAGACCCTATGCTTGTCTCCTATCAGAGAGATTCATCACCAAATCACTGGAATTAGACTACAACTGACACCTACACAGGCTGAGGTGACCCTGCTGCATTGAATAACATTGCACAGATAGCCCACTCTTTATTAAGCCGTAATATGCCATAATGATAACACTGAGAGCCAAAAATGGGAAATGTCACTATACCAGTAGTGTGTGGGGTTTTCAGGTGGGTTTCTCCAGTCCTATCTGTACAGAATAACCTAGCTTCCCTTACAAAACATGGTTCATATTATTAATAAACAGATGCTTCTTGAGTACATTTAAAGGTTTTCAATTTATGGATCTGAGGAATAACCTTCTACTAAAAGTCTGCTATATAGCGTACTATAAGTATTTCATTTATTTTACTAGATCTAAAAATCAGGGCGCTATCTAACCTTATGTAGCATTTCTTGATTTTGGAACCACAGCCCAGGCACGTATTTCCCCCCCTCACTCATATGCAGAGAAATATGACCAGTGGTCTCCGAACAAAGTGGACTGGTGGAACTTCTCTCACATACCATCTGCAAATCTCTCTACATAATACCATCATTATATGGCAGAAATTCGGAATGATTTTTTTATACATCAAAAATTATTTGCTGCTCTTGTGCTCAACCAAAATTTTGTTCCCATCTCTTTCTTTTGCTTGGAGGCCATCACACCAACATTCTCGTTCTCCCTCTTTCTATCTGTCCCTCCATTCAGACGAGGCTGAAGTGCAAATTGGACATCTGGTGCTGTGATGTGTCTGACAATACAGCCGCCACCCTCCCGCCTCCGCGCACACAGACACACGAATGCACGTGCACATACAAGGAGTCCTCCACGCAAAATGCAGAACTGTGAGCATACAGTGATGGTAAAAGGAAGAAAGGAAGGAGAGAGGGAGAAATGGACAGAGGCATGGAGAAAGGGAGGGAGAGAAAGGAATTTGATTGAACATTAGGGGGCAATGATGAAGCTATTCTATTCACACTGCCAGGGGCAAACACATGCACCCATGTCCTTGTGCCATCTTACACAGCTCTTGGGCTGAATGTAGCTAGTTCTCAGACCGTCTCAGGTGGCTGGCTGATAGAGGGCATTAGGGTGTGTTGTGGAGTGGAGTTGGCTTATAACAGAGCTGTCTGCATAGAGTGTTGTTCCACATTTACCCTCATGACATCTGCAAAAAGTCTTCTGTCTGACATAAAGAACAGGATGATAGTGTTGAAAGAAACGACTACACAAACAAACAACAGCACGCAGTAAGAATTCAAGGAGAAATACATTTGCATGCATTGGCTATACAGTTGCATAAATAAGCATACAGGTATGGCTTTGTACACACACACATACACACACGCACATCCTTAAACCCACACATAAAGAGGCTGACTAAGCACCATAACCTACTTTTACAACCAAAGGCATACGATTCAGTAGTTGTGTCTATTTATAATGGAGCATATTTCTTCCCAGCAAAAACAATGCATTTGTACTTGCAAAGCTGTATGAGAGGTACAGTATTCATTTTCTTGAATCATCTGTGGCCTAAAAACAACAGACAGATAATATTGCTTATTCAGGTAGTGCTCCTTTCTTCTTAGCCAGTTAATCTCCCGAAGCACAACTCATACAGTATTTGTTCTCATTACACAAGCTCACATCAACAGGGATTGACACTATTTCCTTTCTCCTTCTCTGAAGAAGATATAACTGTCAATTTTTTTTAATCACAGGATGAATAAAATTTGCATACATTGTGCTTGATGATTATTTGCTTCATCTGAATGCTTGGCCCCCCTCAGATGCTCGAGTTCAGCTGGTTTAAATATCTGTGTGTTCTTTCTGGGCCTTTGCTTTCCTGCTACCAAATGTTTGTTTCTACATCCTCTTTAGATGCTGGTAGATAGCGCCCAAGCATTCAAAAGAAAGGGGGGGGGGGGGGGGGGGGATTTACAGACGGCTCTCAAAGAAGCTACTGTATACAGCATAAAAAAAAAAACAGGTAATCCCACAAACAGGTCTATCACTTTGCTTTGAACTTCAAAGAATGTTCACAACAATTAAAAGCAACATAGTAGGGAATGCAAATTACAAAAAGAAAAAAAAGAAAAAGATTACAAAAGAACATTTGTCTCATTATCTTAATGCATATTGTATGTTGTGGAACAGTGGGAGTGAATTAGAGGTGAACTTTATAATGGTGTATGTTTGGATATACAGAAAAAATATTCTGTATATCCAAAAAAGGTGCATCAAAGAGCTCCACAGAAAATATTGAGCTCTGCTTAAATAATGCCTTTCGTTAAAGCAAAATTCTTTCAAAGGTACTGTCAGTTTTTTTTAGTTTATTTAACAGAAAAAATAAAATTGTATTCATAAATATACAATTATTAGTGTGTAATTAGAAATACTCCTATGGATCTTAGAAATGCATAGGAGCAGACACCAGTTTGTGAAAGCCGCCATGTTGCCCCACCATCTGAAAATACAGTGACTGAGATGGACACTATCATTACACCTCTCTGCATTTTATGTATGTGGCTAGAGACTGGCCACATGCGTAGTACGACACAGACAGAGGAGAAGAGAACATTCATTTTAATTCGGGTCTGCATCGTCAGACTCTACGATATGAAGGATCATATCGATGTTTTAACATCTGAGAAGAGGTCCCCTTCACCAAAGAAGTGAAAACAGAAATAGACAACGCGACTGACATATCATGTCATTCTCTTCCTCCTCTTTGCTAACTGTCCAAGCCCAATAGTGTCAAGCTAACAGCAGCTAACAAAGGCTAACAGCAGCTAACAGCTCAACAGTTGCCGATAAAAAAGCTCAGGATATCTTCAACAACTCACCTCAGTATTGCTGTCATTGAACAGCCATGAACTTTACTGACTCGTCAACTTGTATCGAGCTCCATTCACAAAGTTTTATAGCTTCCCCCGAAGTAAATAGACGTGGACACGTAATGACAGCTGAGATAAACAGCAGACTGACAGTCTACACTTAGTACAGATGTATTTTGTATTTTGAATTGGGAGGGGTGAGAAAACAGAATTCAGCTGACTGCAAACTGCTCACATCTAGTGGTGAGATTTTACAAAAGGTGCCTTTAAGTACCTAGTGACACATCTAGTGACTTTTTGGACAAACAGTCACCGAAACCTACAGATGAGTGTAAAGTCTCCTCTCCCACCATAAACAAACTGCTCTCTGTGGCTACGCAGTTGAGTGAGAGGCTGTGATCTACTTGCACAGATATACACAGTGTTGTTTGGAAGGTCTGGGTAACAAATCATACTTGAGAGCATTTTTAATGACCACTTAACATTTATACGCAGTCATATGAAAAAAAAGTTTTCATATGACACTATGGAGGTCGGTGAAAAACGAAGTACACTCTGCTTATCCAACACACCACATATTTACATACACATTCACACAAGCAGTATTTAACACTACCCGCTCCTATCTATTTGTATACATTTATACTCTGAATCCATTGGGCACAACTCGGCATTCAGTATCTTGCCCAAGGACACTCTGGCATGTAGACTGGAGCAGCTAGGGATCGAACCTACCAACCTTCCAATTAGAAGAGGACCTGCTCTACCTCCTGAGCCACAGCCACCCCAATTAAGAGGGTAAGTAGGAGCCAGGTGCCACAAATCAAATGCACTTGATGAACTGATTATCAGGAAGTGTGACCACGTCTTTAAATGGAGAAGTGTGGCCAGTTTGCTGGTGTGGAGCATTCGGATGTCTGTTAACACAATACCACAATCTTTCCAGGAGTCGATACACCAGCAAATTCACTCTAAGGTGAAACCGTGCAATGATCAGAGAAAATGAAAAAAAATATCATCACAAAGGCTTCATCACAGTTATAAAATCAAGATTCTTAAAAATAAATACAATTGATTCAACTTAAAGACAAGTCTTTAGTCATGCTGAGAAATATAATAAAAATATGAATTCATTTGTACAAGATCATGAAAAGCAGTAAAAGGAGTGTCAGACTTCCATGTTTCGAACCTAATAACTTTGTTTTTACAGCGAGTAGTGTAAAGCAATATCCTAAAAGGGACCAAAGCATAATGTTTTCAGGTCAGAGGAAATAATAAAGTCATAAAAAGAAGGATGATTATCAGCTGAAGAAAATGAGACTACCTATACCTTTTTCAAGTTGCTTCTCAAAGTTCAGCTTTAGGTTTGGCAGAAAGCTTACATCATGATGTGAGTCCCTCACTACGTAATGCTAGAAAAACAAGCTCCAACGTTAACTGAGCAACAAAAACTGAACTTAAAAGTATTATTTCCCTAAAGTAGTGATGTCACAACGCCAACAATCCGTTGGCTGAAAGTTGTGAAAGTATGCTATTGTGAGATTTTTGTTTTAGCTTAAACGAGATAACATTAGCGTTGGTTTAAAAAGGCTAAGATTCATTGTTAATACAGAGAGTATATCAAAAAGAATTTCCCGATTTCAAAGTGCTTTAATTGCACAGCTGTTTACCGGTGGAGATCAAAACAGGGGACTCGTAAATTTCACATGTTTGCAGATAGGTGGGATCCCAACAGCAGGGACTCTAGAAATCCTCACAAACGTATGGGACGGGTTTGACTATTATATGGACCTGTGCCATGTGTCTGGAGGGGGGCACATTGAGCACTTCTGAACACTACAAGTTTTACATGTAAAACTTTATATTCAGAAAGAATTTTTAAATTTACCACAAGCTTTTATGGCTAATAAAATGAGCTTTTTTAAAAAAATTAGATTATGCTTTTTGATACACCCTGTGTATGTTTTTAATGTAAAGTGAACAAAAAACTTATTATACTCAGCGGCTGTAGATTCTATCGCCTGTCTTTGTAGAGCAAGTTCAAAGTGCTTACTTAAAGAAGTGCTTAGAATACATTCTGTATTTTAGTTGCCTATAGCTTTGTGTGTCAGTCTGAGCCTATTTGCTGTCCAAACAGACAACAACCAGTGCAACATCTTCTCACCAGTCAAGACAGATAATCCTAATAAGCTCAGCAGCTGAAGCCAAACTTGATCAATATGGCCCAACTGAAGTATAATAAAGCATACTATGAACTGGCAGGCCAGCAGAAAAAGCAGTGTGTTACCTCTCCAAGAGCTTCATAGCGTTTCTGGTTCCAGCGGTGGAGATCCTCCCTGGCATTGAAGACAAAGGGTTCACCCGTTTTTATATGGCGGAGTTGGCCATCTGTTGGAAAAAAATGTAATGGGACAAAAAGAGACGTGTAATAATAATAAACAATACCTTTCTATTATTTCTATTACAGCGTGCAAGTAAAGTAGGCGAATCCCTGCTCTTGACGGCACATCAAAACGTACATCTGCCTGCCAAACTAAACTTGACTTTTTTTACTGCTTATTTTTTATCCCCCCCATCTGGCAGGTACAAGGCCCATGGATGCAGCAGCATTCTTCCAGTCACGACTCCAACAGCCTTCTGGGTTGTCTGGCAGGCCAGAGCTGGACAGCTGGTATGGTAAAAATTCTCTTTCCCTCTCTCTGTCTCTTCACTCATCTAAAAAGCCTCTCCCCTTCCTCTTTAACAGTGCCCATCTCCCTCTCCTTCAGTGCTCACTCTGGCGACAGGCCACAGTTCTGTCCCTGCCTTTTCCACCTGAAATCTCCAAGAGCAAAGACTAAAGTGGGTATGGGAAAGGTTCTCAGTATGTTTTGTGTATGCGTGTGAGCATGAAGGGAGAAAGTTCGGCTGGCAAGCATTAGGCACAACGACAACTGCTCCTCGTAGTTCCTTTGAGGATGTTGTCTGGGCATCAGCCAATCACCCTAAGCAGTAGAGCTTACACACACACAAAAACCCAAACAGATCAGAAGCTCCAGCCAGGAGGACCAGGTGTGGGAATACAGTAGGTGTCACTTAAGTATCTGCGCTGCCATAAATTGCTACAAGTAAGCCACACCGCCATTACTACACAAAAGAATTGACAGAGAAAACGAAAAGTCTTTGGAACGATGCTTAAGTGATTTATTATAATTCAAGGAAACGAGGGGAGCTTTTAGTATATTCAAGATGTATTTAATGCAAAACAGTCCTAAGATACAAAAACAGTGTTCAGAAATGGATCTACTTTTTTCAGCAATTACCCTCATGTGGCTGTGGAACCCCTACCTTAGCAATGAGCCCATCGATCCTCCAGTTGACACTACAACACAATAAAACACTAAACAGTGTTAAATTTAATTTTGACCTTTATGACTGCAAAAATTGCAAGAGCTAAGCCACAAAAAGTACACATACTTAACCCAAATAGCCAGGGGGCTCTCATATATTTCTCAATTATTCCAAAACGTAAAAACCATCTAAGATATAAATAAATAAATCTTTGCAAGATAAAAGAATGCGCATTTTTTTCATTTCCTTCTAAATTGCCACCATTTTCACACCTCTATCAATGTGATAAATCGTACATTGCTAGCTCACTGTATATAACAACATTCGCTTTCATAGTTACTTGTTAGACAACCTGTAATCCTGAATGCAGGTTCGGTGTCGCTTTGCATTAAAAAATAGATTTGTGCCTGAGAGGTACACAAGAAGTTAGGATAAAGCAGTGTGCACAAAAAGTACTTTGAAAAAAAAAAAATCTATTATGCATTCGTGGAGGGGTGAGGATCTAAACACTACTTCCTAAAAGAGGAGCTATAATGAAATCCTACAGTAGCAAAGGTGTGTGTGTGTGTCTGTGTAGGTGCGTGTGTGTCTGTGTGTGTGCATGCATGGGCTGGGGGTGATCAGCTCCACCGTCTCCCACATCACATCCTCTCAAAGGAATAACATTTTCTCAACTTTTCTCCTCTTTTTCTGTCATAATTAGCATTCTGTTCTCAATTTGGCCGCTTAATTAGGTGTACATAACCTTGGATTTCCAGTAATGGAAAACCGCAGGGCTAGCAAGATGAAGCCATCATCTTCAGTGATTAAGATACCTGCAAACTATTGTACACAGCCTCTTCTGTATTCACATCATTACATGGTCAAATTAACATTTTTGTTCCACCTGTCTCTGGCTAAAGTAGCCCGAGAGCAGCTATATAAATGCCTGCAAGCCAGAGCGACTGTGTGTCGACATACTAGAGACATTGCCTGAGGGCCACCATGGCTTTAATAGAAATGCTATCCTTCAAAAACAGGCCTGAGTAGAAACTGACAAGACATACAGATTGGTAGGGCTGCGCAGTGTGTGTGTGTCTGTGTGTGTGTGAGAGAGAGAGCAAGCTCTTCTTCAGCTGGAGATTTTACACAGGATGTGAAAATAGAGAAATACAGAGGAAGGGATATAAAAAGGGATGAAAGGAGACAGAAGGAGGAGGAAGAGGAGATGGAGAGTCTCTGAATGTGTTTCTGCCTCCATGGTAGACTGAGCTGGGACTTGCGGGTGGGGTAGAGTGGTTGGCGGGTGTTGGCATAATAGCCGGTGGGGGCTAAGTCTCCATGTCTCTGTTCTTAGGCACAGCGAGGTTATGCAAATGCTCCGTCAGGCAGAGGGCAAGGCTGAGTAGGTTACTGACGGGCCGTAGAGTACACAACATGTCCCCCACTCAGCCAGACAGACAGCCAGTAGAGACACTGACAGAGAACAGAAAGAGGGTGAGAGAGAGAGGAAAAGGCTACAAAGGAATACTAAGCCAAAATCCCGAGCACTACTACCTTTCCAGCTCTTCCCCTTTTCTCCACCTGGTTTGATTAAAGCAAGCCAAGAGAATCCTAAAGAGACTTTCATATCATTTACACCCACACCACTTTGGCTTCAGCTCTGCTCCTTACTCTAATGTTGAATGACATACACCTTTACTTGCTCAAAGAGACATTGTCATTAAATATAAAATGCTGACATAACACAAAAGCGAACGGTAATGATTCCAGTTCCCCAACCTGAGGACCATGACCCATCTAGCACTCTAAGGTTTAATCTCACGGATCACAAGACGACAAAAGAAGTAAATCAAGGCAGAAAAAAGTATTACCTTCTTTTTTTTTTAACACAAATCTGACCTGACTTTTACAAAATTTGCTTACTGGTGGATTTCATCAGTTTGCAACAAAAAGTTACAAGCACACATTGCTTTATTTTAAGGCTTCATTGGAAACCACTACAGCTGACACGTGAAAGACAGAGCCTTGTATATTTCCCTGGAATTTACTTCCAGACCTTACAGAGTTTTTTCCTCAATCCAGATAAAATGTAACACATTCACCTCAGTTAAAGAATTATGTCTATGCTGTCTGCAGTGTTACTTATGGCAATGAGAAACTTTCTGTATCTCTCTCCCTTGGGTTTGAGTGATCTAAATTTTCTTATCGGGATCTGTGTGAAGGTCAGTGTACCATTCAATTTGTTGTGACCATGCAGATTCATCCATGACGCTATGACACTACAGAACTGTGCACGTGTCAGCAAAGAAGGCTACGAGTAGACTAGAAAAAATAGCATAACTCATCTAATCTTTGTCATCTTTGACATCTCTAGATGTCATGGGATTTGGTGTTTTTTGTTACGGCAGCAGGCTTTGTGTAACTGGTCAAACCGTGGAGCTCATCATGACACTTTTGGCTTTTGTTCTAAAAAGTAAATCTATGCACTCACATTCATTAAAGGCATATTCAAACTCCTCCAAGGTTTTGGGGAAAGTGAAAGGAGGTTCATCTTTCTTCATCAGTTCATCCAAGTCTATTCTTGACAGCAAATCTGTGGGAAAAAAGCAAATGATTTTATTTCAATGACACAAACTCCATCCATCCATCCATCCGTTTTTTCCACTTATCTGCATTATACAAAATCCACACATTCATTTTGTAATCTCCGTTTCTCTCCCACAATGTTGAAATCACTATGTACATTTTACTTTCATTATCCCCATATGACGAAGCAACAGATGCGTGTTTAAGCTAAAAGGTCTTCTTAAATCATCATTAAGATGTATAGTGGGTAGAAAAGAGAGCATTCACATACAATACATGCAATATATACATTAAGTATAGTTTTAAGTTCAAGAGACAAATGTTTAACATATCCTAACAGAGAGATACCATAAAATGTCTTGGTAAGGTGTAAAACTGACATGTGGTTATTCAGCAGTCTACTGGGGTGATGTATAACCATCCAGCCATTTTCTTCCACTTATCCAGTTCAAAATCACGGTTGGACCAGAGCCTATCCCAACTGTCGCAAGAAGCAGGGTACACTCTGGACAATTGCTAAGAGGACTAACATAGAGTTAAGACACTCTAGGCCAAATGTATGGTCAATTTAGAATGACCAACCCAGGGAGAAGGGGCCATGCATGCACACTCAACAAAGAACCACTGTGTCATTACACAGCAGTTTTATAAAACGATTAAGTGACTCCTTGACCCCTGAGAAGGGTGGCTCCAGTCAGAATAAAAAGGTTTCATCATAGTATAAAGGTGATCAGTCACTGTTACACTTTAAGGGCTCTCAAACTACTTCTGACATGACTGGCAAGGTAAAGGTTCACACCGAACACACCATGATTTTTATTCATCTTGAACAATAAAATTAATCAAGGTTGATCCATCCAACCATCCATCCATTTTCTGATGCTTATCCAGGTTCAGGTCGTGGGGGCAGCAGTCTGAGCAGAGAAGCCCAGACTTCCCTCACCCCAGCCACCTCCTCCACCTCATCCTGGGGGACTTCTCCTGGGCCTCCTCCCAGTAGGGTATAACTCAGATGCCCAAACCTTTTGGTCCTTTCAAGTCAATTCATATTTTTATAGTTTGAATATATTTTTATAGTTGATTCATACTTTCATAGTTTTGGTTCATTTACTAAAATTAATCACTTTTAGTAAATGGAGTCAGTCAGTAAAGGTCAGCATAACAGCATCAGCAAGTTTTTAATTTTCCCTAAAGAAAGAATATAGCATGTTAAGTTGTATATTTCTCCCTAGCTGTCCTCATCCTAAATGCAGTGGCTCTCTTTCTTACATTTAAAGAACCACTGTTTTAAACCACGCTTTTAAACTATTTCCCATCATTTAAGAAAGCTTTTTATTTGTTCTTTTTAATTAAGAATTATATATATATATAATTTAATTATATATATATATTTTAAAGACATTTTATTACAGCTCATAATCTTATTGATTTGTGTGGTATTGAGTCTGAAATGATGGTGTGCCTGCCGTTAGGTCAAAATAGAAGAAAAAGACCTTAATTTGGTTCAGAAAAGTAAAGCCTGTTTTCCCTCTGTTTTACTAATTCTCCTTAAATGATTATTTATTGTTGTGTTATCATTATTAATAATAATTCACCTTTGAGTGCAGTAGTTTTCTCTCTATCTTCCTGGCCAGCAACCTGGGCCATGATGATCCACAATATGAACAGGGCTGGTGTTGCAGCACAAAAATGAGAGAGCATGGGTCCTTTCCTCCCAGTGATCACTGAGGTGAATCCTGTCAAGTGACGCAATAAAAAGAATAAAACCAAGAATTGGGCATGAGTTAGGTTAGTACCATATATAAAAATATTTCTCAGTATCAGCCCTCTGTAAGACCACAATAGCAATTGGGTCACAGCATGCTGCACCTATAAGGTTGCAGCAGGCCATAACATTTGGGATGTTACTGCTCCGTCCTGCTCTCCTGTAAACACAACAATCTCCCAGTTTCTTAAAGAGAATGAATTAGTGATTAGTTACTCTATAATAACACAACACTGCAGCTATCTGTCAGCCATAATACCATAAAACATGGAGGAAGTCGTGTTGCCCACTTAGCACACGTGCAACAGCTGAGTTAAATATGCAAACACAGAGAAATTCTTCTTCCTTTAAAACTGCGCTGAAGTTACTACAAAAGCGGCATTCATTTTCACACGTATAACTCTCTCTGACTCCTCCGTCATTTTCTCCACAACAGAAAACATCTGTTTATGCTCTGTGAGAAAGAAATCCCCTGAAAAAGAGCCAGCCCCCTAGATGGACCACTGCGAGCGGGTACAGCAGGATATTCGTGTTTTTATTAGACGTTTATTTTAACCAAACGAAGCAGAGAGGATCGAGCAGGGAACCGCTATTTACAGCGGATGCATGCATACTTTCATTTCGACTCACGCACCATTAGCAGGGTATGCGACTATCCAGTTGTTGCTGCTTCCTTGTAATTTTGTAAAACAGGAAGGACTCTCGGCAATGCTGCATGGAGCGCGTGAGGCTTCCGGGTTACCGGGGCAACGGACTGGAAGATCCATTTAAAGAGACAGTAGCACAGCAGCTGCAGGAACTTGTACAGATGTTCTCTGGCGTGTGATTGCCATCAGTTCTCTGATCCTAACTCTGTATTGCTCGGTGATAGGAGCATAGTTGATCGAGCAAATATGCAACCCTGTGTTGATTTATATTTAATAAATCAACTATAGTTCGCAAAATATCCAATAGTACAAAAATATAATACACTATTCACATAACAGTGTGGCGATCGTGGCTCAAGAGTTGGCCGCTCGTCTTGTAATCGGAAGGTTGCCGGTTCAAGCCCTGGCTCGGACAGTCTCGGTCGTTTTGTCCTTGGGCAAGACATTCACCTACTGCCTACTGGTGATGGTCAGAGGGGCCGATGGCGCGATATGGCAACCTCGCTTCTGTCAGTCTGCCCCAGGGCAGCTGTGGCTACAACTGTAGCTTGCCTCCACCAGTGTGTGAATGTGAGAATGAATGAATAGTGGAATTGTTAAGCGCTTTGAGGTTCTCCAAAAGCGTTATATAAATGCAATCCATTATTATTAAAAGCATATTCATCAGTAAAGTCATATAAGGATCTGTATGCAGATAAACAAGCAATAGTCAAGTCATGATGTAGTGGTTGTGCCACCTGTTAAGTATTTGTATCTGTGTACACAGTAACTCTGTGTGGGCCATAGCGTCTGCTGCAGTCTTACTGAAAAAAGAGAGAGGATACCTGTGGACCAGTCAACACCTTCCTGATGGTATTGTGTGATGCCTACAAGTTTGTCCTCAAAACTCTGCATAAACTAACGGGCTGACTGAATGTGTGCTTTTGTGTCTTTGGGGTACATAAAATGCATTCTTTATTCAATTTTAAACACATTCAGGTCTGTTACCATATAGTCCTGTGCAAACGTTCTGAGTCACATCTCGTTTCTATATATTTTGCTTCAAGGAACAGATTCTCACTTGTTTGTTTGTGGTATTAAGTGGTCTTGAGCAACAGGAAAAGGATTTTCAAAGTTCTATGGACATTTTTTGCCTTTCCAGTCATTGTCATTCTAGTCTTTGTACCTGACTATTTTCAGAGGAATGGGTTTCTTTAAGCCACTTAACACTGACCTATGAATCATTTAATCATATAAAGCATAGGTGTCAAACTTGCCAAATTTGGCCCGCAGCCTAATTTAATTTGGCCCGCAAAGCCATACAAAATTATTATTAGAGCTGGCCAACTGTTATATACCGATTATATATATATTGTTTAGTATTAAGCTTTGCTTGTTCCATATTCAGTTTTTCAGCAAAACTTGTTTGAGTCCATAAGAAGATATTCATTCTTAAATCTGGAGGAAGATTTTTTTTCAATAAAAAACAAACAATCAAGTAGCTCAAGACTTTTGCACAGTAGTGTATATAATTATAGAAGCAGGAGGATAATACTCTAAGAGATGTTAGTTTATGGTGAATGTTGGGCCATTGTATCAGGATAACTTAACCTTTACTTTACTTAAAATTGATGTAAAGTGTGATTAGAAACATTTTAACAACAAAAAGTAAAAAGAATAAAATAAAATATTACTACTACTACTACTACTACTACTACTACTACTACTACTAATAATAATAATAATAATAACAATAAAGGCTCAGGGCAGCAGTGGTCAGCAGCTCTCAGAATGACACAATTGTTTTGCTAATGTGTTACATCTCACCTTTTGTCCTGTTTAACATAATGAACTAACCCTTTTTTGATTCTTCACCTCGTACCCATAGGCATCGGTGTCCTGTAGGAAAAAGCTGTTGGAAATGTGTAATATCAAATGGACTGGCAGTTCTCAAGCATTTTTCTAGTTTAGTCTGACTCCTTGGTGCACTCGGACACAGGACTGTTCCTACAAAACATGAGAAAGTGACATTGTTTAGAGCCTGTTACAGTATATCCAAAGGGAAAGGAGGGTAACTTGATTGAAACTAGACTTGCCAGACTGATACTGATACTATGTCACAGGTGATTTACTAAAAAACTACTATATCTGCCACATACTGCTCACCTGAATCAGGTGCCTGCAGCTTTACTTCACACTTTTTGCTGCAGATGTCCTACTGGTGTCCTACTTTTTATTGGCTTTGAATTGAAACAGTCTCTCTGGGGAGTCGCAGTTCATCTTTTTTCTCAAGTAGAGCAATGGCAGTACCGCAGAGAGATCTAAATGACAACTAAAAGTGGCACGGATAATCACTCAGTGTGACAGGACAAGGGAGATGGACAGTCTGTGCTTGCAGTAGACCACACGTATGGGCATGAGGGACGGAAATGTCTAACAAATGCATCATCAGTTTAGAAATTGAAAGCCAAAGAGGAGCTGGGAGTTGACATAAGGAACAAACATATATAGTACGGCTCTAGCTCAAAGATATTCTTCATGTTGCTCACCACATGTTGATGAAAACACACGGATGAGCATGCAAACAAAGATTCTATGGTGAGCATTTACAGTGGAAAATGCACGAGACTGAGAGTAATCAATTCAAAACTAAAAATGCTGCAACGGCTCATTCTTTCTACACATGCAATCAAGACATCAGGGATTCTAAAAGGATTATGTAGGTGTGGTAATCCCCAACTAAATATGCATTATAAAACATGTTTTGTTTTGTTTTTTCATAATACTTTGTTGTGAATTAACTGTCACTTTCATTGAGACTTGTCTTCTGAGTCTATCACTTGAATCTAGTGGAAATACATATTTAATAAGTGAACAGGCGCTCGAAAAACAGAGAGCAGAAAGCAGTTATCAAAAAAAAATATGTATTTGGCTAGCTAAATATATATATTTTTTTCTGCAAAACAATAATAAAACTGTTTTGTTGGTGCATTAAATACAGTAAATTAAAAAAAAAAGGAAAGAAGAATGTTGTTTTCTTCTTGTTTAGCCCTTTTTTGTGTGTGACAAAAGCAGAAATAAATTGCTGAAGATTTTGTTGTCTTTTGTATTCTCTAAGTGGTTTGATGATTGTAACCCTGCTACATTTGCATCAATAATCTAGTTAAGGGTAAAAAGAAACATGTTTTTTTGCAACAGGAAATGGTTTCCTCCTGTTTCAAAGACACTGGGGTGTGTAGCAGTCTTTGTGAGCTGAAATTGCACTCTTATAGATAAAAAGAACAGAATTTGAGTTGATAAATCTCTTTTTTTGAACATCAGGTATAATTGGGGACACATATGTACTCCAAAACATAATACTAATATCATAATCACAAAGATTATAAATCACTGATTCAAAGAGATCACATATTATATACAGGTTGTATGTAAAGAAGGAGAATATTCACAGGTGAGGTAGGATTATGCCTTTGTTTTCATTTTTAATTCTAAAAAAATCAGTCTCCATCTCATAAGTAACAAAATATGGATATGGGAAAAAAACAGTGAACAATTGTGTTACGCAGTTTATGGGGAAAATACTGACAGATATTTCATAGACAGATTTGGAGGACACATTGTTATCAAAACATACTACATCTCGCTTCCCAACCATAATAAATTGATGTTTTCTTTCAGGAACCAGGAGAAAGTATGCTGACATCAGTGTCTTTACACTCACTGTCTCAAAAAAAAGGAAGGAAAAAAAAAATCTTCAACTACCTACAATGATCACACAGTCCCATCTTGTCCCAGGCAAACAAATCCAGGCTCTCCATTTCCCCAGAACTGATTTCTGTCGGCGTGCTCTAAAAAGATGAAATGCATCTGATGCAGCACAGAAAAGCACAGAGAGTTTGTCTGAGGTATGTGTATAAAGAGGGAGGCACCATCTCTCACACACTTTTTTGTTTCTTGCCCTCTCTCTCTCTCATTTTCTCATGCACACACATATGCAAATTTGCAGAATTCAGTACATGTGCAAACCCAATTACACCTACAAATGTGCAAACACACATCCCCACATATATACACACTGTAATACCTTGAGAGCTCCAAGTGCATATTACAAGAAAAATATTTTACAACGTGATAAAAAAAAAAAAAAAAAACAATAATAAAAATCCATCGGCGTGGGCTGTTACGGGGTAGAACCTTCATCAGATGCAGATGGTTGTGTTTTCCCCTGGGCCTGCTTTCCGGGTGTCTCATCAGCTTCAGGGGGGTTCTGTGGTCCTGGGGTGCAGCAGCAACCCAAAAAAGCTTTCTCAAGTTCCTCCACCATCGCTTTCTCTCCATCTTCCAGCTGTGCACCCTCCTGCATCTCCCACCTGAAGAGCACCAAAGCGCACAACATCAGCCATTTTAATACTTGTCAAAGTTAAAACAAACAAACATTAAAACCTGCTGAATGTGCTCTCCGAGGACCATGAACACTGTTTTCTGAGCTCAACCTGGCTGACTGATGATGGCCTTTAAAAAACAAATCTAAACACCCTTTTGAGTCTAAATTGAAAAATGAGAGGTGTTTTGGGGCTGTAACAAAGGCTTGAATTCAACCCAATATAAACAATTGATCGATTTAGGTTTACCTACTGAGCAATTTAGAGATACAAATGTTAAGCTGATGTTAAGCTTGCTTGAAATGCTAAAGTTTAGATTTTTTCTTCTTATATTTGTAAAAATGTTTACATGATTTACATATATCTGCATGCAAATATTGCTTTCCATGAGAATCGTTTCACTTTGCTGAATGAGGTCTGATGGCTTCAAATCTGTTGGTCGTCTATGGAGTTTCCAGTGGTGTTAAAAGTTTCACCCTTGAACTAAATTTAGATATAAAAGTGTGCCTTTTGTATATTTCAAGCAAAACAACCTTTGTGTAGACATCTGACAAAGTCATCTTCAGCATCTTTTCAACAAGTGTTTGTTGAATTGTTTATTTTTATGCAAGTCTGGACAATGGCTGCAAATCGGCTGATTTCGCGTGCATGCTGCACACCACCGAGGATCTACAAACCACACTTTCATGCTTTAGCTTCTCACATGGGAGCCTTCTTCTCATTCTTTTTTCATGCTGTGTGGGTCTGTATCACGGCACTTTCTGCTACTGTGACACGCTGTTAGACATACACTTTTGCACTCGTGTAAACATACACTCTTGGGTATCCACACAAAGAGAATGAAAACTCAGAGGACACTGTAAGAAATACTCAAGTATACATATATATTCCCTTTCTGTCAGTTGGATTCTTACTGTGGCTAAGCGCTAGCATTACATCTGCCAAACCTTCCTTGTTTGGGTGACTAATTTTTAGCGGGAGAGATTATTTGATGTATCATGTTTATTCTCGATTTTGTTTTATTGCTTATACAGTATGTCTCCTCATTGCATTTTTATAATTCTTCAAGCTACAGAGTGGAGCGCTTCAATATGAAGACATCAAGGGCAGTCACTTTGTAATTCACTCGCAGTATTTCAATTGAATCCCTTGACGAGTGACTGTGGTCAATCAAATCCATATGGAGAGCTGGCTGAAGGGCTGCCTTTGAGCTGCCGCATCACACTCCATCCAAACAAGAATATCTGTCTAACTGCAAATGATTGCATTTTCATTGCAATCTCAGAGTCTCCTTTCATCCTTCCCGTCTTTTCGATTTCTCACGATATCATCAAACGTGAACTATATCATATGCTATATAAAGCTGTGCTCTGCGCATGCGTGTGAAGAAGAAGAGGGGGTAAAACATACTATGTTCATTACATAGATAGCAAAAGATGAGTCTCTGGGTGCACTATGATGAAGCTTCAGACTCTGTTGTACAGACTGGACAATTCAGACGCTGCAGCCGCTGTCAGCGTAATATTTACCGTCTGTAAGGAGACGATCTGTTTATGCAAATATGCTTTGGCAGAAACATTTCCGCTCAACAGCGGCGTAGTCCCTCCATGTACAACTTTGGTCACGGATTCCTCTGTTCCCATGTAATTTTTCCCTCAATCTCTCTTTGCAGCCTTCGCAGGGCTAGTGGAACGTATATGAAAACAGAGCAAATGGGTAAGTTATCCCTGCATTTTTTTTTCTTTTTTCGCTGACATCAAATTAAAATCAGCTCCACCGAATAACGTTCATAAGATACAAACGCACAAACAAAACAATGCAAATGTCACATAGTGTGCAAAACAAAAGCAGCACGGGAGTGAGAGGGGGGAAACGGAAAGCTGGAGGAATGGCAGCCAATAAAGGAGGGAGCGAGGGAGGAAGGAAGACAGGAAGGTACGCTAAAGGTTTTTCAATGTTTAATTTTCAAATAGGATTAAGCAGAATGACATTTAGCTGAAGGTTACAGGCTCAGCATTGTCTTAGCTGATATTGATATGCAGGAGGCGCCCTGCTTGTCACTGGGACAAACACTGTTGATGAATGAGAAGCCTTTCCCCAGCAAGGTGTTAAGTGCAAATTTGAAATGAGAGAGAAGCAGAGGTAGAGAGAGGTATAAAAAAAAGAAAGAAAAACACACGTACACCCGCATGCACATAAACACACACGCACGGCATTACCATGTTAGTTGCCATGTAAACTGTCACTAGATAATGTTGCCAAAAGTGTAAATTGTTCCATAAAGTATTGGTTGGATATTAGTTGAGGCGGGTTGATCTTGTGCTGAAAATGAGTGAAAAAAAACGCACAAGGTGCTTTGCTGTGTGTATCTAATTTCAACTACAACACAACAATTCCTCTTAGAAATGCATAAGTAGGCTAAAGTTGACAGTAACTTCTCTGTATCCTCATTTCGGCAAGTTTTCCCCCGGAATTTACATCTTAATAAGGGGAGTCTTACCCTTTAATTCTTATGGGCTCTGCTCATTTCTCATGTATTAATACTGGAGCTGCTGACTTAGCTCTTCCTCTGAATACAGAATAGGACACACATATTAAGACTCATATATTTACAGGATTGATGCCACGGGAGATTGTCTCAGAGTGAGATGAAAAGGCTGGCTCAGATATATTTCAATGTGAACATCGATGTAAGCTGTCCTAATCATGGGATGATGCAGGCACAAGACAGAAAGCATCTATTCTAAATTTCAGCTGATAATGAGTAGTGATGTTCAACAAATTAAGAGCATAAGCCTTTCCCAGAGATCATCAGGCGATCAACTTAATAAATCTTACTCAAAACACAACGCAGATGAAACTTTGATGTTCGACTCCAGCAAGGCTCTGCCTTCTAGAGCGGATAACAAAAAACAGATGTAAACTGTCAGGAAAAAAATATCGCTGTGGAGGAAAGAGCGGAGGGGAAAAAAGCAAGGAAGAAGAAATGATCAGCAACAGGATAATAGAGGCAGGGCTACAAGTACAGACTATTTGAAAGAAAGTGAGTGAGCAAAAAGACAGCGTGCCTTAAAGATCACAACAGACAGTGGGCAGTGGTTTCTTTTGCAGCTGTCAGCGGGCTGAGTGGTTTCTCTCAGAGCGTTGGGTGTTTGTGCTGCACAGGGTGCCCTGTCTGCTTTGCCACTGGGACCTCTGTTTGTTTAAAAGGCTTGCCTGTCAAACAGAGAGCGCCACCGAGAGCCAGATACTCAGCTAAATGACTCTGACAGCAGCCCTAATCAGAGGCTTTGCACATTGCTGCAGGGCCTGGAGGATCCATCATAACCCAAGCCTAAATATTTAAAGTGCTAAACTTTCCAAAGGTCAGGCCTTTCCATGCATGCCAGGGCGACATGTGTCAGAAGTAGGAAGAGAGGCACTGAACAAGAGAGAGACACAAAGACATGGGGAGAGAGGCTATGGTTAATGTCCTTCATTTCTCTCCCTCTTTTATTTTTATTCTTGTGAACTCTGCATTCATTTTAGGGAAGAAATCAGAGGCAAACACCACTTTTATTTTTTCGTTCTGTTTTGAAGCCTTGGTTAATGTTGAGATTTTGGTTTCGTGCAGACTGGTGGAAAGAAACTATGCAGAATTTAGGACTCATTTAGGTAATTATTTTATAAATTTATAGAAATTAGAGTATCTTTATCGAGACGAGAACCAATTTGTACATTTAAGCATAACAAATATGAAAATTTGCAATACCAAAAAAAATTTCTTAATGTAAGTAACCAACTTACACATTTTAATGCTAATATCTAGTTTGTTGTTTTAGTTACTTGTGAATTTTATTTGTCAAAAAAATACTTTTTTTTTTTTATAATCTCTCATCGTCTGAACCCCAAATCCCTACAACCAGTAGAATTTACAAATATCAGTTTCTTTATTTTTATTTATTTCTGTATTCTGAGGGGTTTATTTCTACATTATTCAAAGCCTCATTAATAGAATTGTTTAATTGTGAAAAACATGGCAAAAAATGACTTTTTTTTGGCTGTTGGCATGCTGGAGTGATAAAAACAGACATCCAAAATCCTCTCTGTAAAAACCTTTAATGTAGCCACAAAACAGAAAAAGACTTTTGAATCTACTTTCATCTAATATTCTAATTTCTATTCTAAAAAAACAGACAGAGTGCAAAGTTAGATAGATAATACCTGATTTGCATATGTAAACATAACATTTCAGAAAACTTGTACCATCCTTGTAATATCCTGCTGACCTGTTATATCTTCTCTTTGGATCTTTGTAGTCAGGTTATGAGCTACACTCTGGCAGTCACAACAAAAGATTCAGCTTCACCTAATGTCTCTTGAAAAATTAGAAATAATGATGTTTCAAAACCTGAGAAAGAACTAAAAATCAAGCTCCCAGGCAGCTGCGAGTGAATCGTCTGCCAAGTGTAAGCTGAAGTCAGCAAAGATGGATGAACCTTTCTATCTACCTGACCAGAACAGGATTTCGAAATTTAAGTTGCTACTTCTTGTTGATGTCAGAACTTAAGGCGAGGTTTTCAAAGGTTAGGGGTAGAGGTGAGGTCAGTGGATGAAATGTACAGCACATAAGGATGTATACAACAGAGTGTGCGACTTATTTGGATCCAGTGCAGCCAAGTAAAGTCCATGTCATCTCATGTTATTCTCTTGAACCTGGTTTCATTTTTGTAGCTCCAAAGACAGTGTTTGGGAAGTAGAGTGGATGGGAACACATCATTATGGAAGAGAACACAAAGTACTTCTAAGGGGTGACAAGAAGTGTTAGAGTGTTTTATTCCCTTAGATCACATTCAATGAAACTGTTCCTGGACACACAACCTGAGAGAAGACAAACAGCCACTGTATGGAAACTAAGAGCAAGGCCATAGAGGTATAACAACAAAGACATGTTAGTAGTTGGTAATGGACGTTGTACATAAGAAAACTAGATCAGCGGGTGTAACTGGCAAGTTCACAATACAGGCCAGGGGGGTCGTTTCTTTGACTCGATTTCCATTGAGAAGCAAACATCCAATTCAATTTAGATATGTGCCTTAGCTAGGCCATAAGCCAGAGGGAGATTGTAACTGACAGCCATTGGACAGCTGGCGGCATTTGAATATTGACGAGACAGAGACTTGACAGAAAGGATTATGCTCTACCATCTGACTTACTAGCCACTACACTGATCCATTCTATTGTCAGATCAACTTAGTGTCAGATCTACAGTATGTCCGCATGGTGCGGTGATGCCACTCAGTATTAGACCCTACCTGAGATCCATCTCAATACAAAGTGATGTCCATTCAAAAGCTACAAGATGCTCACTAATGCAACAAGGACAAAAATACCAAAGAATAAAAATATCAAAACGAATCCATTTCCAAGTAAACACGAAATAGCAGACTGTACTTTTCAGACGCTCTACATAATACAGACCAAAAATATAAACAGTCTTTACATTATAATACTTTGGAAGATGGCCTGTAAATCTCATCTAACTCAAAACTCAACTTAATTTAGTTAGTGTACTTTCTAGCCTTGTGAGGACAATTTTGAGTTCAGACATTTAAAAGTAAAAGAGAGAATGACTCAAATTTGAATAACTTTCTTTTTTTTAATGTTTAGACTTTTTTACATTTTTAAATGTGTGTGTTTATACGTGTATGACTATATGAACATGTAGTTCAAACACAGTCACGGCATGTCAAACCGTGTCTTTCACCCTCTACACACCTTGCATTTGATGGTCACAGACAACAGGGCTTTGGGCAAATCTGTGAAGGCCCTCATCCACACACAAGATGACAAGCACAGACACACACCCAGACTCAAGGGCATGGATACACACATACAGGAACACACATATATGACATTTCAAACACACGATCGTCTACAGCTCCAAATCAAAACACAAATAAGATCAGCATAAAAAAGTATTTTTCTCAAATTGAAGTTTCTAAATATAGAGCAGAAGAGATCAAGTACTTTTATTTTATGATATTTTCTGACGAGTTCTGCTTGCATACATGCATCCATCCATCCATGGTTGCGCAGATCTCCTTCACTAACCATCTCCTCCACTTCTTCTGCTGAGACCTTGATGTGTTTTTACACAGTCAAGAGACATAATACCTCTCCAAAATGACCTGGGCGACCCTATCTCTAGAGTTCAACCCAAACAGCTTTCCAGAGCTCATATCTTTCACTTGTATCTACAAGTTACTTGAACTCTGCCACTTGAGGAAGCCACTATTCCCCAACCTAGAGTTGGCAATCAAACTTTGTTGAGAACCACAGCCTAAGATTGGGAGGTGCTAATTCTCATCCCCACCTCTTCAGATTCACCTGGAAACCTAAAGTGAGCTTGAAGTTGATGAAGGTAACAGGACCATTTGTAAAAAGCAAAGCCGTATCAACCAGATCAGCCTTAAAACTTCCAGAGCCCGAAAGAACTCGGGGTGAATCTCACTCGCCCTCGGGGGACGAGCCACACAAATCTTCCCAACAATTTTCTATTTTTAAATCTAAGTTCTGTGTTAAACAAATTAGATATGAAATGATTATTAATGAGTTTTCGAGCTGCTTCCAGGCAGATTTTGTTATCTTTGCACAAACTCAGGGTAGCTACTGCCTACTGTGTTCGGTGTTTGTGTTAGACTGAACTAACTGCTCCAGTTTCACACTCAACGAACAGATTGAACTGAGCGGCCTCCATATTTCCCCAATATCAGTTCAATGATTAAGAAAATGTTTTTTAAACTGCTTTTGCGTGCTGCTGAGTTGTAAAAAAAAGTGTCTATTACAGGAAAGTTACTTAGTTCAAACGTGCAGTGCTGGTGGCAATTATTGTGGCGGCAGAGGCGTCTGTATTTGCTATAAGAACAATGTATAGTAATGACCAACGATATTTGTTTAGTAAAATAATTCTTATGGTTTGGGTTGTGTATACATCACCGCGTGTGTGTTTAATGGCCTATTTTGTGTTCCTGCAAGACAGCACTTTATTATTTGGAGAAATAAGACTATACATCATGTGACCACATATTTCAAATCCCCACTGCATGGCAGTTTCAAGCTCTGTTCTCTCCAGTTATCCAGGGGAAAGTTTGAGTAAATTTGCAGTGGCTTAATTACTGAATAATTTAGACCATGCTCCAAATTAATGTAGACATTTCCATATTAATGTGTTTGCCTACCGATTCCACAGTTATTTGTACTGCGGACAGGAGGGTAGCAATTATCACAGCATATCATAGCAGTTGTTCTGGTATTTCAGACATCATTAGGCTGCTTGTCCACCACACTGTGACTGTGAGTGCTAGTCTAAATGTACAGTTTGGTACCTTCCTCAAACAGGCTCACTGTGCCTCTGTGGGTAAGATCTATTTTGCTCCAGGAGACAAAAGGTGAGGGACCTTGTTTGTGCTCTGCGGAGTGATGTCCAAGTTAGAATTCTTGCTCCTTGCAAATGCATTATTATATACAGCAAGGACAACAGCAAATAAGCAAGCACCAGCCAAGTCTACACAAGTGTCTGCTGGTCAGTGCAACCCAGAGGTGTGGACTCGAGTCACATGACTTGGACTCGAGTCATTAATTTTATGACTTTAGACTTGACTTGAAAAAATGTTGTAAGACTTGTGACTTGACTTGGACTTTTACACCAATGACTTGGGACTTGAATTGGACTTGAACCGGTTTACTTGAAAAGACTTGATATTTCACCCCAAATATAAAATTTAACATGCATATTATATAGAGATTGAAAATGTGACGTCATTCACGGGTAGAACCGCAAAGGATTCTGGGAACTCGTGGCAAGAGGTACTAGCGCACGCAGGCTTTCAATTGAACTCAGTCACACAGCGATAAAAAGAAACACAAAAATGTCAAGAAGCTGTTGTATTATTAACTGCAATAGCCGGTCGCATGACAGCCACGGGAAGCCGACGGGTAAAGAGATCGGTTGTTATCGGATTACGTCGTTGAAGAGAAATTGTTCGAGCCATGTTTCCGAAGTAACAAAGACGCGACGGATGGCCTGGATTGCAGCCATTCAAAGACCAAATATAACGTCCCAGAACCCTCCAGCTCACAGGTTAGTCTGCTCCAAGCATTTACACGAAGGTCAGTCTGCTGTTGTAGTTAATGCGTCATTTTCATAACATAATTGGTGATATAGGTTACAAGCAAGTCTGGCGCTGAACAGAAATTGTCGCGCTATGCTCCTTTGTTTATTGTGCATAAATAGTGAATTGTCCTGACACAATATTGCGTTTCGCTTCTGTTATTATGGTACATTGACAAAAACATATACTTTTATTCACAGGATAAAACAGGTTTTTTGTATCACTAATTGCCCAGTACGATTACAGCATACAATATTGTTGTCACTGCTACATTTCTGTGATGCTACCAGAAATTATTTCCACTACTAATTAATTATTGTTGAGCTCAAAGGTCCTATTAATAAACGGTTAACGAATGTGTATTTATGACGACGATTTGTGAGACTGGTAAACTTATGATACGTACGATGGTCTTTCGTTCTACACGGTGCATTTCAAGGTCCTGCACCCATCCGTCGGTAAACTGTACCTGGGCTTGTTGCAGTGACCGGAAGTTACTAAACTTCATGAGTGTATGCACTCACTCCAAGAACCGTATGATTATAAATATGCATATAAATATGCTACAATGAGATAGCTGACTTCATCTAACTAGCAAATGTTGTCCAGGCTACGTTGGTGATGCAGTTTTTTTTAATGTGTATGATATTTTTGTCATGCGATTTTAATAAAGCCGGTCCTACAACCGCATCCAAGAATAACATGCAGCTTATCTCAGAACTGTCGGTGAAAATTATTCTTGGAGCTAGGTTTAATTGAGCTGCATTTTAAAGAGGTGCAATTTCACAATTTGTGTATATTTTCTAAGTTCACTATTTTGTCATGTGTTGAGAAAAACACAGATTTAAAAATTACATGGTCTAATATTTACATTTAGCATAACTGCAACATTATTTTTTCATTTTTTTTTTAAAGACTCGAAAGGACTTGAAATTCAAAATTTCAGACTTGTGACTTTACTTGGACTTTTACACCAGTGACTTGAGACTCGACTCTGACTTGCCTGACATTACTTGAGACTTGACTTGAGACTTGAGGATAAAGACTTGAGACTTACTCGAGACTTGCAAAACAATGACTTGGTCCCATCTCTGGTGCAACCACTAGCTGACTGCTTCACACAGACACTGAGCTCTGCATGTGTCCCAGAAGGTTGACAGCTCTTTGCTCCTCTTGGGTCTTTCCATTCTGACCCACACCTTTTCCTTTTTTTAACAGTACCTTGCCTCTAACTCCTTTTCTTCCTCCTTAGTCTCCCAACTGTTTGGCTCTTGTTAGGAGCTTGGCTGAGCAGGCTGGCACCTTTCACTTAAACAGCACCCCAGAGGAAGTTGTAACACTGAGAAGTGTGAGCATGTGTATATGCCTTTGTGTGTGTGTGTGTGTGTGTGTGTGTGTGTGTGTGTGTGTGTGTGTGTGTGTGTGACCTCTCATACTTGCCACAGTAAATCATTACAGCAAGGCCCTTCATTAGGGAAGCCAACCACCTGGGCTCCTTTCGCCGATGTCATGTGTCTGACTTTCTGACACAGCTTCACAAACTTCCCACCACATGGGGTATTATTTCAACGATGAACTGAAAACTGACTCCAAATACAGCGCTCCCTTTTTACTTGATCGTAATTTCACATTGTTAAGAGTTGTGAGTAAATGGATTAAAGACAGCCTATGCATATCTGCCTCATACACCTCATGGCCACATCCTATCCTCTTGCATGTCACTGCCGAAACAAAGGGAGACAAAGTCATATGGTAGGTCAGTGAGGCATCCATTCAGCGTGACAGATATGCAGGTACCTGTTAACAGCTCCATGGTGTCAATGTGTCTCTTGGATCAAAAATGTGTCTGCTTTAATGAGGCAAAGCGAGACATGATGTAAACATGATCAGGGAGATTAAAAAAAATGACAAGTAGAAGGATGATAGACAAAGATAGGCATTTGATAACACACAGCACACACAAATCAATGCACACTTAACTAATGTGACAACAACAACAGTCAAAAAGAAATCCAAAAAGAAAATGTGGATTACGATAATGGTAAAACACCATGCAAAAGTTCTAGCACATGCCTGTGCAGATGTCAGCTCCAGACTCCTCTTAGCTGCTTTCCATGATTATTGTCTTTTAAAGTTCTTAATAGTTACATTCAGTGTCTATTCCCCTGGAAAATCATGTAACAAGTTCATTCGTTTCAGTCTTAGTGCACCTGTTGCATACAAAGAATCACAATGTCCTCCATTCTCTGCCTTGCCATGCAGCCCACCACAACAAACACGCCACTCTTACTGGCACCATCAGTCTTTCTCTACAGTCCACTTGAACCTTTGGTGCTCCAGTCCAAACTTCTCTGTCACAACAAAATCTGCACACTCTTTGATTCCGTTCAAGAGTAATTATCAAAGCACGCAATCTGCTTCAGTGTCACGAGTCTGGATTTGGGTCTGCTCCGTTAAACCTCATCACCAAATGCATAAAATATGACCCATAAATTAATGAACAGAAGATGATTCAGATAAAAAGTCAGTAGTTTTTACCCTCTTCACACGCAGGCACAAACACAGAAATCTAGCATTCAGTCACACTGAAGCCCCCACTGAACAGTCTACAGAGGAAAGAAAAGAAAATGTTGTCTGTTGTTTTTTCACCCCAGTGTGTTACCAGGAAACACTATATTACTTATTCAATACGCTGTCACTTTTGCATATATGAACTGCAAAATCTACAAAGGAGCGTTGAGGGTTGTGAAACTGCAGCTTGCTTACATATAAAGGCCTTGTTCTCAAACACTGATGTGGCAAAACTTCTGTTCAAACCCAGCAATACATACATACATACATACATACATAATTTTTACAGCCATATGTGAATTGCACATTTCAGCATATTCTACTGTTGAAAGACTGTGTCATGGCTGTTGAGTTGTTAGTATAAGTGATTTAATGGTGAGACACCGAGTCACACAAAAGGAAGAAACACTGGAATAAAACAAAAGTTTCTGGAAGCACATTAGAATCAAGTACAACTTCAAGGATAATAAAGGAGATACAATATAACAAAGGTACCTAAAAATGTTACCTATTCATAGTCGAGCCTCTAACTGAGCCTTTTAAAAATGTACTGAAGAACACCAAAACCCGTCAGTGTTACTTCACATTTATTTTTTTTCATGCAATGATATATCATTTCTATATAGAGAGATCAATATTTCATGGAGTCATTGCGTCTCAATGGGACTACCTGTATAAATGAAGGTTAAATAAAAATGTCTTTGTGTTTTGAAACTAGACAAGATGAGTGAAGGGTGGATGTGACCAGAGACCAGAAGTCATCGCATACTCATATTGTAACACCCTAAAGTAGACTTTAAAAATAGGTTTATCGTCTTTTGATTAAATAGGGACGATCATTTATAAAATCAGTAAGACATAAACTAGTGAAACCACTGAGATCATAGATAATGTAGACTTCCATAATTGAGCTTCTTTTTGAAACAGCAGGAGCCACCCTCTGCTTAATGTGAAAAAGAACCTTTTCACAGGACTCTATGCAGTAGTTGTTTTTTGTATGACTTTATCAGTCTCTCACACTGTTGTGGAGGAATTTTGGCCCGGTTCTGTTTACAATGTTGCTTCAGTTCATTCAAGTTTGGAGGCATCCATTTATGCGCAACACTCTTAAGCTTCTGCTACCTTTCAATCCGGTTTAGGTCTGGACTTTAACTGGACCATTGCAGCTTTTTTTTTATACCCATTCTGTTGTAGATTTTCTGGTGCTCTTTCTTGGGTTCATTGTTGCTGTTGCACAACCAAGTTTCAGCCAAGCTGAATCACACTGATTCTGAAATATGCTAATATACAGAGGAGTTCATGGTCAGCCCTATGCTTATAAGATGCCCAGGTTCTTTGGCTGCAAACAAACTCATCACCCCTCCGTCACCTCGCATGACAGTTAGTATGAGGTATTTGTGCTGATATTCTCCATCAAACATCTCCACTCTGGTCTCGTCTGTCCAAAGCATGTTGTCCCAGAAGTCTTTTGGTTTGTTTAGATGCACCTTTGCAAAGCTAAACTGTGCTGCCATGTTCTTTTTAGAGAGAAGAGGCTTCCAAACTTGCCACACTTGTTCAGTTTTTTTTTTCTATGTGCACTGTCATGACCTTAGATGTATGTCTGATAAGTAGTGCTTGGGGTTTGGTTTTTTTTGCAATTTCTCTGGGCACTACAAGGTCTGACCTTTACTGGGAAATTTCCTGGGACATCCATTCCTGGGAAGAATATGCCATTGTGTTAGCACATACCTGCAAACTGCCAAAACCTCTGCTTTTATAGAAGTGGTCACACTTATTGATGATCAATTAATCAAGTGCACCAACACTTATCTGCTACTTACACTCTTAATTTTAATCTTAATTTTAAGTAGTAAAAGTGTACTTTCCTTTTTTTGACTGTATAAACAGTCTAAGTGTAAGATTTAGTGAATTTTTTACCAGGGAACAGGTTATTCTGAGAAACAACTGAAAAAGCACAAAATAAATCATCCCACGTCCTTGTGTCAGCAAATATGATACCTTTGCTTTTAAGTGTGGGGAAATTAGGTGTAGGTGTAAATTCTCACTAAAGGCCATACTGTAAATACAGGTATCCAGGCTGCATTCATAATGACATTATTAGATATGGACTCCTGTGGTTTCACTGGGCCTGCAATGAACCGATTAGTCCAGGCAAACACTGATCTCACTTTCCTATGGTGTGTGTGTGTGTGTGTGTGTGTGTGTGTGTGTGTGTGTGTGTGTGTGTGTGTGTGTGTGTGTGTGTGTGTACGTATTAGTCTTTGGCTGGGGGTGCTCTGCCATTGTCTATCAGATCAGGGCCTTGTTCTCTTACCATTTCAAACAGTTCATTTTCCACCATGCTAATGGCAGTTTTAGGGGGTTAAAGAGATAAATAAATCCTCGCTGTCACCTCATTTAAAATCAAATGCCACTTAATTACAGCTCTATGTTTTTCAAACACTTTGCATAATTTATTGTTCGGTTCCATCCTAATCTCCAGATCCTTATCGCATGTGCTCTATTTTACCCCGTCTATCCTTATAATAAAATTATAATGCTCCCTCTCTCGGTTTTTTCTTTCTCTTTCTTGCTGCCAACAGCAGTGTGAAAGAGATAAAGACGTTTTTAAGTTGTTCCTCACCTTGTAGGGATTTGATGCTGTAAAGGTCTATTGTCAGCTCAGGAGAGCATACATACACACAGCCCTCTGGCAGTGTTGCTTTTCTTACAAACAAAATACAAACATTGTCAAATTCTATGAAAAGAGCAGGGTAACATCATCGCTCATGATCTGGTTGAAGGCACACATCCAACAAAAAAGGTAGAACACAAGCATGACATGTTGATTAGTACTTTTTAAAAAACCCTTTTCCTGTATCATATTTAGAAGTTTATGTTATTGACACGTATTACACAGTCCAATGTTATTTAAAGATCTAATGTGCACTAAAAAAAAAAAACACTAAGCACATCAGTGCCACAGTAAGTGTCATAAAGGGAGGTGGAAAGGCACTGATATGCATGTTACTTTATGAAAGTGGCCTTCAATAACACCATATGTTAACAACATCAGCTGCTGTTTCTCTTTTGTCATAAATGCAGATAAAAGTTCTGTCTCCAGCAATGTTCCCCACAATTTAAGCCGTATTCACATGCGCTCTGCAGCACTGAGCCCTGTGGATGAAAACACAAATGTTTGAATCAGTCAGATCAGACCTTGAACCTTGCCAGCCCCTTATAACAAAGTCTATGCAAGGTCCAATTGAGCCCAATTGATAAAAGATAACTGTCCAGTGAATGTCCAGATTTCCCTTTCAAAATAAAACTGATTGTGAACACAACTGACCCTAAGAATCATTTGTTGTATGCTACTTTTGAAAAAAAAAAAAAAAGGATTTACCTATTTCTGAAATATTCTTATATGAGGCTCTTTGTTAGATTAAGGCTATTGGGGCAGTGGGTCAGAACCTTTCAAGCCAATTTGTAGTAATTTTCAGCAACATGCACAATTTTTTATTTGTTTACTGTGCATTTTACTTATATTTGTCAATGGGTTCACAAGCCAAGTTAGTACTATGACTTCATTTGGAACAAAATGTTGCGTCTTTGACAGCTAGAGAGTATAAAATGTGTCTTGGCTGATGATTTGTTTGTCTTAAACAAATAATTCTCATGTCTGGTAACATGGGCTTTTCCAATGCAAGCTTTTCATGTCGGCCCACTGACTATATAATTCACACAACTGCCATGTTGGATTTTTATCAATTTTATCTTTTTAAAGACCTGGTTAGCAAGGGAAATCATATTGCAACTTCCTGTTTTTCTGGCAACAGCATACGGACTCAGCAGCACTTTCTAAGGTTGACCAATATATTATTAACCACTTACATTCGAAGTAATAACCAAAAACTGTGTGTTTCCTATCAGTGCAAACATGATCCCAGCGAGTTATTATGGTGAATTAACTGCTTGGACCCCAAATTGCTACTTGCAGTTATACTTGTTTTTGTTATGAATGTTTTGATCAAAGATAACATTAGCTAACATTAGATAATGTTATTTAGGGCAATATTAATATAGAGTCAAACAAGAGACAAGTAAAAATACCAGACAGGCAGTAAATAAAGTTAAGAAGTTAGTGCGAGAGTACACATTTCACCATACATTCATACATTTGCATTCAATGAGCATTGTGCATTACATAGCTGCAGCTGCTGAGGGTGGTGGTACAGTGATTGTCCAGCAGCACTCTCGATCAGAAAACAGATGTAATCCTTATAATCAGTGGATTTTGATTCATAAGCATATTTATCTTTCAACTAAGTATAACAAATAAAGCAGTAATTTAAAAAAGCAAACAAAGGAAACATCTGAAACACCATCCGCCAGTTATGAAAACAAGTACAAGCTCCAGCTATTACTGATTTAAAAGCAGAAAGCAAATCTCCAGTTTTTCATTGTGGCATTTAATGTGTTTAGATCCACCTAGAAACAGCCCGTGCAAGCTAGCACAGACTAGAAATGCTGTTATAAACTGCATACATTGGTTTCTATACAATTAAATTTAAACATCTATAATTAAGCGACACACTTAAGTGGCATCTAATCTTGTTATTTCTTTAGAAAAGAAAAAAACACATACAATACACAACTAATGGACCTTATCAATTGGAAAAGTTCCTTATCTAGTCACCTCTAGCAGAAAAAAAGTATTTACACACAATTTATAACACCTTAAAAGAGGTGAACTGAGAGCAAATGGTATGTCCATACCTAACAAGATGGCTCTATCTGTTCTACAGACTTAACAGTAGTAGCAGTAACACAACAAACCTAGGTAATGGATGGGAGGAGCATGCAGTTGTGCATTCTTTCTACAGCCCTTCCATCCTGGGCCAGTCAATGGATCAGACAGGTTGAGGCTTAGTATATCACATAGATCCCATAGCTGGACAGCACAACAGACAGATACAAGTCAATAAGAGGGTGCTGCTTTTGAATATTCACTTAAGTGTTCAGTGTCAGGCAGCATATTAATGAACAGAAAAAAAGGAAAAAGGTTAAGCTTAGTCCTTAATGTAGGTTTGACATGGATTTTCTACAATGTGAGAGAAAGGAAGAAGAAGTATGGTGTGTGTGTGTGTGTGTGTGTGTGTGTGTGTGTGTGTGTGTGTGCACAGTGATGTTGGTGTTGCCTGTAGGTGAGCGGTGTTTCTCTCTTTCTATTTCCTCCATTGAGTGATTTAACTGCTGGGTCACTTGAAGCAATGCAACCAATGTCAGCCGAGTCATTCTGGGACCACGGCACAAAAATTCATTGCAAATAAAGTAATATTGTATAGTATAAACTACAGACAGACACTGCACTATATAATTACAATAAGTAGATTGTTTAGCCTCAGAAAACCATCAATCATATACACTTCAGCCATTTCAAACATATTCCCTACAGAAAAGCATAAAGATATTGCTATCGAGCTTTCGAAATGTCAGGGCAATGGAAACCGAGGCATTGTGCAATTACATAATGATTATTGCAAAACTTTCTCCCCCTCACTCAGTGTGGCTGTAATATGCAGTGGATGGCCATGGGGGTTCATTAGTGAGAACAGGCTGCTGTTGAAAAGCTCCAGTTTCACCTCTGATCCCGGCTAATGTGATTTGGACCTGAGATTGGTAGTGGAGAGATTAGATGCTAGCTCACCTCAGGGTGGGAACCGGAGAAGAAGACATACATCAATGTTGTTTGCTTTCAAAATCAAACGTCTTCTTCTCACCTCTAATTTGCTCTGAAGCATCTGCAAAGGAAAAAAGTGTCTAGGAAGCATTCGAGGCCTAATTTGTTTTCCAGCGACAGAGAATTGGTGGAGCTGAGGGGGTGCTTGCTAATCCACTCTGCTACATTTTGAAGTGCATGATTTGGGCTTTCATAACGAATCAGCTGGTTTCTTGTGGGTATGGCTGGAGAGCTGAAGCTGAAGATCAGCCACGGATGACAACTGTGTTAGTATTCTACCCTTATTACCTCATAACTTACCCCATGGCCTGTGCATAGAGTCGTAATATCAACCTACTCCTTCTTTCATTTCCTTTTCATTAACTCTCCACTTTCTCTGTCACATTTTAGCCTCCATGCTCAGAGCCTCTCTACCTTTGTGCATGTATTCCTGGTGGTGCCCCCTCCACCTCCTCCATCATGTCTCAACCTCTTTACTTTTCCTCATTCCAGTCTCCCCTCTCATTAGGTCACAGTTGTGGTGATTTGTCAGAGTGGCTGTGTTGATTAATAGGCCGACGAAGCCCCTATATTTGGGGGCTGTCAGCGGGGCTCCAGAAGCCAGGGCCGCCCTGCTGAGCTCCCTCACCACCCAGGTGGCCCCATTTGGGCTAAATGAGCTGTGAAGGGTCCCGGCTATGCCCGCCTGCCCCACACTAAGACGTTACGCACAAACACACACGGAGCCATAGACACAAAAACGCCTAAGCACATGCGGGTACACACACACATCTGAAATGAAGTACACATGCAGGCACGCTCACGTACTCAACACCCCGGCTCTCACTGCCATGCACCCCTGCGTTCCCACATGATTTGTCACACTCCATCAATAGACAATAAGTTACTGCCACTCTAGCCTGTCAATGGGCCCTGTCTTCAGCAGACCCTTCTATGGTGTGTCCTAGCCTGGAGGGGGTGGAAGAAGGGTGGAACAGGCGGTTGGTGAGCATGTAGTAGTTGGGTATGACGATGGTAGGTGAAAAAAAAAAAGATTACGAGGGGAAGAACAAACTGCACGTGTTTAAAAGAGAAAGAAAAAAGACAGGCAGATGGAAAGAGAGAAAGGGAGAGAGAGAGAGAGAGAGAGAGAGAGGATGAGTAGATACTAGACAAATAGCTTTGCTATTCATCCCACATCCCAGTGGAGGCTTTACAGCATTTGTCCCGATGCACAGGCAAGTAGCCAGGTTCAAGTAAATGGGAGTGTGAGGTTTTATGTGTTTCCGTGTGTGCAGAGTAACATGGTTCGGCTGCTCCAAGCCAATTGCCTGGCCTCGGAGTCGGAGGTGGGTATGCGTGCGTGAATGCATGTGAAAGTGAACAGCCCTCTTTGCAAGATTATTTTTGTTCCCCCCTAAAGGAGGAAGGGGGAGACCTTGGTGAATGAGATCATCCTGCCATATTTGCAAGCACACGCACTTACACAAAATGCACAAGCACGCACACCTCCTCAGTAATTCAATCTGATTATGGGCGTCGGATGGGAAACTGGAATCTGTGAAGGTCAGTAAAGTCTGAACAGTAACATCCAACACTGCAGGCTACTGCCACTGTCTCAACTTCTACACTGTCATTACTGCTGGCCGCCTCACTCTCGTTATCAACTTACTTCATCAAGTGCACTTCATTATCAGCTTGTCCTTAACAGACAGATGGGATGGACCCTCCAGCAAATGACAGAGTAACTGGTATAAAGTGATTCCTTTTAAAGACTATTCAGTGAACGGGTCATAACACATATAGTCCCCTGGTATTAGTTTATCTGTGATTTACACTTGATTGGACATCTGGAGGAGGAAAAAAAGTGGTATGTTTCTTCAAAAAAAAAAAAACTGTTTAATTGAACAAATGGCAATGCATTATAATTACATCTGAAGTGATTATAGTCATTATGAAGTCGTTGTTTCTGAGACTGTTGAACATATGAAAGGCGGATGGATACACTAGCTGAATAGACAGCTGTTACTGAAGATGTAAGTAACAGACAGCCCTATCATGCTGGCAATATGGACGACCATGAAATTAAGACTCAACATATAGTAATTACAATGACAATGAGCTTTGTTCGAAGTGTCAAGTATCAATCTCACACTTGCCAGGCAGCTTTCATATCATAGCTAATAGGCAGTTGGTGAGCCAGGCCGCTGCCAGCCACTGAACCAAGCTATTCATGAGCTGGCCCAAGTCATTGTGCTTAGCAGTTGATGTAACAGTAACCCACCCATCAGCTACATATGCCCCCATGCAAATGAGTGCATTAGAGGAGACCTTAGAGAGCGGAGTGTGGCCAATAAATCCAGCCGGGGTGAGAAATGTAGCCTTTACCATGCGTGTCCAACCCCATATATTTAAACTAATTACATACACCATACCAGGTAATAAAAGTCTGCATGCCATCAATTCTGACATCTCATCCAGGGCAATGCAAGAAATGTCTATTGCTATCTATAAATCCTCAGGATAGTGATCTTCTCTAGGTGTAAAGAGTATGAAAAGGTATATTTGTGGGCAGCTGTGTTAGAAACAGAAGTTAAGTCAGCAGAGATTCCTACATATTTATGATGTATATGTATGTGCGCGCTTTCAAATATATCTACTGATAATGTACTGGAGGACACAAGCGAGTTGTAAGTCAGTCCCAGAATGCAGGAGGTGCCACACAAAGAGACGAACTCAGAAATGGAGTTCAAACCATTCGTGTGTTCTCTGCTGGCTCTAATCCAGAGTGAAAAGACAAAACAACAAATAGCTGATTCAGACAGCAGTAAGACATGGGAGAGATAGTAGTTTTGGCTGCCTGGGGCTCCTATCCAGGTGTTCCATGCCGCTTCCTGACAGGCCATCACACCTGAGGTCAGGCGGAACACGGCTGCAGGTACTTTCACTTTCAGTGGTCATGCCTTGCATGTAAGAAAAAAAAAAGCACAGAGTTTGCTGAATGCCCACAGACAGCAGATAAATAGATGTAGTCATAGCATTTCCGCTCACTCTCCCTTCGGCTTTGTCTGCAGTGCACCTGAGCACTGCACCTGTGGATGGAAACCCATTAAAGAGAGGATGAGATGGTAAAAAGAAATCAAAGCAGAGAGAGAAAGATGAGGTGACTGAAGGATGGATAGCCAGGAGGTGATGAATCCTGTATTTGGAGGAAGATGCTGTCAACCATTTCAACTTAAAAAGGTCAAAATTCTAAAAGCACTTTTAGTATTTAAAACAATTTTATTGCTGTCCGTATGTGCCTTCATTAAGGTCATCATTAGACATATATAACAGCCAGTTGGAGACCTACAAATACTTGGTGGACATATGGCCCCGTGGCTTTAGGCCAATCGATGCCACTTGAACTTTTCACCTCCCTGGCAAATTGGTAGCAGAAGTCATCATGTTAAGAGTGGCAGAATATTTTATTTTAGCTACTAGGTGACTAAGAGTAGTCTATTAAATATAATAAAAGGGGTTACAATAGCTATTGTACAGAAATAACTATCAAAACCTTCTGAAAAAAGCAACATAAAGTTGAGGAGACAAATATTCAGTTTATGCAATATCCCAAATACCAGCAAAGCCCTATTTGAACCACTGTTGTTTAAAAACAATCATACACCCCTGTTCCCTCTCCTCTCCCTCTCTCCTTCTTTCTTATACACACCATTTTCATGGGATATTACCCACCGAGTCACCATCAGATTCCAGAGAAAATAGGGGGGGGACCCATATAAAAGGATCCGCACACCTGGATTTCTACTCCAGGATGTCATCCATGGAATTCGGCAGAAAAGCTAATCCATCAAACTCAAAAAGGAAAATCGTGGATGTGTGTATTTTTGATTAAAAAGGATACCAAAATACACCTGGTTTTCCAAACCAATCCCAAAACATACAGTTTGATAAAGTGATTTATGTCCTTACAAACAATTCTTATTTTATAGAGCTGCCCCAAAAAGAGGGGTAAATTGACAGCAGATAACGTCAAAACGTCAGACTATTGTGGCCCCCGTCAGCGTAAGAACACGGTAATTGGTTGTGATTAATAGAGGGCTTTGCTTATCTGCGCTTTACGCTCGTTTTAAAATGGCCAGACCATGTGATAGCCTCCCTCAAACACACATGCACATACACATTTCACGACTGAAAAACAAAAGCCATTAACATGCATTATTTAGTATTTTCATGAACACGACACAGTGCAGGTTAAATGTTGATTCGCTTTTGGGTTTATAAGGATTAAGCTCTTCTTCGCTGTCGCGTGCGTCACATTGTGCCTTGACTCTCTACGGTGCTCCCAGCTTCAAAGCTACTCCGATGCAATTGTTGCCACGGTCACCTATTATAAACAACACATTTTTAGAGAAAAGGCTGTAATTGTGCAAAAGTGTGGCACAAATGGCTTTGTAACATTACTGTATGCCTTCCTTCAATGCAACCCATACGCAGGGCCCTGAAAGCTCTCACCAATTGAAGTTCGGCTTTCATCCAGCATAAAAGCTATGTTTGCAATTGAGCTTTGGTGCTATACCTTTCCGTGCCTTTACCCCCACCCTCTATGTCTTGTTTCATATGAGTGCACAACCACAATGGCTTGAGTAATGGGTCCAAAATGCTTTTTTCCCTGAACAAAATCACTGTTTTTTATGGGTCATGCGGAGAGAACTTTGAGACCCACACAGCTCAAACAGACTACTGCTATTACTAATTTCTTTCTCTGTCTATATTCTAATAGGGAAACCATTCAGCGATACCTCACAGGCCCCATCATTTAGTCTGGCTCAATGCAATATACACAGGAGACTAAAGTAAGAGGAAGACAGAGAAAAACACAAAGGAGAAGGGGAGAGAACACAGGTCAACGACAGAGTTTTTCCTTATTTCAAATGCCAAATTAAAAGAAGGCTTCACTACATTACATGGTTGTGCTGGTGGCCTGTGGCTGTTCCCCTGCTGCCAGATGAATTGGGGTCCAATCCAAAACAGCTGGATGAGAGCATATGGCCTTATACAGGCATAAAGCTGCATTATTTTCTCTATGATCGAATATCTTTGTTTGCTACATTAAAGCTAGGATGTACAGCACATGAGAAAAGCACTTCAGTTTCCAACTGGCCCAGAAGTTTGCATAAGAAATTACTTTCTTAGGTAACTTGATTTAAATCAGTATTTAAATGACAAGCATCCTGTCATCTGGCTTCACGTATTGACAAGTCTGCTTGTCTCCCTCCATCTTTAACAGCTTTGAATGGATTCAAGACACTGCCTTCGAGTCCAAACTCCAAGCATGCCACCTACTGCTGACGTAATGCCCTTTGACATATATCCTCTATCACATATGAAAGCATGTTGCGGTGTGCGAGCACACTGCGGTTGTGCGCGCATGTTCGTGCGTGTTCAGAACCGTGAGCAGGCTGCAGACTGTGGCCACTGGGAAATCAAGGAGCACTTTGTCATGCATCCTTAAATGTGTGACACTGCGTCTCATGAGACAGTGCCTGATTGGTCTACAAGGCATCAAAGAATGACGGGTGAGTGATGGCCTCGAGGGGATATAGTGCGTGTGTGTGTGTGTGTGTGTGTGTGTGTGTGTGTGTCCTGTGTTAAGTGTTGCGTGTGTGTCTTGGCTGGGGTTAGAGACACAGGACAGCACTGTGACATGTCTGGGTGGCACCCTGTCATAGCCAGCTGGCAACATGTCGTAATGCTGCCATCAGGGAGTCGTACTGCACTCTAGTCTCAGTTTTTAAGATTCACTTTGTTTTCCCATGTGTGATTTTCATTCCAATAAAGAGAAAAAAAATCTGATTTAAAACCCACCATTGATTGTTTATATTGTGATTGGTGAGGCCAAAGATATTGAAATGATATGCATGTAACACATGCATACAAAGAAAGTACTAAAGATTACACTAGACTAAAAAGAAACGTATTCCATTAACTTAACAATCATTACTTTGTCATGTTCATTATTTATATTTATTTGTTTTCTATCTTCTTTTACTGTACCTCAGATATGATTTACAAGTTTGTGTGTCTTTTATCCTGTCTCCCTCCCTTCACCTCCAACTGGTAGGGGCATATGGCTGCCCTTCCCTAAGCCTGGTTCTGCCAGATGTTTCTTCCTGTTAAAAGGGAGTTTTTCCTTTCCACTATTGCCAAGCGCTTGCTCACACGGGGTCATCTAATTGCTAGGGTTTTCTCTCTATTATTGTAGGGCCTTTACAATACAAATTGAGGTGACTGTTGTTTTATCATTGAGGGTTTCGTCTTATGTGGCTGACAGGGTAGAGAGTTAGCTTATCAGCTAATACTAGCAAGCTAGGTTAGCATCCATGATCTGTATTATTGTCTGAACAGACACAGATGCCTGTTAATTACTGATAAGTAATACTTAAAACATTAGAATTTTATCAATAAAAACTGGAGAGAAGATGGCCATATTATTTGTCACACATATGCTTCAAAGTGCACCTCCATCACAAGTAGTCTAGTAAAATGACTCAAATTAGCTAAGGTAATGCTTAGCAGACAGCTACCAACCTGCTTGTCACCTTCCTGTAAATGAGGTAAGTAATTAAAATCCCAATACAGAAGTCATGATTGGGGAAATTAGCTATAGACAGTCTACTGGGAATGCATTGCTTTTGGACACAGCTTCAAGTGCCATTTGAGGCATCTGATTTTTTTGGCCTTTCAGTATTGGCTTCAATTTTTCTGCCCAGAAAACCAGCCATTACTGTAGAAATAGGTACTATATATCTGACTTTTAGATGGGGTTACCCCTGTATGTACGAGATTATGAGACTATGTGTGCGCATGTGTTTGTTCTGGAAAAAAGCCATCAGAAAAGCAAAATCTTATGTTTACATGGGAAGATTTCTCGTAACTGTATATAAAGATGCATTTGCCCTTTAATTCATAATGACAGCAAAATGTAACCAGTCATGTTTTAGATGGTGACGTTTGACTTCTTCATTTAAATTTTGCATCAGTGAACACAATCTTGCTCACATTCATGTGAGAGACTAAAAAAGAACATTAACAAATTAAGCTAAGAAAAATAATGAATTAATTGTACATAATAATTTAGCAATGAGGTATTATAGATTGTATATAATATCATAATAACCACCCTACACTACACTGAATTAGTGTTTTATGCTTTGTTTTTGAATGTAAAAAAAAGAGAAGCTGCAGCAGCTTCATCCTTGACTTCATGAATCATATGCACTTCTAAAAGGAAGAACTGAAATCCAAAACCAACAGGGGGCAGGCATAATTACCAGCGTGTCCCTTGTATTTACTATCTCTTAATAAGCTGCTGACATAGAGCAGACAATGGTCTGTCAGCTTTATTTTGTGTGTATTTTTACTCTGTTTAGCTGTTGTATTTTCATCAGCAGATAAGGACTGGCATGGAGTGTGGAGAGGCCGTTTAAACTTGGTCTCCCTAGTCTCTCATTTCTGATCGATGTTACCACCTCTTACCACCAAAGAGGTGTGGAGAGAGAGAGAGTGGAGAGAGACAAAGAGACAGAGTGAGAGAGGAGGAGGATTTACGCTGGCACCGCATTTTTTGTCCAATTAATAGATTGCCAGTGTGTTGCATATTTTGCATGACAAAGGAGGGTAATATTAAACTGCCATTTGTAATGAAAATGCACTTTGCAAATTAAAAAGTGCAGAAACCCAATTTTTCCTACCTCTTTAGGAAATAAACAGTCCTTAACCAATTAAAGCGCATTGTAATAATTCTGTGATTTATTGCAGGTTGTTTAACTTTCAAAACTCAGCTAACCTATATTAAGGTCACAATCCATCATGTCTTGCATGGGGTGTTGTGGAGTAATGGCTGTTGTATTAGCTGCTTTTGATGATAGTATGAAAGAAGTATTAGCACTTGTCAACAAAACTGCTTACAACATAACATTAGCATGCATGAGCTGCGTCGCCTATTCATTATCTTGGCAGCTCCACACATGCGGTTACTACCTTATACATTTTGCTGGGCTGAGAGCACATGCACCACTGTTTGGTTCTGAGAGAGTGGCAACGTACAAACCATGTGGCACGCTCTGGTTGCAGTGCAGACTGACACCAAAAAGATGAAACAGTCTCTATGGCACAAGAGTGTGTGAGGGAGGAGAAAAGGAATGGGAGAATGGAAATGATAAAGGAGATCACGCTCCATCTTTGTCTTCAGTTAAGCTTCAGTTTCTGCCTTCTGAACACACCAGGAATGCCCAATATAGGTGACACCGTTGGGGGAGGCGGGAGGTAAACAAAGGAGACAAAATGGATGAATACACTGAGGGTGACAGAGAGTGCAACATTATGAACAAGCTACCCACTTCAAGAGTTCAGCTCAGGCTGAATGATGACTGGCAAAAAAAGTACTGTGGCATGGGAAGAAAAATGGAAAGACATAGACAAAACAAGCTAAGCTGTAAACATTTGGAGCTCTGTTCGAGTGGATGCAATGTGGAAAAAGAAAGCTTCTGTGTAAGTAGTATCTGATTTGAAAGACAGAAAGATGGACATGATGAAGGGGCTCAGAGTGAGACACGGGGCTGGAACTGGAGAAATCAGAAACAGATGTAAACATACAGTGAAAGAGTTACAGCTGAAGGGCACGGCAGGGTACCAGCCAGAGAGAGAAAGATGCAGAGATGCAGGGCGGTGTGACATGGTGACATTTGCCTCTGCAAATGGGCTCTCTGGCTTTAGCCGCACAGTCTGGTGTGATGCCCCCCGACTGTGAGCCAAGAATGCACTTAGCTCAACAAGAGCAAATGAATGGCCCTGTTTTGACTTCTACCATTACACTCCTTCTCCCTGATAGCTGGTGCTGGGCAGAGTGGGTCTTTGTTGGAGCACAGGGTTCCATGCGTGTTTAAACACCCTTGCACTATGGTCTAATTAGTGTGTTAAATCAGCGCTTGGATAATATCTGGATTCAACACACAGCCCCTGAATCTTTAGATTCTTTAGTTCTATTTAATGCAGCTTGTTGCAATTGGAATACAACTAAACCTAAAGCTGATTTTAACATGTATTGCTACAAATAGCTATATATATATATATATATATATATATATATAGATTCTAATATCCAAGGGCATCACTGATGAACAGATTTTTCCCTCAAAGTCCATTTTAAACCCAAGTGCTCATCCTCAGAGGAAAAGCACATGAATACCTTCCCTTGTTAAGCATAAACAGCATTGGCAATTTAGTTCTGTTTACTGAACTTGAACGTTAATAATTACTTGAGGCATGTATTCATATATTTATTAGAGAAATTTTACAAGCATGAAGAAACATGTATGTGCTGGGGTGGTTGCACAAAACACCCTTACTAGGCCTTTAATACTGATATCTGGCCTGTTACATATGTCTATATGCTGTCTTTCTCTGATCACTCAGTCCCCCAACCCACTCTGCATGTGTTGATATTCAAATCTTTCTCCAGCTCCCCAATGATTATTCATGTGCATTTAACTCTCAAACAGCCCCTCATTAACTGTGGCACGCTGGGCCATACGTTGGGCCAAATTACGCACCTCTGACATACACAAACCAGCAGGGGGGGAGGGTACGAGGGAGCAGAGTCGTAGGGATAAAAAGCCTGGCTCTCTACTTAGTCCTCTCTAACCATAGATAATGGCTGCCAACATGTCTGTATGGTCTTTTAAAGCAATCAGCAGTTTTACTTTTAGAGTGGGTTGGGGTTGAAGAAGGGGGTGTAAGGAGCGAGGGGAGAGGGAGGAAAAGGAGGGATTGGGGTGGGGGTGTAAAGAGGTAAACACTGAGTCAGGATTGGATTCTTATCAAACGTGCAGATGGCGGGAAAAATCAGTAAGAAGCACGGTGGATATTTATTAAATTGATCTATTAATAAATGTATTTCTATTTTTGCTCTTTTTTTTGACTCTATAATCAAGCACGAACAATTTAAAATGAAATAACAGGTAGCATATTCTCTGTATACCCTGCTTTGATTCAGAATGCTTTTAGATGAGTGTGGAAACAACTGAAACATAGCCTTCCATGATCAACATGCAGTTAGCAAAGTAACTCGGAAGCTGAACTTTGTGGAGATCTAGCTTTCTCAATCAAATTTGCTCCATTCTTTGTCAAGACGACCCCACGCTACTTCAGTAATGTTGAGGTCCAGACTCTGGGGAGACCAATCCATGACTGATAGTGTTTCACTGTGTGCTTTTCTATCCAGCTATGCTTTTACTGCATTGACAGTGTATTTTGAAACATTGTGATGTTAAATAATTAAGCTGTTCCCAGTTAGATGCTTTGTAACTAGGATGACTGGGAACAAATTACTTGAGCCTAAAATTTGTTCTTTGCTAAGTTGTCCATTACATGTAGACAAGCAAGAAAAGCCAATATCTAAATATTTCAGAAAAAAAACCTGTAAAAGACCTTCAGAAAGCCTGGAGAAATACTGCTCAAGGTCACCTTTCATAGTTACAAGAAAATCTGGATCCCTGGAAGCAAAACATTAAGAAATGAGGGGTGGCTCAAGGGTTTTTGACAGTACTTCACATTATCTCTCAGTTCTTTCAATTATCACCTACTCAAGTTAAGGCAGAGATTTTGTGCTGTAATATTAACCAGAATTTTTTTGCCACGAGCCAACCATGATGTTCATTATACCACCATCCTACTGAACGTTCCACTTTTAATCAAAAACACACGAAGCAACCTGAGCTGCGATGGAAGCTGTAGTGACTAAATGACCACATAGTCACTAAACATATCATATTCTTCTGGTCCAAAAGTAGTTCATGGAAAAACTGCGAAGGCTTTCCTGCTGAGTTTATGGGCTCTGTTGTTCATTTTGGCTCATACAGAATAAAATATGTTTTGTAAAATTATATACTGTAAATCTTGATCGCACTATGTTTCCAAATGGAAGATTATCTGTAGTATGAAACTGCACGATTATTGTGTAACAGCTTGTTGATCACAAGTCATTAGCCAATCAGTATGCACTCGTCCCTCCTTGTCACATCCGTTTTTTTTAGGAACCAAGATGGCGACAGCGGAAACGCTAATCTGCAGGCTTCAGAACGGGAATTCAGAAACCAGTGGGTGACATCACATCCATCTTTTATATCGTCTATGAGTTTAACTTTGCAGTGTGATGCCTTTTTTATATAGGGAAGTATATCATATTGGGACTTAATATATTCTCAATATAAAATGACTGGGAAAGAGATCGGTAGGAGAAAAAAAGATTTAAACATGCTCAGTAGAGACTTTTTCCCCCTGATAAAAGGACTGATAATGAAAGATTGCTGGTGAGTATGCAATAGAGGGATAAGGAAGAGTTATTAAATTCTCACAACCACTTAAATCAGCCAGGAAACTAAAAGTAAAACAGGGGAAGCAAGCTCTAGTACGGTGAAATTAAAGCTTTAAAGTAGACCAGTGGCAACAATTCCTACAGCTATCGCTAAGCTTGATTCAATATTAATAAATATCTTATAATAGTGGAAACAATCTAACTGGGTATTGTTTATAGACAAGAGTTAGCTTCTCTTTAAATCAACACAGAAGTTAACCCTCAAATATGTAATCACCACAACAGCAAAGTGATTTGTGTTTGACAATCTACCGCGTGCCCTCAGCCACCTCACAGCCGCACAAACAAATACTATTAATGCTGACTGAAATATATATAATATTTACAAGTGGAACAGAAAGAAGGCTTTTGATATTTCAGGGGGCAATCCAGGTGTCTTATGCCAACAACCTGACAATAAGAAAAATAAATTTCCCAGTGTTATGAAAATCGTGTACAACACCGTTATTTTAGCGTAACTTTTCAACAGAGCTCCAATTCTAAAGGCTCAAAAAATAAACAGTCAAAGGGAAACTGAATGCGTTAGAGGAGGCTTGTGTATAGTTTAGGTCCCATTCTTATCATGACTTGCTCATAAAACAAGCACTGAAATACAAACTTTGTACTAAAAGCAAAGAACACATGCGCATTACCTAATTCATGTCTCACATCAGCCAGTGATACACAACTGAGTTACTTGAACCGTATTTACTGTATGATGTGTAAGTGACTGTGTTTTAAATAAGATAGAAATGACTGTACACATCTGTTATCAACTGCATGCTCTAATACACAATCATCACACAGTGTGTATGTGTGGGAGAGCAAGTTTTAGATGACCTCAGCCATCGAATAAACTCAACATAGCCATTACGAATCAGCCTTTATTGAAGTGCAGGCTGAAAATCACTCACCATTGCCTCTCCTTGCACGTACTACGAGCAATCAAATCAAAATGCGTCCTAATTTGACAGTTGCTATGAGAGTGACCTCAACATAATGTGAATAACTACCCTTTATTACGAAGAAGAATTGAGACTAATTCTACATAGCTTGTCACATCTGACGCTGGGCCTTAAGGTTTGGGGGGAAGGGTTAGCACCATATGCTCAGTTTATGACAGCTACATAACAGCAGTGTGACAACACAGAAGTGTATACTCCTCTAGGGATTGTGAGGGGCAGTGTGTGTGTGCGTGTGTGCGTGTGCGTGCGAGAATCACAGATGTTGCAGTCTGAGGTCTGGTGCAGATGGCTCTGGGCACATTTGCCAGTGATATCCTTCCAGTAAGAACAGCACCCTCACACATTGCTACCTGGGCTCTGCTTAGAGGATATGAAATGACATGCTGTGCACACACACACACACACACACACACACACACACACACACACACACACACACACACACACACACACACACACACACACACACAGATATATGGCTAATAAATTGATTACGACTTTCTAATTGACCCGATAAGAATAACAACAAGGAAGCAAAGTTTCTCTTACTGATAAATACCTGCTGTCAGCTAGCATGTGCTCGACGTCTCAGCAGCTGGCAGATATAAGCGATCTAACTCAACTATTAGGGAAAACAAGAACAAGTTAAATCAGACTAATGCTTGAGAAGCAGAAGCAGTCATGTCTGCCAATGTGGGAAAGCAGAAAAAAGCTGTGTTAGTTGTGTGAGTTTCAGTAAACATGATGCAGAAATGATTGCTATGTGCAAATACTGCAACATTTCCAAGGAAAATATGACTAATTCGTTTGTTGTTTTGAACAACCATGTCAAAAAATATTCCAAGAGCATGATGGAGAAAAAGCTCATTTCACAAAACCACATCCGTAGCCGGTGGATAACCAGCATGCCGTTACGTAATATTTGCAAACATGAATCCATAGGCTAAAATTGTGAACATTTTGTAAGAATTTTTGTTTGAAAATGCAAAAGCAGAAGTGGGAGCAATTTTTACACCATTTGATTTCAGATTTCCTAAAGCAACAAGGGATAAGAAAATTATTTAAAATGCTACTTTGGTCCCACCTTTCCAGTAAATGGTTGCAGTATCACTGCCAGAACAAAACCACTGGTCTCAAAGTTTGGTACCACTGACATGGGATAAGGTAGAGATGGGAGCAGGGGGTGTTTTGAAGTGCTCTTACTATTGAATGTAAACAAATTTACTTGGGTCCAAATTCATGATTTTCATATTTAATGTGCAGTTAAAATATGTAAACATTTGTAGATTTTCTAAAATTAATTTGCTGGACAAGTGAATTAAAATATGTGTCATGATATTGATTTTAGGTGACATTGCTCAGCAGTCTAAGACATTTAGCAAAACGCCAACCAACCACCAGGGGAACTCACACATAACACCACAAACACACAAAATAAAACACACAGCACACAAACGTCATACTTTTTCCACTTCTTCATAAAACACATCTTTAAACTTGACCTAAAAGCATTTCCCAAACTTCTGCAATTCAGGAGGTGTGTGCTATAAAAAGGTCAGATTTAATTGTTTCCTTTCTGTTTCAAACCACACTGAGACAAAAAGATGCTTCACTCGGCCTGAGCTTTAAACCTTTTTCAAGCCCCCCTAAAAAAAAAGCAAATTTCTACCTGGCATGTCTTTGATCTGCAAAGCTGCTAAAAAAAAAAAAAGCTGCTAATTCCGACTTTCCCTACACAGATAATATTCACTGGAATTGTATGCATTTCATTTTATGATAAATTTGATGCAAAAATACATGAACACCAGCAAACGTGCATCGCACAGGTTAGGGGAAGAGCCTCAAAGTCATGAAGCCAATTCACAACCGTAAAGAGTCTGAAAAGAGAGCCTCTTTGTAGCATCACATTCAAACAATGTACACTGACACAGAAGAACACTGGGTAAAGGTGTCCTCTGGGGGATAGAAAAGCCTCAGGGGGTTTGTCTTAGTGCAGAGTGCCACCTTGTTGTCAAGACTGCAATGACACATTTCTTTCAAAGCCATTCCTGACAGATACGCACAGTAAGGAAATGTCATTTCACAATACATTGTAACATCAGTACAGCACATCCATAGATAATTTCTACAACCTCTATTGGAATAAAAAGGCAGGATGTGGATTGGACACGTTATGACAGGTGTATAGTAGTTTAGACATGAATTACTTTTACATCATTTGTGACATCTGTGGCTTTCATGACTTAGGATCCTGTTCTGACGAATCAGGCTAATATTTTAAAGAATGCATACATAAAAACGCATGCATTGGCTGTTGTACACCTCATTACCCATGCTTTAGCCATTACGTTTTATATGTTGTTTATTTCTTTAAGCTCGAAATGGCTTGACTTTTTCAGAAAATGTTGAATGCAGTTGTCAGTGTCAACGCCAGATAATTTTTGATCTGACCTAAGACTTCTGGTTGTGCTTGTCGATTTTTAAACACAATGACTGACAAAATAAATGAGATGTAAGTACCACGAAATGAGGATCTTTGATTCTAATAACAATATGGTAATTATGTAAAAGACAGAATTTTGAAACAGCTAGCTATAACTTCAGTTTACATTCCAAGAGTTAATTAAGAAAATGATATGGTCACACGGAGTCATCAGTGTAACATTATCTAAAGGATTGCTGCACAAATGAAACAGGAGTGCATACGTGTGCACATGTGCATTGCAAAACCTTCTTCCTGCAACAAGGAACAAGTGAGAATGTAGTGTAACTGCGCGCTGGGCCGACAACGTCTTTGCTAATGTGTGAGAAACCAGAATACAGGCAACAGTTCCTGCCTCAGTCACTTTTTTTACTGGATGAAGAAGTTAATTAAATGAGCAAATGGAGGATGAAAAGACAGACAAATGGAGGAGAAGTCAGGAAGGACTGAGGGGTGATTGTTAACAGGACATCTGACACAAGCTTGTTTCTCTCTGGGAGAAGGCAGGAGGAAGGAGGAGATAGCAGGCATAAGTACTTGACCTTCCACTTGTCTGACTGCACAAACCCAAATGCACAGGAACAAAAGTCTAACAAACATGTGCACATGCACTACAGAACAACCGCATACATATGCAAACATGCACTGTTTTTGTGGAAACAGGTTCCTAGAGAGCTGAGGGAAAGCGTGTTAGTGCAAACAACATGGCTGGCAGGGTGCTGACACATTAGAGACGGAGACCAGAAGATGACATCACTGTCCCGCTTGTGGGCTGTAATTGTGGCAGAACCTTTCTTGTATACATGCACACACACACAAACTTGTGCATGCAGTTGAAAATATATATAGGCAAGAATGCATGCCTCCGTACACACAAACTCTACACACTGTTATATGCACACAGGCATGAGTGCGTGCTCACACACACAGCCTCACAGTGTCTCTGGGAGTATGCAGCGAGCGCCTGAGCCTGCTGCATATGTGGCCCCATGCATAAACAATGTGCCCTGAGAGACAGTGGAGTGATACTATGGCCCTTAGCACAACTCCCATGAGCCTCTCTGCCCCCTCCATAACCACCACAAGCCTCTCTCTATCACTCTCTCTCTTTCACTTTCACTTACACACTCTCCTCCACACACACACACACACACACACACACACAACCACACACACGAACAGTAAGAATATATGAGAATATAATGAGAAGGAGCGAGGGACACATGCATAAAAATGTAGCATGCATACACACACAGACACACACATTCATGTTCACTGACAAACAAGCGCAAAGATAGGTGGGTACTGAGTGCACACAAACATATAAATAAACACACACAGGCACAAACAACATTCAGGAACATAAGAGAAGCAGCTGTGTGGGGTCCCTTGGTGAGATTCCCTCTCGATATCAGAGGATACCTGCTGTACATGTACTCAAAGATTACACCGGTGTGATTGTACAGCAAGTGCTGACTTATATCATTGAGACAAAACTGAGATGCACCCAGCACAAGTAAGTAAATGCCCTTCACCAATTAATTAAATTGTTTTTTTTTATTTTTATTAATTTGCAGTCTGACATAACAGCATAATAAAGATGTTTAGGACCACGTCACATTGGCCACACTTGTTTCACTTGTGCTTTTGTAAACATCTGGTCCCAGGTGTGCACTTTGTGGTATAAAAAAATCAGTTTTGTGCAGAGGAGGACATGAAAATTACATTTCCATCAGTTTCTTTGGAATAAATAGGAAATGGACGTTAGAATTAACAGCACGGCTGTAAGACAGACAAAAAATTACCGACCAAAAATAACTGCACTGGGAAGTAAAACTAGCGCTTTGTGGGTTAAAAATAATCGCACAAGGACACACTCGCATAAAAAAGCAGATGCAAAAACTACAAAATACTGTCATCTGAGCACACGTGTGAGAATTGTGGAATCAGTATTTTGGCTGTAAGTCAACACGTTCAAGAATGAGGGCAACTGAGGTGAGGATGATATATTCAGAGGTAAATTAAAAATGGAAATGTAAGAAGCAGGTGAACAGAGGCAGAAAAAAAAGGGAGCACAGGAGAAAGAAAGACTGAGTGAGCTGGCAAAGCAAAGAGGAATGTACTCAGTATTACGAGGGAGATAATTGAGATATCCAACTCCTGACAAAATGTGCTATTTCACTGGTGCTGGGGAAAACACAGAAGAAGGGCGGGGAGGAGGGGATAGTGGGGTGTGTGTGGGGAAGAAGAGATAGAAGTGAGGGATGGTGGAAGAAGAGAAAAGAAGAGAGAGGGAAGTCTAGAGGGAGGTGACAGTGGTGTATGTGGCTGTGCTGTCTGTCTGACCTGATTGCAAATAAGCAAGGAGCTCCGCCGTGCCCCAGAAGCACTTCCTCATGCACACAACTCGTCTTTCTCACGAACACACACACCCTTTCCCTTTAATAAGACTGCTTAATGGTGGTTGTACAAACACACACACATACACTCACACACCAAAACAGTAAAACATGTGCATGTGTGTCTGCGTGTCCACACGTGTGCCAACATATTTATGGTTGGTGTGTGTGTGTGTGTGCGCACATCCATGGATACATGTAACTGGCAAGGAAGGGGACAAAGAGGAGGAGTGTGAAAAGTGGAGAGGGTTGCTGTAGTGAGACAGCAAGGAAGGGGGGAGAGTGAGGGAGCAGAGGAGGGAGGGGCGATGGTGGGTTTCCGAGATGCATTTGCAATTTAAAACACGATTTGGTATAATGAAAATGTAAAGCAGTGGTTTTATTTTATTCAGTGTGGCAGGTTCAGATTCCCAGAGAAGCTCCACTTGAGCAATCAGTCCATTAATAATTGAATTTTGTTCGGGAGTCGTGCGCGTTTGTGTACGAGAGTATATGAGTGTGAGCACAGGCGCGTGACACATGTATACACAGGTGCGTGTCATGACAGTGTTAATGTGCGTGCTGCAAACCTCTCTTCTCTTTCCAGCTGCTGACCCTAATATGAAGCAGCCAATTAGATATCTTTATTTAATTGCTGGGCGACTCGTCCTTGCTACACACCGCCACACTCTGCCAAAGACTAGCGCTGTAGCACTGGGGCAAGGCCAAGGACACACACACACACACACACACACACACACACACACACACAAACACACAAACACACATGCGCACACAAACACACACACACGCATATGCTCATGAGCACACTCTTTGTAGATACATATGTACACTACTGCAAAAATTCCCTGATATTTCCCAGAGGAAAATGTCTTCCAGTAAATGAACTATTTTAACTTAATAAGAAGCAACATTCTCCTGCTTTGATATCAGTGGCCAAAGTGAAAACATGTACAGTGTAACAAACTGTGCGATACAAAGATGAAGAGATTTGCAGGGAAATGCCAGCCCTGTCTTGTCCTTCATCCCTCTCTCCTCGTTTGCTGCCTCTTTCCTCTCTTTAGGGCCTAACGTCTTGCCATCTCTCCTCTCCTCTCTGGCCAAAATCAGGTCTCTCTCTTCTCTCTCCCTTCCTAGTCTCCCTCACTCCCTGTCTCCCTCTCTCTCGCCCTCTCTCCCACTCCCTGGCTGTCAGAGAATATCAGATCGGTAGTTAGATCCATTGCTGAGGCCAAGCTGGCCTCTTCGCTCTCAGCACTCTACCACAACACATCATTACAGCTGACAGCAGGACTTCACAATGCACCGAATATGCACACACACACATGAAAGTGTTGATACACACACACGCACACACACACACACACACACACACACACACACACACACACGCCTGGTTACGTTTATGTGCGTGTTCTTCTTCGCCCTGTTGGTCTCACACAAACACAAACCTACTGTTACAAAGTGTGACTTCTCCACACGTTTGATCACAGTCGCGCTGTAAAGACTGTACAACTTTTCTGCATGATGCATTCACTAACACAGCTGTTTTTTTATTGAGTTTTTTATTTTTTATATAGATTGCTTAGAAAGGTTTCATAAAACTGCGATTTAAAATGAAGTGTGGAGAAGTGGGAGGTGGGGGATGCCACTTCCAAAACCAACAGCAGCAATATTACCAGTGCTGGTGGGAGGAGTTAGCCTCTGTATAATACTTCCAAGGAGAGGAATAGTCCCCTCTTATAAGCCGTAAGGGGCAACTAGTATGTGTGTATGCCTGTGTGGGTGGATGTGTTTCTTTAAAGCCAGGCTAGGAACTTTAAAGCTTCAGCTAAAGTGAACTATATGTGCACACACACACACACACACCCCTGTGAATACACACAACCATCTACTAAAACAACAAATCAAACACATTGCCCACTTTGATCGGCTACCTGAAAACAAGTCAGCTGGGGGGGGGGGTTGAAAGGTGGGCCTGGAGTGCTAGGGTGGGGGGTGAATATGGGCAGAGAACTACAGGACAGATTCAAGATATGGTAGCCCCCCCACTTCCCGCCACAAAAAAATAAATAAAATTGCCCACTTCCCTCCCCTCTGGTAAGATGACAAGAGGAGAGTAGAGGGAAAAACAAAACACACTAATCTTCTGGCTTCACAGGAAGCCACAAAGCATCATTTACACAGCGGAGTTAACAGGAGAGCACCAGGCTTCCTGATTTGCAGCGAGCAGCCTTGTTCTAGATAGAGATATTCAGACTGTCAGTATAAACTGCTTCTGTTTTCGTTTTGCATTTATTTCAATGCCAGACTCAGGGCATAAATTTTTCATCACCTGCTAAGCTATGAATAAAAGATTAAAAAAGGAACTGAGAGGGGAGTGGAGGGAAGGGAGGGACAGAGCAAGAGCAAAAGAAAGAGATGGGGAGAGAGAGAGGGGGGGAGAGAGAGAGAAGGAGAAGAGGAAGACGAGGAGAGGTACAAAAAGTCTAACAGATGTGGCGCATGTGGGTGCAACGTGCAAGCGCTGTGTGCATAGTGAGAAGGTCTCCCTCTCCCTTTTCTCCTTGCCCCTACCTGCCCAGCTCCCCACCCCTCGTGCACCACAATCCCAATATACTTCTAGGAGGAAAGCAGTGGCTATGGTGCAGGGTAAAGATGCTATAATGAGCGGGAGGCAGAGGAGCATCTCACCTTGGCTTTTTATAGGATTACCTGAGAGGTGAACTCTCTGCTATGAGAGGATTCATCAGTACATCCTCTCGCTCTTGCTCTCACTCTCACTCTCTCGGTCTGTCTCCCTCTTTCACTATCTCTCTCTGCCCTCAGCGATCTTTGACAGGCAGGGCGAGAGTGAGATGTCGAAGAGCTGCTGGAAAATTCTCTGCAATACAGAGCTGACAGGTTCAGGTGTGGGTTAAAGTAGGGAGAAAAAGAGAGGGATGGAGGAAAGGATGGGAAAATGCACAGATAGGGAAGGAGTGCACCTGAGCTCCTTGGTCTGTAATTCCTGCTCTCTTCCTGTTGAGCTGAGTTTATGAACCTCTGCCTTCTCTCTCATATGGCACATGACTGTTAAATCTGTATATACCTCACACCATTAGCTCCAGCAGGCTCTAACCACGGCAGTATGCCACCTTTATCATAAGGATGTCACTTGCATACTAAATGAGAATCCTGAGTTTAAGTTACAGATAATAAAAAAAAGATATTAAAAAACATGAAGAGAATGGATTTCTAGGCATTAAAACTCCACATATTCAGATTTATTTTCTGTTTCAGTAACAGGAAGTAGTTCACATTGGAGTAGATCAGCAAATTAACGTATGCTTTTTCTTTAAAAATAAAAACACGGGGAGTGACCCGTCACTTGTTAAGCAGAATCGCTGCCCGCAAAATATCTTTGTACTGCGTGTTTTAACGCTGATTCTGAAAGACGTGCAAAAAGTGCAAACAAAGATGCTTATACCATTTAACCTAATCAAATAGGGTGTAGTCTAAGGATACAGGTACAAGGATTCAATGCTGCAAAAACAGAGAATCTACTTTCTGTCAAGCAATGATTTTGTGTGTATATGTGTGCATATGTCTGTACTTCATATAGTTGTAGATGCTCAGGTCTGCATGGAATAAGGGTGATCCACACTCAAGACACCTGATCAAAATAACCACTTACATAGATGAGCAGTCACAGCACACCCACACTCGTACATATATACATAAATAAGCATAAAGATGCAGCCGTATGACCTTGTCTCAACATTAATGCCGGACACCGCTGAAATATATGCACTACACGAGGAGACAGAAGAAGAACAGCCACAAGCGTGTAGGCTTAAATACACATGCATGTGTGTTTATGAATTCATATGAAAGCACACACACACACACACGCTCACCAATACATTTCAAAAGACAGGCAGGGCTCTCAAAGAGTGCAGCCCTCCACAAAGCTCCGTCTCTAAATTTTAACGACAGTGATCCGGAGCCGCACAAAATTTTAATGGTTTCTTTCTTCGCCCGTGCTGCACCTTTCCATCAAGTTTCATGCAGTTCCTCAGTTTCTACATAATCTCACTGACAGAAAGACAAACAGACAAATGGCAGTAGGAAAAGCACACCGTATCCTTCCACCTTAGTGGAGGAAGTATATAGAAAGGCAGAAGGTTGTACATATGTTGGTACAGGCTGAAATTCATCTCTGTTAGAGTACAGGTAATATATCCCACCAGGACCGGCGTTCCTTTTAGCAATTTAAAATAATTATTATGAGACCTGACGCTAGACTTCAGCCCTAGCCTTCTGCATTAAAATGAGGCTGTGTGCAGGTGTACTCGCCTGCATTTTAGTGTTACTTGATGGGAACAGAACAAACTGCCCTCCAAATCCTCCTGATCCTCAGTTGTTGTTATGCTTAACACCATTCAAAACTCTGATATTTCCACTACAATGGCCTTAAAAACTGGAAATACTAGCTTGACAGCAGAAACACTGCAGTTTTACAAAAATTACAGTGATGTCTCGTGGAGTGGTGACATCAACCGTCAAAACAATAAATTTAAGCCGAAGTACAATATCACATATTTGTCTCACTGTTTTATATGTACGTGTGCTCATCATGATAATGACACTGCAAATCAGTGGGCATTCATCCAAAATTCACAGGCTCGTCACAACTTATGAGTTTCTTTGACAGGTAGATCACCTTTAAATGGGGTGTGGAAGGTGAATAAAACGTACAACAAAAATAAAAAAAAATATGTATATATATATATCAAGGAGTGGGTGAATACAAGAAAAATGCGCTATCAATTCTGCATAGTGATTGACAATGCCCTGTTGATGATAATGTTAACCTAGTGTGTGACAGAGCTGCTGATTAAACATGACTTTTTCAGAATTCCATCAGCACAATATATTGGTTAAGAAGTTTTATTTTCCCAAGTTTAAAAAAATATATATATATATTTTGAAACTGACTGTGTGAAAGTTGGATTAAAACTTACAGAGGGGTTCTGCTCTGTAATTTGCCCCTCACACCTCCTACTCTTCCCCCCCCCCATGCCATCTTCTCAAATAATCACATTTCCATCTCACCTCTGTTTCTTTGAATCCCTATATCATTCTCCTTCTTACTCCTTTTTCCTCAGCTCCTTGGCACCTACTGTCACCCTCTATCTCCTCTATCTGAATATGATCATTTTCATACTCCTTTACCGTGATTGCCCTTCCCTTCCTGCTCCAACATTTTCTCCTCACAGTCGGGAAGAAGGGTGAAGGCCATGCCAGGAAAAGTTGGCATCAACCTGTCACCCTATCATCCCTACTTCCTCCTTCTGCTAGCCCGCTTAATCAAATAACCCCCCCTCACGTATGCACACAGAATCCCATTTCTCAATCAGCTTCCCTCTCTACGCTCGCGTTCTGACCCCTCGTCTTCTCTGTTGCTTAACCTTGTTCCATTTGCTCTCTGCCAACTTTCCAGACTCTGTTGTCTGTGTCTGAATGTTTGACAATGTGAACTACAACACTCAAGGCAACAACGACCGGGGTTGCCGTTTCAACGTAATTAAATTTCCCTCCTAATTTCTGCTTCCTTCCTGTGTGCCCGCTTGCCCGCGCTCCAAATGTCAACAGGATTTGGGCACATGGAGTGGCATCTGGTGCCACATCACCCAACGCACATGGATACAAAAAACCTCACAGCACGCCGAGTTAACCTGGAGCATCGCCAAGCCAGCAGCTACTTGCTAGCTAAGTGCCACAGCGCCAGTCAAGTGCCCGTTCGGCTTTGTGCCCACCCGCATCACTGCATCACTCACACACATACACACACTGGCACTTTCAACCCCCAGTGGCACTAGGAGAAGACAAGGAGACAGAAGGGCTTTGCCTTGCTGAGCCGCTTCCTGCCCCCACACATACTGTACAGCTCCCTACCTAACCCCAGAGCCATGCTGCATCTCCATACCCTCAGTAGCTGTCTGGTAGTGTGAGTTTCCCCTGCTCTCCCTCTTCTTCTCATACACACACCACAAAGTGTAACCTTCTACATGTCATATGCATACGGTCATACAGATACACACTCATACAAACTACCACTCCCACAACTAACTTAAAATACATACACATCGCAGTGGATTCACCCCCACACTTGCACACACTAACGCACACCCACACAGAGCTCTTCTTTGATACGTCTGAATCATCTCAGATGGTACCATTAGAGGCTGGGGGCCGGCCTTCCAAGCACAGTGTTCCTCTGAGCTATTACTGGCTTCCCAAGGTTCATGTGGATAGGGCTTTTTCACCAGAAAACATTTAATAACGTGTGAGCATGTTCACACAGACACACACATACAGTATTAGTGCTCATACTGTCCATTTAGTTTTGTTAGACACAAAAAGGAGTTGTGCTGCTTAAATACAAGGACACCAAAGATAGAGATCATACCTGTGTGAAAGGAAAGGAGAGGAGAAAAAGAGGGATAGAAACAGAGATGGGGAGGGGTGAAACAGGTAACCATCAATGCCGACCTTGAGTACAGCCTTCTCCATTGAGGTAAAGTTGCAGTGAAATGAATGCATGTGTTACAGCCCCGTGGATGATACGGGGGTAAGCACAAGAAGAAAACATTTTAATTAGCTGATCAATAATTTTCAGGTTCTTGTAAAACACCACTGCATCAGATTTACATTCAGAGATTCGGGAAAGTCTTTTTTTTTTTCTTTACCTACCAGGCTTTCCTCAGCCTGTCTCTATGCAGATTAGAGTTGACTGTCAATTACAGTCTTTCTCCAAACGCATATGACAGTGTGAAGCAGCCCCAAATAAAACACATCAGGCTTTTCAAATAGGCTGGTTCAAGACCACTGAGCAGCCAACAGTGACAGCCAGCTAGCCAGCCAGCCAACTCCATATACATCCATAGCTGTGAAAAGAGCTTAAGGAAGCAAGAAAGCTAGCCATGCAGCCTGAGCCCAACATATGTTCTATTCCAATCCATGTCACTCCTCATTTGCCTGTTCCTCTTCCTTGATCTCGGTGACTCCCTCATTCCCCACATTCTTGTGTCTGCATTTGTTGTAATGATATAGCCTCTTTCTCTCTCTCTTCTCTCTATGACTTGGCAGCGTTAAACTGGCTCTTACACGACATTAACATTTAATCTGAACAGCCACTTTTGTCCAGTCTTATTTTTGCATTTCGCATTGACAGAACAAGGAAGCAACATTAATTAATTAGGAAAAGGAGGAGAAAGAATATCATTATAACATACGCGCAATTCATTTGAGTTAGTTTTGAAGCTATACGCATATGAAAACGGACACAAAGACGGGCAAAAAATGGTCCTTGAAAAGACTAAATAGGAAACTGTTGGATTATTTGTGGAGGAGAAACCTCATGCTATTTGTTTCATGCTTGTCTTTCTATTGAGTGAGATAATCAGAGTGATTATTTAATGCAAGAGAGCACAGAGGCTCATATGGCGCCTGTCTGTAATGATGTCAACACATGGAAAGCAACAGCGCAGCTTTTTTTTTTTTCACCTTCACGTTAAGTGATGCATTGTATGTTTATTAAACCAGAATGTGCATACGGTTTGGTTATGGCGGCAGACAGGTGGGATGTGCATGTGTTTCACTTGGGTGTGCACCAGTATACACATTCAGATGTGCAAGTTAGTGTGCCTGATGAAAGAAGCCCGCTCATGGAGTTGCTGCTGTTTAAGTGGGTAAGTCTGAACCTTGAGTCTATGTAGCCACTTTCACACTATGTTGTTTCATTGTGGTGCAGGCAGGACAGGCTGAGGGGTGAGAGAGAGTTCATTAAGGGATTTAAAGGCACCTGAAGTTCATTTGTCTCCCTAAAGCATCAAAACAGGATAATAAGACAGGAGGAAGAGGAAAATGGTAAAAGCAAGTCATATCTTTGTTTTTGCTTCTCTTTAACAATCGTCCCCTTTAAAATACCAAAGTCCTTTCATCCCTATCTCCTTCTTGTCACTAAGTTTTAGAATAAGACACTATTTAATATGTTCCAGTGTCAAGGTTCATGCAGGGCAAACCTGTCTACTAGCACAATGTAGTGCAGATAAGGAAAATAAAATTGAGAAAGTACTTCAATTTAAACCATGACTCACCGTCATTCCTTTTAATATTATGTGCATTGTGTTTACCACCTCAGGATTTTAAGGCATTGTACATGTAGGTTATGAGTGATAGTGTTCTTCTAGTTAATAGTTTAATTGTTATTTAACTTTTCCTCTGTTAAAATTACATACGCTGATAGCGCAATATCTGTGCAGATTTTTAAGCATTTGACCTGCACCTGAAAATTTGCCACTGTCTACATCTACCCATTGCATAATTAATAGAGATTAACTCTCATCTTTTAGTTTCTGTCCCTGGCTTCCCTTAGTCAATGTACTTTAGTACCTGTGTGCACACTCCTGCCCCTGCATTACACACGGCCGGTGCTAAGGCTAATAAATATACACTTATAATCCTGCTGCTGGTGTCATCCAAGTGTCACTCCTAGACATAAGGCAGGTTGACAGTGGGGCGTCGCTTGCAGGGCGTTTGTGATTGTGTGCATTTGTGCGTGTGTGTATGTGTGTGTTCAATTTATCTTTGCATGAATGAACGCACGGCTCTGTATTAACCTGAGTGTGTGTGTGAATGTTTGTGTGTATTCTTGCATGTGCACGTCTGTGGGACTGATTAAGACACACTCTTCTCTAGTGGGATGGGACACCTGGTCTTAGTGGGAAAATGGGCCGTGGGCCACAAGGGCAAGAGGGTAGGCAAAGAAAGAAAGACGGGGGAGGCAGAAGGGAGGCAAGGTGAGCAACAGGGAAACACTATTATCCACTTCCGCGCCAAAAGGATTTTTAATTTAGTCACGGTCAGATTAGACCACCTATGCCACATGGCATGGATATGGGGACATATTGGTGCCAAGCTATTAGATAACACAGAGTAGGCAAATGTGACATCACACAAATAGATATACTGGTTGAACACATACATGCAAGCTCGTAGGAAGCAGAAAAAAAATCTATTTGTGCATTAAAGACATTAGTTTATTACATCCAGCTGGCACAGTCTTTACTATCAAAGCCAGCACAGAATATATTGTCCACAAAACATTAAACTGATATTATATTCTTATGATTCATTCCTTTATCCTTTTATTTTATGAACACTTGCTTTTTGTCTCAAAAAATAAAGCAGGTCCCCATAATATGAACGTGTGAACAGATTCACGTCCTCACAAAGTTAGTAATCCAACTGCACATACACCCTCAAACAAACCTGAGCACACACAAACCCAAGTCACATCAACAGTAAATTAAAAAAAAAAAAAAGAAGCCTAAGGCAGCTTGCAAGAATGCAGTAACAAAGCTAAGCAGTAATGGCAGTTTTCTTGGTGTCTGCTTAGGCTTAAAGTAATTGCTGCATGTCTGTCATTGCCAGCGAAGGCGAAGAAAATGTCTTCCTCAGCTGCTCTCCTGCCTGTTTTGTTCGCTGCACTTGTGTAAAGTGGGAGAAAATAAGTGTCACTCAATGAATGCAGCTATTCTTCCCATGACAGCTTCATATCTGTGAGTTGGGGGAGGCCACCCCAAAATCCTTCTTTCTACTGGTAACGCCTTTGACAGGGTGCTAAAAAAAAAAAAGGCCCCGCCTCTTTGTCCAAGCATGGTTAGGCGCGCACACACACACGCACACATATAGACATGCATACACACCTAGATCCCGCTCTAATAGGTTTTTACACACCCACTCAATAACATGCAAGGGCACACATTCACACACACTCACAAACTCACACACGGACAAATGCACTGAGAGAGCGGTGAAGGGTGTCTGAGCTGAGTGAATAGATGCCCTTTTTAACCCTACTCAGCAAGCGTCCCTGTGTTAATACAGCTGATCACATGGCTGAAAGAGACACAGGACGAAAGAGTGAGAGTGACAGAGAGCAAGGCAGTAATGGAGATAGTGACGAAGAGCAGCAAGCAGTGTAAAAGGACTTTCCTGAATTTTTACAACTACACCTGTCTATCTGCCCATCTGTGTGACCTACACTTACCTTTAAAGTCCTCTGCCCTAACCTTCGCCAGACAAATGAGTCAGCTGGTACTGTAACAAGCACAGGGCCAGGGATCTTCAAGTCTATTAAGAAAAGTGGCAAAGATGTCCCCCAAAACACACATATGTATGCTCATCAAGCTGAACAATGCAGTGAAGTGTGTCAGGCTTTAGTCACACAGACCACAAACGTTGGCTGAGGATCCTCTGGCAACCTCTGGTCTATACGGAAAAATGTGTGTTCCTTAAGTACAAGTACTTAAGTAGAATTTTCAGGTATCTGTGCATTATTTAAGTGTATTCTTGAGACAAAATTGTACTTCTAATTAATGCTACAGTAGGGTTTAGAAATCAGGCATACACCTCATGTGACTCTAGGTGGCTTTATCTGTATTTTTATCTGTACTTCTGTTTAGGCGAAGAATTTGTGTACCTTTGCTACCACTGGTATTCACAAACAGGGTGCTGTACTAGAAACATCCTTGTAATTGATTCCCATCAGATTTATGCTGTTCCTCATAGTTTGCATGGAACAAACTGAGTTGTCTGCAAACATTCTCCAACTACTAGCCAAACAGTAGACAAATATAAAAAAATTGACCAAATTGGCTAAGCTTGTGGGACTGGGCCTTAGTTGAGTTACCTCATGACATATACATCTATGTACAAATGGTTCTGTAACCTCATGGAAATCACCTGCCTATGTGGCTGGACATTGATCCTCTGGTGGTGTCCGGCAGCGTGAGGCAATCAAGCTTTTACAGTTAATCCTTTTGGCCCTGGAGAGGCCTCTGTGAGTAAGGCCTTTTTTGTTGACCTTGTGGATGCTTGATCACATCGGGACCAGCAGGTTAGAGATGGCTCAATACTTGGGCTCTCTGTCTTTTATTTCATTAATGTTAGTTTTGTTAGTTTTTAATGTGGGGAAGGGCCTGCTGTAGAAAGAAGCTCAATTTTATTTATTTCATTGATTGGGGTAGGTGTAGAATTCATTACTTGTTTGTCCCTAAACACCTTTAAAAAAAACAACAACTTAAAACCCCACAAATTTAGACCAAGTCCTTTAGTATTACTTTTACAAAACTGTGACAGTTACAAATGTCTTTTACAATCCAGGTCACTTGCTGGCCTACTCTACATCTTCTTTAAAAATAGGAAAATAAGGTGTCAGTTCTCAAGATACATTGGACATATTTGCTTAATGATGATAACATTTACAATTTTTCTAAGCAAGTTTTTGGAAAAGTTTCTTTTTACAACTCCAAAGATTGTGACTTGACCTCCTCAGCAGACTACCGGGCACCTGACCACTATGCTCTACTGTGCTGCAGAGGCACCCTCGTTTATGGTGCAATTCCTTTAATATTTCAAACACCAATAAAATATTCATATATTATACTGGGATTACGAGAAGAGGAAGTAAGGGATGAGGCTGAAGTGAGCAAGTAATGAAGGGAAGCTCTGTCAGATGGGCTTTAGGAGGGACGCAAACCAAGATTGTGAATACGCTGGGTATATTTGTTGGGGGTTTTTTAAACTCCCTGATCCCTGACAGTGTAATAATTTTGACACTTTACAGACTGAAGATAATTCACATAAATGCTCACATGGCATTATTAATGCATACTAATAACTTTACCAACTAATAAGCAAGATCATTCAAAAGTATGTTTCCAAACATGTCACCTGTGTTTGCTGAAGCAAGGCCCGCCAAATGAAAACTTGGGAGTAGCCGTGGCTGGTCGTTGATATTACATGAAATGCCTGTGTATTGTATAAATCTCAGTGGAAGAGCGAGTGAGCACAAGTGGGAAAGACAGAGAGACCCCTGCGGCTCACACTTGGTGTGTATGTTACGCTCTATTAAATTAGCATGACTCCAATATTAAAATAATAACATTTACCTCCACAATAAATGCTTTGGGTTCCAAAATCAATATCTCTATCCTATAATGCCAAAGTATCATTACAAGTAATAAGAGCAAAGTTGTTGCATTATATTGAGCATTTAAAAAAAACTCAGAAGGGCATGCACGTAATATAGATTAAATAATTTCATTTGAAATGTCACAGATTCCCACCATAAGTGTTAATGGAGTTACAGTGTTAATGCACTTTTTCTCTCTTTTGGTTCTATGACACAGAAAGAAAAAGCAACACAATATTAATGATAACGCAATGAATACAAATATAATAAGTACCTACTCTTTGCCTTTATACACTGCTGCCATTAGCCAAACACTTTTATTCCAATTTAAGTTTTAACAAAACTGTTGTGTAAAGGTTTACCTTATAGTTACTGTAATTGTTCGGTTGGAGTATCATTTGAAAGCACAATGAGACTAACCAAGGCACCAAAGACTCTTTCTCCTTGCAGCCACAAAGTAAACCTATTAGTACTCAAAGAATAGTCAACACATAAAATCAGGGTGGGGAGAGAGTCATTGATTTAGGGATATAGAGGACAGATGAATTAGTGGACCTAGAAAAAAAGGGCACAAAATGTTGTAGTGGAGTGATGATTGTATCATCTTTGAGTTGATAGAGTCGAGTCTAAAGGTGAGAACAGAATGATACGGAACTGTACAGCCGAATTGTGAAGGCTCCCGTCATGCTGTCTATGGCCTTATTGGATGAGCCACTCTCAAGGTACTCAGTCTCCATTCAGCGAATGAATCAATGGCTCCTGATTAGATTTTGGGGGGTTACTATGCTGTTTTTGTTTGTTGTGACATCCTCCCTCGCTTTGTGAGGTCTCTGTGCTCCTGCTTGACAAAGGCACCACCTCCTCTGATGGAGGAAGAGAGAAATGGGGAGACAGGAACTGGGGGAGGGGGATCATTGAAAGGGGCCGTCAAGGCTGTTTCTTCTCATTTCTTGTTATGTTGCGCTCCGTGTTGCTGTTGTGTGCCGGCGTAAATGTAAGCATTTATGTTTTCCTGGATCAGTCTTTGGCGATATAAAACATTTGTAGTCATACAGCCCTCACTGAGCTTTTGTTAAATACGTAACAGCAGCGAGTACATGTCTTATGAGACGACGTGTTCTAAAAATGAAAACTGATTCTTTTTTTTTTTCTGTGAATGTCTAATGCTGGACATCCCTGTTACTATTAGTCCTCATTTTGTCCCGGCACCTCATTCTATTCAGTGGAGGAAATGGGAAGAGAAACATAAAGGGGAAAAATAGAAGAAAGCATTTCCAAGTGATGAAGACTCAAGTTTCCAAGTACTTATTATACCAGAAAATACATATCAGAAAGACATCCTGTCCTGTCCTAACGAAACGGTGGAACTGGAAATGAACTACCCCTCACACATCCTCCGCGTGAGACGCATGAAAAACTTTTACTGCTTGGTCCAATTACAAGGTAAAACATTCAGTAGCTGAAATGTATAGCTAGAAATGTTTACAAGAAATTCTTTGAGAAAATACATCCCAATGCATTGCAGCCAGGGCAAGGCCAAGCCTTATAGCCATCAAAAGTAAAATCTCCATGTGATAAGGAGCTGAAAGAATCCGATAAGCTGCAAATCTAAACAGGGCCAAAGCATCTGCCTTAATAATAAATGTGCCATGCTAAAAGGTTACTTGAACTGCCGAATTCAAATTTAATTGAGGCTATGTGTTGAATAATTAATCCTTTTCCCAGGGAACACAAGGCACACTGGACAAGCCAATGCTTAGAGCCTAGAGAGACACAGAGGGAGAGAAACAGAAGCAAAGATGGAGGGAGCACTGTAAGGAGTGCGGCACCAGCCCACGCCACCATTCCTTGAACTCTGCCAGAATGCGACCCACTATACAATACAGCCAGGGCATGATGTCATGTGCTATATCATCACCCTGGTAACCAGCCTACATGCGGAAGGGAATAAAGAACAACAGAGCACAAACAGGAGGATATAAAAAAGGGTAAACTCCCCGAAAAACAAACAAACAAAAAGACCAATGAATCAAAGCATTACCGGGAAAAAAGAAAAGCACCCTGAGATGATGTTTGGTAGTTTTGTTGTTATTTTCGTTGTTGTTGGGGTACAAAGGCAGCATAAAGAGGAACGTTTAGCGTCTGTCTTTAATGTTTTTATCAGTTTGCCCCGCTCTCATTCTCCTCCTCCTCCTTCGTCTGTACGTATTTCAGTTGGAGGTGTCTCCTCAGATCTGTGCCTTTTAATGCTGACTGCCGCAAATCTTTTGAGGCAGACTACAAAAGCAAGCTGGTAGTAAACTTTTCCCCCCGAAGGAGAAAGAGAGAAGTGCTGTTTGGGATAGCTCTACTCTGAGGGAATCTCTTACCCAACACGGGCTGATCTAAGGGTCACACTAGCCCTCCTCTGCCCTCACCAAGTTTGAACATGGACACACCTGCAGCAGTACGAAGGTCTGCGTGGGTTTGGTGTGGTTACGTGTCAGCTTATATTATTTACTCCAGATGAATAAGCAAGGGGACCTTAATGTATTGTTAAGGTGACTTGCAGTGCAGCACACTGCATATGTAAACACAATATTGTGCATAATCACAGTTGTTTTATTGCAATCAGGTCACACTGCAGTCTTTGGCCCCCAACAGCCGCAGCAGCCCCCCCAAAAACACATGCACACACACCCTTTGCTTTTTCCCATCAGTCCTCTCTGGGTATAAGGCAGCTACTCTCCATTGTTGATCTGACTCTGGGATCTACATTGCTGAGGTGGCGGATTGTGGCAGAGAGATGCCTCTGTCAGGAACGTGCTTATCCTTTCGCTCTAGCCACCCTCTTATACATAAAATATCAAACATCTGAGGGACAATATGCTGACCTGCTTTGACCTCCACACATACACACACGCACAAAAGCAACACACCCACCCATTTGCACACAGACGCGCAAACACACACACACTCTGGAAAACAGAGACACACACAGATGCTGGCATACAGTGACACGCACACACACAAACGCTCAGAGAGCTCAAGTCAGCTCACATCCCCCACTTGTACGTGCCTTGACTTTTTTCCATCACCGCCGTATCCCTCAGATGATGTATTTGCGACATCTGGCGGCACTCGCTATATTCATGGGCACTGCGATACAACGCTTGTAGGAGGGAGAGAGAGGGAGAGTGCTAGAGAGAGAGAAAAAGCTATGGCTGCCTGTGATGGCAAAGCAACAGAGGGAAAGAAAAGGGGAAAAAAAGAGCAGGGTAGAGTGAGGGAATCAGGGGGACATAGACGGACGGATCCATTGGCAAATCCCTCGTGAGCTGTAGAGCCACAAACACCTCAAAACTCCACAGCAAAAAGGCTTGGGTACCCCCTAGTGGGCGCCTGGTGGCAATTGGGGCGTTTTGGGTTTGTGTGTGGTGGTGCTGGTGCTGGTGCTGGGGGGGGGGGGGTTTGCTATGAATCCATCAGGGTCAGAGGTCAGGCTTCTTGAGTTGCAGTGACATCATGACAATGGGACACTTCTAGGGCCTCGAAACACAAGCTGATCCATTCTGCTGAGCTAAGGCTCCAGGCCCCTCTTTTCCCACACATTCACACCCTGTGTCAGATGGTGAAAGAGGGAAAGAGCGAGAGAGCAGAGGGGTAAATATGTAGGCCTCACCCCTAGATCCCCCACCCTTTCACCCACATCCCTTTTCTCTCTCTCTCTCTTCCTTTCAGTAGCTAGATTAAAAGCGATGGCTTAATTCTGTCTAATTATCTACCCTTACCCTCTCCCAGCTTCCTCCCCCTCTTTTTTCTCCCTCTCCCTATATCTCAGTGTGTGGATACTAATTAGCTGACGTGAAATGCATCTACTATACAAATAGCGTGCACAATTATGTGAAAAAATATAAATATAGTCCTGCCTTTTTAAAAACATTACATATCTGTACAACCCTTGTGATCCTTAAATGTTTCTTTCATCTGTTGAGGCAGTACAGAACCCCCCCCCCCAGCAGCAACTGTCATTTTGGTGCACCAGTCAAAACGATGATACTATGACTGATGACATTCATCACACATTATCAAATTGCGCAGATAATTGCCAGACATAAGGGGAAAGCCCACTCTAAATGCCCCAAACACTGAATGGCACTGTTGACTAAACCTTTACTGCAACATTTGATCCATCACCTTAACTGTATGGGCTTATTATTTGTGTATTTTATCACAGTTGGCAATAAACAATAAATTTTCCATGTTTATTTGCTTTATGTAATAACTCTGCAATCTCTATGCGTGCATGTGAGCAAGCGTATGCACGTTACATAAGCAGAAATCACATTAATGAGATCATACACTAGTGTTGAAAGTGCTAATTAGTTGCCGGGTTGAGGGTGAGGAAACTAGGCGAGGATCCTAGTGACTTCAACCATTGTTCCCTAATCCCCTTCGCACATTTATAATTCATTCTATCATGGGCGGCAATGATACAGCAGCGCTCGTTTTGTTTCTTTTCCTTCTCTCCGGTTGGGAAGATGATGGTTTTCTTTTTCCCCCCTTTTTACTCACTTTCCTTCTTGCTGTGAGGTTTCGCTGCGATCATAATAAAATGTGCAGGAGAGGGATGTTCGCCTCGGGACCCGGCTGTCGGGCCACTCTGACAGCTTCATTTGTGGTGTCACTCTTAGATCCTTCCTGTCACTGATATCCAATGCCATTGAACATATATTTGGCCCTCCAACCCAAATAAATAAATAAGTAGTTAACTGTGCAGTGCAAAGTCAAGTGCGGAAAGGTTTTCAAGCCAGTTGTCTCTTCGCTACATTTACTGTGAACTACTTTGCCTCCACCCCCTTTGCTCTCCCTCCACTGCAGCGATGCCTCTACACCCCCAGGGCTGATCCCTTTGTAAATGATCTCTGACGCAAACCCACCTACCCACATACACACACACACAAACAAACACACGGTAACATGCGCGCGCGCACACACACACACACACACACACACACACACACACACACACACACACACACACGCAAACACAACCCTGTACGGAAATAACGGCAGAATCACTCCCAACACTAACTCCTTTTGCATATAAAGTGTATTCCCAAAGTGCACCATTACTGCATGGAAAAGAGTAAGAAAGAGAGTTGTTGTTAAGATATGAAGAGTAAGGCGCAACACGAAACAAGAGAAAGACAAATACAGATATGCCAATACACGAGTTAGGTTGTGATAACAAAAAAAAAAAAAAGAAATAGCGAGAGGGAGAGCCGAAGGGGGAATGATTATGATCGGTGCTGTCAGGTCTAAGATGCTGAGATGACAGAGATATCAGCCATATCTGTTCTCAGTGATAAAGATACAGAGAGACATATATCAACCCACATTGGCCTCCCACTACGTGGACGCCACCTCCTCAAGAAGAAATGATGCGCCAACAGCATCCGGTACAGTGTGTATCAAATGACATGTTTCGTGTACGTGTAACACAATGATTTTATCAAGATACAAGTTATCTCATTTAATGGTTTTCTTATGGTGTGTGTTGTCAGCTCGTCAACATTGCTGTGCTGTTTTTCCCCCCACATCATGAACTAAATTTTAAAAATGTTTGCAAAATAATGGGTAAATCTGCTTTTTGGGGTGATACTGTGTGCATATACTGTATATAAGGGTAACAAGCAACTAAATTAGTTATAATATAAAAAGCAGTTACTCAACTGCAAAATTTTAAAAGACTGATGTGCTACACTGATCAATAATATTCCTTTAAAGCACATTTATGGTTATGTATTATGTATTTAGTTGCCAGTGACCCAACTCTTGCAATTACACGTGACATGTGGGTGCAGCTGTCTTATGTTAGCTGCAATATTTACAATTATATTAGTAACGCAAGGAGAAACCCCACTACTAATGCTACTGATACTACTACTTTAAAGTTGATATTAAATTCATCTGTAAACCTTCACTGACATCTTAACTTGTAAGCCCTGTGAATGAATGCTGACCTGTGCCCAACTTGGACTCTGTGAAAGTTGGGATAGGCTCCAACCCCCCGTGACCTAAGCTGGATAAGCGGAAAATGGATTGATGGATTGATCTTTTATTTCATTTTATTTTCCTTTACATTACCCATCCTTGCTGTATCCTCTAGTAGCACCTTAACATGATTAAGCTTTTAAAGTAATTCAGTGAAGAAGTGCAGTTAAGACTTTAAAGACTGCAGCAAAAACAAAAGAGTGGGGCATAAACGTGATTTTGAGGAGACATGCAGGGTTGAAAACGAATGCAACCAGAAATGTGAAAGAGCAGACCAGCGCAGACTCTGATGACTGACTATCCCCTCGGCTCAGTGATACGTTGCTTTTCTGAGGTGGAAGACATGAGCCCAATTTGTCCTGTTGCAGTCGTATGAATTCTGCCTCTCTGCTGTAGCAGGATATTTTTAACTGTCTAAAAAGCCCTGCTGTTCTGTATTTGTACTTGAGTTGAGCGAAAATCATTTTATATCATCTCAGTTTTTCAAAACTACTCAGATTTGTTTTCACAAATGCATCATAGCCAAAATAACAACAACAACACAGTGAAGCAAGACTAACTTTCAATCAACCAATCACCATAAATTCGTAAAACAAGAAGAAATACTTCAGTCCATTTACTGTAGTTTTCTTTGACACCTATTAAAACGTGTTTTGTCTTAGTAATGGCCTGAATATATCATCTAAGCATCTAAGACAAATCCATAGAAAGAGAAAGAGGAGGAAGTTCTAATCAAACAGCTATTCACACACGCACGCACGCACACACACACACACACACACACACACACACACACACACACACACACACACACACACACACACACACACACACACACACACATATATGTTGTGCCACAGTACCATATTTTTCCTTGTGTGTGCGAACAAGACAGAAGTGAAACATGAAATCAGAGATTAACAAGAGACTCACCTTCAGAGAAAGTGAGAATGAACAGGAAGAGAGAATTTAACCTCCTTTAAACTTCCTCCTCTCTCAGATGCACGTAAGTACTGGATAGAGTGCTGCTAGAAGGCTATATGAAGAGCACTGGGGAAGTCTAACCTTGAGTGGAAGACCTAGAAAAGAGTGGAAAACTTCAAACTTTTTACTCTTTTCAGAGACACATATGAAGAAGGTTGTTTCTGAAGGATAGTCAAAATGGAAAAGGTGCAGACGGGCTAACCTTGACAACAGTGAGGGGCAGAGGGAAGGTCTGGCACACTGTGACAAGAAAGACTCTTTCAGAGGACTAAGAGAGGAACACTCAGTCAGAAGGGGCTAGGCAGGCTGACTGATTGTGGGGTACAGCCCAAGGGTCACGCTCACTCTTAGTAAAGGCAGACACAGGCTGGACACACATACAAGGCTCCCACTCATTCACATAAAAAACAGCAACTTCAAAGTTCACACACACATGCGCACACACACACCTCACACACAAAATGCTCTATACCCCTCTGACCAGCTCTTCATCATTACAAGTCAAACTCAAGATGAAGAGAAGACAGATTACAAAACAGATGGAGTGATAGCAGGCCAGATAGGAAGAGACAGGACAGGGAGCCTCGACAGTAATCTAAATGTCCTTTCCTATGATTGTCATTGGCATTCTTATAGACTGGCATGTATCAGCACAATATATCAAATAATACCACTCACCATTCAGTCTGCTGTAAAGGGTAGACCTGTTTCCGTAATGTCATGGGCGGGAGGGGGACATCTAAAAAAGATGCTTCCAGCAAGCCTAAGCACTGCATCCAAAGAATGCATCAAGATCACTAAATGTCTCCAGTGGCAAATTCAATCAAACCGACTGTTCTTAACAGTCATGACAAAGCAAACATGGGGAGGAAAACAAAGATGTTTTTAAAAGAAAATGACGCAGAGAAAGAATTGATTCCTGCACAAGCAATTCACCTCAGAAGATAAATTCCATCGGTTTGCCTTTATATTTCCTTTTTTTTCTTTGCCTTCTTTCCTTTTTCTTTGTCTTCTGTCAAAAACAACTTGGGCTAACATCAGAAGCTGTCACATCAAGGCCATCCCCTGCATCTTACAAAAGAGAGAATTCTGCAGCTGGATGGAGCCGCAAACCTCTCAGACACCGAGCCATCGTTTACTCGCAGGAGGTGTAAAGACTAAGGGGGGAATAAAGCTTTTTCTATTTCAGCCAGAGTTTGTGCCCTCAGGAGAAACCCATTATGAAACAGTGAAGGAAGTTTTCCATGGAATAACAGAACAAATAGGCATGGATGAAAAGCTCAGGGATGTAAACTCCAACCTTTTAGGCTATTTAAGAAGAAAAAAAATGTAAGAATTTGTGCCGAGGGTATTATTCTCCTAAATGACTGCATTGTCACATGATCATTATCTGTCAGATACGAATGCCATGCTTATCAACCATAGCTACAGTGTAGTTGCAACCGATCACAACCCCAGTGCTATAACAGAGTCTTTCATCATGTCTGAATGGACACACACAAACGCACAAAGGTGCACACGCACTTTCAACATCAGCAAATGCTTTCAACCATCAACATCATAGAAGCTAGATAAGTGTGCCCCCTCTTTTGCAACAACCACTGGGGAGGTGAGAGGCCTTGTAGTCAACATGCTGAAAGACTACTCAGTGATCAAAGACTCAGAAAAACATGACCCATGATGGTTTCTCTGAGAAGATTGCAGAGAGAGGGAGCCAAAACAGGTAAAAGGAGAAAGAGTTGAAAGAAACACAAAGTAAAAAGCTGCAAAGGTGGGGAAACACCGAGTGGGAGAGTGCAATCATATTTGCCATTTGCCACAGCATGCCATATTTACAGTGCAGACTGACCCATAACAAGCAGTGGATATCAACACCTTGTTCTGAGCTGGAAGGGATTTTAAATCTATAATAACTGCTTATTTGCTATTTGATTCCTCTTATTGATTAGGGTGCTTGGACCTTCTGTACACCGATATACATCGCAGGAGACAAATACATAAATATATTTGTATATTTTAATGTTTATCAACGTACTAGTTAAGATGAGTGGCTATTCTTTGCAGTAGACAGCACGGACATTTGACATTTTATGCAAAATTTACACAAAATGTAAAAAAAATATCTTCTAAGATAGGAAATTATGTTTGATATAAAAAGGTATTTATTACAGAAAGCTGTAAGAATGCAAAGGCTTTTATAACCTTTGTCATATGCGTATTAGCTGATGCTGTCAAAAGTCTAAATCTACAATAGCTGTGAAATGGTTGCCCAAATCTCCTGAAAGCAAGTGTTAGTTTAAGTACAGTTACAGTTTTCAGGTGACCTATATAATATACTACATTCCCAAATTAGAATGGAGCAGAAGGATTCAATAAATAACCTCCGAGTCAGTGATATTAATATACATAATACCCACCCGTCACTGTAATTTTCCATACGTACAGTATAGAGTCCAGGTGGTGAAGGTGGGAAAATGGTGCTGTATCTAAATATGACACAGAGTAGAAAAGACGAAAGGAGAGGCATGAAGAGAGTGGTTTGATAACAGCTGGAATAGTCCTTTTGGCTGTCTATAGATTTGTTGAGACAAGTGTCAAGACAAGTGCACCTCTGTGCTTGCCTTAAATGGCAGAGGGGCAGAAGGGCGGGACAGACCATTTCAATTCAGCGAAAGCATGTCTGAGTGGGTCTGAGTGTTGCTGTGTGTGTGACCGCATGTGTCTTTTTTTGGAAACAAGAGAAAAAAGAGGGAAGGAGGGAGGGAGGGAGAATGGCGAAGAAAGCTCAGAAAGCTCAGAAAGAAAAAGTGAAAACATGTGTAGCGAGGACTCCTGTACAAAGGGTATTCTCACAGAGTACAGAAATGATGGCATTAGAATATGTACCCAGGGCCCAGGCCACTCTTGGCACTTAAAGAGCCCCTAAAGTCAAGTGTCAACTATTATGTGCCATCAGTGGTGACAAAAGGTCACAGAGCAGGACGGATGAGGTCAGCAATGGTACTCACGCACTTCCTCAACATCCACCATTTAGCTTAGCAGTCCCCCAGTGCTCGAAAAGAACTTGCTGTCACTTGGTTTGGAAAAAGGCTTTGCGGTAATAAGCACATCTATCCAGTCTTTTTTTACGCAAGATTTTCTTGTGCAGGATAAAATAGCACTTAATTAGGTGAAGAGCGTCAATATTTGCATAGACTCGTTCAGCTAACGATGCGATGTTATGCGGCACGTGCATTAAAAAGCGGTAACATTCACAGATGTACCTCATTTCCCCCGATTAACTATCAAACAGGTACAAATAAAACACACAGGCAACATGCTGAATGTATAAAATGCTTCAGTTGTTTGCTGCTAAACCAGCTCTGTAATTACCTGAAGGATGTTTTAATTGTCGCATGTTCTACTCTTAATATTAGTCAACGCTTTAGCAGCTCTCCGAGTGAGATTGATTGGATAAATCAGTCGGAATTATGGGGAAACAGGAGGCCTGCCAATCAGCGACGTGTGTGTGTTCTCAGTGTGTGTGTAGCTGGGGACCTGCCAGTGCATGAGCGCATGTGCATGTTTGTTAGGATGTGAGTGTATTGATGTGTGTGTGTGTGTGTGTGTGAACGTACTGTATATAGGGCTGACAGCTGGGCTTGTTCAAAAGACTTACTGAGCATTCTGTCTGTTTGGGAAGCAACAAGCACAGTCTATCTGAACAGGGATCTAAACCCTGTGTCAACAGCATAGTACAACTGGTGTAAACAGTCACTGAGTCAACATGCTATCATATCACACCAATGGGGAAGGAACTCTGATGTACTTTAGTGTAATGCGCAGCATTAATAGAGATAAGAAATACAACAAAAAGACCACTCTTCTAGTCACAAATCAAAAAGAGAGCATTAAAAAAAACTAACAGTCCTATCCACAGCTTAACAGTGTTTACCTGTGCAAATCATGTTAGCGTGTGGAGGTAGGCACTGTGTTTCCACGTAGAATTTCTGTGAATCTGAGTGTGTGTGCAAATTCATATGACACCGTGTGTGTGTGTGTGTGTGTGTGTGTGTGTGTGTGTGTCAGTCCATCAGCGTGTCGGCGTCACAGCCCTTCACTAAGTCCCAGATTAACAGTGACAGGCAGAGATCCCTCTAATTATCTCTTCCTAGACCACATGCAAATGGCAGAGCCAAGTCGAGAGCAACGATTGGCTGGGGCTGGTTGGGCGCCTCTGATGGACTAATGAGCCTGGCGACAGGATACAACCTCGTGATGCACCCCCCCAAAAAAATGGAAAAAACCTCTCACCGCCTCACTACATAGCCTCACACAGGAGGGCACACAAACTTGCACAAACCTGTTCAAGCATTTAGATGATGCTCTTTTATTTACTATCTTGCACTGGCTTTATAGAGGTCCGGGGTCTTCTCTTACACTTTTCTAAGTAAATGGTCTCTGGGCACATACATAATGAAAAAAAAATATATCCAGATCTAGAAATGTGTATACACTGCATGTTTATGTTGTGCCTTACAGTTAGTTTTTTAATCATTAACAAGTACAAGACCACCACTAGTGGATATACTTTCTTAGTTGACATACTTGTGCATAAAAGACAAAATGCCAAACATTTTTCATTTCAACTTTAATTTCACCATGTATCCTCCAATACGCTAACCACACAACCAAACACATTCTGCAAGCTTAGAGGCTAACTCGGTATCAATTCCAGAGGATTTGAATAAAGATGGCACATGGAATAGTAAAAAGGATGGAAACGCATACAATGATGGACTGGAACAGACGGTCACAAACTGGCTCTTGACAATGGACTGCTACAGTCAGCTAAAAAGTCATTTCAGTAAATCAGCAGGAAACATGGCAACAGTGTCAAACAGTCCACCACGTCTTGAACCGAGTCCCAGTTCATCTAAACTGGTTGACAAAACTGGTTCCAAGGGCAAAACATGGAGTTATTTCGCTGACAGAGCTCACCAAAACAAATACCCAGTGGACATGCTAGAAATCCAAAGACAAACTTGATCCAAAGCTGGCAAAGTCAGGTGCAGTAACAAAATGCATGGTGGCTGCAAGTGTGATAAAGTATCCAGTGACAACTGCAGCATGTTACTACTTTTGTTTTGGTATTGTAGAAGTATTTATTTTTCAGTTAATGACAGCATTCTTTACAGCTGTGCAAAGCTCACAATGTCTGAGGACATTTGATCTCAATGCAATGTGAAAAAGCTCAGCTGGCATTGAGATGACATGAGATATCGTGCATATCTCATTTTAGTAACGCTACTATAAGCCTGCTTTCACATGCTTAAACATTTCTCTTTTATTTTTTTACACTGGAAAAAAGTAAAATTGGAAAACTTGATAAAAAAAGAAGCCACATCGCTGAAAAATGGCTGTTTCTCTGTTCAGTCAAACTTTGTTTAAAAAGCTGCCCATAGACCTTGTGTAGTCAGATGTAGTTAAATCTTGCAGGGCTCCAACTATGATGGTGTCATTCTCCAAAAACCTGGCATCATAACAAGAGAATTTCCTTCCCTTCTGCACCATTTCCCATTCTGACAGCAAAAGCATGTGGAATACAGTCTTTATTTGCAGCATCAAATACCCCAGTGTGTTTGAGGAGCCTTGGGAGTTGCCATTTTTAATCAGGAGAGGGTGGCTTTGTCTTGTCCTTGTTCCATCCAGCATTTCTATCTGTGCTGGGAGGGCTTTTCAGTAGATTAAGCAGCATTTTCATTTAGCTCTGGTGTTAGAGTCACTCCAACTATTTATCCATCCAAAGTCTGAAGCTGGAACAGTCACAGAGATTGCTATTTATACAATTAAATTACATAAAAAATGCATTTTTTTTAAAGCAACGTCAGGTACAGTAAGTTGACAAAGGATAACAGGATAATCTAGTTCAGCTTGCTGTGTGGAATAACCAACGTGAAGCGAGGGTTATGATGATGAGCAGCAATATTATAGAAATTACTGGTAATAACTGTAACTAATTTAAACCCATTCGGAGTTGGGATTGCAGAAAAGTTTTGTGACATAATAACCCAAAAGAAATGGGAAAACATATTTTGCACATGCCAGCATTTCCATGAAGAGGGTACACATGATAGTCCTGAGTGTACCTGGAATTTCCAGATACTGACAAAATACTAAAAGGAATACACTGACTCACCTAACAAATTGCACCATATTCCATAATATTCTACCAGATTATCAACTTTTATTCAGGGAATGAACAAGGATTCATGTAATTTAGGAGATAATCTGAAGTGGTGTGGTCAGTGTTTACCTATGCTGTAAGTAAATTCAGAGAACAGAGCATTGTGCAGTAATGACTGATGTCTTGTGTCCCCAAAATGGTTTGACCATGACCACTCTCTGAGAACATGGATTTTTCTCGACCCTCGAGATGGTTTTTAGAGGGACAAGACAAATATTTCAGATGTATCACACTGAGGCATCATGCTGGAGGTGAGAGGAGGTAAAGGGAGAGTGAGAGATTAATACAACAGAGGGGGAAAGAGAGAGAGAGAGAGCAGAAAAGTGCAGCCTGCCTGCCTGGCTGACAGTTGACTCTGTTGGATGTGACTTTCACAGTCTGCTGGCGGTTTGTGTGGAAGCCATCACATCTGTGACTGGCCGTTTGATTAATGAGCCTCTCAGCCTGTCTGTGCAGTTTGAGGAGGGGCCACGGCCTTATCCCAGGCATCACTGATTTATTCGCCTTTGGAGCAAACCTCCAAGTATCACACACGCTAAAAATGTAATGTTGAACATTCAAACACACGCGGCCCGACACATGTACGCCCTCTGTGATATGCTTACAGTATACAAGCTGGTGCAGTGCAGATGCACACAAGCAGGGATGGGAACAGAGTGATGCGCATAAGCTCGTCCCTCTTCTTCACCACCTGCTTACGGCTAATGAAAACCTCAATGTGTCAGTGCTGTCCAGGGGTAGCGAAGACAAAACACGCCATGTATAACCAAGCAGACAAAAGATGTATTCTGTCTCCACCAACACAAACTCCCATCCCAAGCTGTCAGTCAGTAGAGAGGACACCCAAGGAGATCTACGAGAGAAGAAAGAAGCCCTTCCTCAATGACACCTCACACTCTCCTGATTTTCAAAAGTGACAAGTCTTTTGAATTCGTGGCCTCGCAAGATAGAGAGTCTGATGATGGCTTGAGAGCATTTCTTCTTGTTTCTTTGGCAGCGGCAGCCGTGAAATGTCACTCTGGCTAACCTTGAAGCTCTTTTCTCCTGCGTTGTTTAATGCTTCCAAGACTAGGGCAACCAACTGCTCAAAACGGTACGGTACCATCACCCTTAAAGTCAGATAAATGCTTTGAGAAATACTTCCAGGTACACAAATGTGCATTAGTGCGTGCATGCCCTCACAAAAAGATGCACACGTGCTCACACAAATGCACAAAGACGAGCGTACACTCACTCATTCCCTGAAGCGTAAAGTAAGACCATTAATCCAGACACACTGAGATCCAGCTTCTCCCCAGGTTGATCAGCGTCCGTGGAGAAAGACGAACGTTCTGACATATTTGTTTTTATTTTATTCCCTGAGAAAAAGGCCCGCCATATGGCAGCGCCAAGGAACAGATGGCGATTGCCCACTTCCTGAAAGCACAAGCGTCTATCGCCGCAATTTAAGGAGCCGCTCAAGCAAGAGAATGCCACAGACTGGCATTTTTCCACAAACTGCTATTGTTATAGACCAGAGGGGTAACAGAAACAATGAGACAATTCAGAGAAAATGGTTTAGTGTTCAGTAGTTATACTGTAGCTAACTATATTAAGCCAGCAAATCTAGAGGTCAATACTACTAGTACCCTTTTACTGTCAATGCGTGTGTAATAAAATCGTACCGAGCAGTGCTTACTCAGAAAATAAGGTCTAAATATAGCACAGCTACAGTATATCTAACTCTGAATTTACTGCGGGCCAACCCATGACGTCTTTCTGTTGCTCCACGCTGATTTTAAGACCGTGTACCCGGAGCAGTAGAACTAGCAGATCTAAGCATGAATGTCCTTGGACGATATTAGATCCTTATGATGGAGTGGAAGAGTGCCAAGTGACACATGAGGCTTCATCTCTCATACTTGGCTACCCCTTAACAACCAGGTCAGGGGACCTTCTCTGACATATAGGTGCAAGGAAACTGTTTCAAAAAGTCACCTTAGCAGATGACAGCTAAAATGTGACTTTTGTCTGTTGCAACACATGACACTTTTTCAGACTTGTTTCATTTTTCCACGGATGGAACAGAAAAATGACATAAAAGACCGTAGCACTCGAAGGCCTTGGGACACAATCAGAGTCACAGAAGAAAGAGAAGGGTCAGCACTCCTGGCATTATTTCCAACCTACAAAGGGCCTGAGCTGTGTTTTTTTTTTAATTGTTTTGTATAAAAGTACGCTCAGACAGAGTTACAAGTGTTCACTAAAGAAAAGGGGATTTGAAAGTGCGACCAAGGACAAAGCAGTTGACTTATCCATTTGCAATCTATTCGCTGAAGAGAAACTTCAGCATCAGTTGAAGCACTTAGTGCTTTGACTCAACGCTTCTGTAACAAAGAGCGGTTCATAACTTGAAGTCAAGGAATGAGACAACCTAGACAAATTTCAATTCGTAATGCATGGAAATTAATATAAATGCATTCAGTACAGTTTGTTCAAGGTGAAATGTTAAGTATATATGAGCATGTAAGGAAGATACTTTTTTTTTCCATATGCAAAAACTTTAAATCTGTTAGAGATAAAGGAAGACACTGAAAACTTTAGGGTGGCTGAATTTTACTAGTTAGTTCTGCTGTTAGACCTTGATTCACAAACAGAGCATGTGTTGTTTCTCTGGTATAAGCCTATCATAAGTCAGCTGCACATCAGTGTCTATAAAGATGTCCATCCATGTAATAGAGGTACTTTCAGCTGCTAACAAAGGGTTGCCACAGCAGGTAGCTCTTCATGTTTGATTTTTATGTCTGATGTCCTTCCTGATGCATCCAACAAGGGATTTGTGTCTCCTCCTGGAGCTAAAACAGGGATCTTTTGATTTTGCAAAAGTAGAATTCAGAGCCACCCATCCATCCATATAATAAGGGGGAAAATAAGGCAAGTAAAGTAAAAAAAATATCTATTTAGCAAAGCAGTTAGCCTTCCTTAATAGGTTTTTGAGGCCTATCATTTATCACAGCTGGCCAAGAACCAACAGGTTGGTCAGTTTCCCAGACAAACAATCAAAATTTGACCCTGCCAGGCAGTACTCCATCAAACACATCCACTAATCACTGCTTCTTACATTGTTTTTAACAGTAACAACGTATTTAACAAAGCCAACCCACCATTTAGTCAGAAAACTAGTGTTTTTTTACATAAGTAATCCATCTGCCCATTAATGTATCAAGTCTGCCAGGAAGCCAGGTCATATAGTCAACCCTGGGGGTCCTTCAGTAGTATTAATCAGTCTGGTTTCTGCTGAAAAGCTCAATCTGTAGATGATGGATGAGCTATCATGTCAAGGGAACTGAAGTGACAGGTGACAAAGAAGGACACACATATCTGTATAAATCCACTCTCCCTCCTGTCTGGCCCGAGCGTTACACCGTCAAGGTAGCAGGGTGAAAGTGTATGTATACGCATGTGTGTGTACGTGTGTGTGCCGACATAGTGTCTCAGCATGTGTCCCGCTCTGCTAATGAAGTCATCTGAACAGTGATTTAACAGCCCTGGTTTAAAAGCCTACCGCCCCTTAACTCATAGCCTTGCTCCATTAGAATGTGATATAAACCCTAGGCACAATAACTGTCCTGCCACTATCACAATATATAGGAGGCCAATGGGCCACACTGCTAAGTCACACAGCCCGGGAGCAGAAAAAAATATTGACTGTGTACAGGAAGAGAAAGTCATTCAAGGAGACTAAAAGTTAGAAGGTAGAAATTCACAACAAGGTCACAATAAGAGGACTTTTTATACTGTACGGGGTAGAAACATTACTATTAAAATCATCAAGAGGGTGAGATATGCTGTGGCTTTTTCAGCAACTGGAAGCAGTGAAAGAGTAATTGTTGTGAAGTGAAAACAGCCGAAGGCGCTTCGGCCTGTGGTTACGCAGAAAGTGTTCCTTATCTACACTAACAAATGGATCAGTGGATGAGACATCAGTGTGCTTATCCCATGAACGGCCTTCTATAGCTTGAGGGATATTTCTGAGTCACAGATTGATCTGAGAAAAACTTTGACAGCTTACATGTTGCCAGTCCATGAAACTAACTTCCTGCTCTGTGCGAGCAACTTGTGCTGAACCAAAGCCATTCTCCAAATCCTCCATGAAATCTGTTCCTCTGGCCCAACAAAGACAGGCTAATGAGGCAGATGACAGAATCTCAGACACTTTGATACTATGAGATTAGGGTGAATTATATAACCTTTAACCCCTCCCACTCCCATCTTCACACTTTTTGAATCCTTGTCAGAAGTGATATGCTTTTTCTCCGTGTCGCTCACAATCTCAAACTTCAAGTCCAGACCCTCTTTTTCTATGTCTCTTGCTATCGGACTTCATATCCTCTTCTTTCAGTTTCTATTCATGAATGCTGAAACACTAATTTGGCTCAGTCAAGCAATGACAGTATCTGTTTTAGCATGCAACAAAGCAGCGTATAAGGGGCGGAAGAATAGAATATGTGTATGTGGGTGTGGGAAGAGGGGGTAGAGGCATGGAGGCGACAAAGCTCGTCACAGCGTAGCACAGAGCTGAGTACTTCACCCTTATTAGGCCCGTGTCCTTGGCAGATGCAGAGCTTGCCCTTTGTTAGAAAGGTGTGTGTGTGTGTTACAATGGCAGTGATTTAGAATGGATTGGGCGTAGGTGTGGAGACAAGGTGCAGTAGCCCCATAGCTCCCTGATAGCTGGCAGCGTGACAGCTGTGAATGGAGAACAGGGAACAGCCTGAAGTATTGCAATCTAATATGTGTCACATACCTGCATAAATATTTATGCCTGTTGCAGAGTAAAACAGGAGGGGAGGGGGAGGAGAGGATGGGACAGGAGTGGTGGACTTGGGCGAAAAACTTCAATCAGATGACACAAAAATCCGAACCAGCCTGTTTTTTTTATCCATCTTTATGTACCAACCCCAAGGTCTCAAAAGTACCTAATAAGCAGGCATTACTCAATTACCAAAAATTGTGTCTGTGCAGTCAGTGACACATGCATTCACAGAGAGGATTTCATTGATCCACTCCATTCAGCGCACACGGTATATGATAGCACTCCAATATCCTCTTTCCAAAGATTTCTTTCCACAGCACAGCCCGCATTATAGAAGACACAATCGGGAAAATGAAACTTTATATGCTGATAAAAACCATCTGAGGTCTGTACTAAGGCGAGTAATTCACAAAATGACTGCACAAATGAAACACAAAAAGACACATAAAAATACATATATTGCAACAGAAATGTTTTACCTGTTGGCCAGCAGAGCTCTGAAGGTGACCCGACTCATGCCCTGATAGGCTGGGAGCAGCCTTGCCCAGTCCCATGCCCAGTCGACCACAGCACTCTGTTGATGTATGAGGATAGCGTTTGTTAGTTATTAATCAGGGTTAATACCATCAGTGCATTACCGCTCCAGCTGGGACCCACTAACAAAAGAGGAGGGGGGTCTCCAGCGCAGGCCACCGACATCAGGCGATCAATCATGTCCGCACAAGAAGGTTTTTATTCCAATAAGACAGCAATTAATTTATAAATCCATTTGGGGGATGTAGCCATCATTTATAGAAAGATAAATCAATTTTTGGAGGGAGTCGTTACTCTTCTTGCTATGCCTTTTTTTCCCCTCTTTCCATCTTCAATGGCACTCTGCCAACCCCCCACCTTCCCTTCTCCTTTTCTTTCCCTCTATTGCTAACTCTCACTCTTTTTTAAAAATACACACACGCCCACGTGTGGATGTGAACAGGGAACACACACACCTGGCACCATCACCATATTGGGAAAGCAAATAAAAATCAGATTGCTTTGATTGTAAAATGTCACTCTTAACTCCAGGCTGAGTTTTATTGACAAAAGGAGGAGAACTCTACTCGTTCCATCCATCCATCCGATCCCCCCTCTGCTTCTTCCTCATCTGTGATTGATGGGTGTAACTTTTTCCTCCTCCCTCCATTTTATTTGACAAACAACACAGGCACCTGAAGCGGAGAAGGCATTTTAATCATTCTCTTAATAGGGTGTTTCTATGCAAAGCTATGCAGCCTCCTGTGATAAGCCGAAAACAGGCCAAGTCTTAGAAATTAAATGGGACTAATGTTCTTGAAAAGCCACAGCAAGAACTGAAGCTGCTATAAGGGACAAATATAAGAGTCACAAATACAAATCTTTTTCATAGCTTATGTTCTGTATTTATCACTCTATGTTTCCCTTTTTGTTTCTTCTCTTTCTAATCACCCTCAACTGATCTTAGCAGATAGCTGGTCCTCCCTGATCCCGACTCTGTTGCAGGGCTCTTCCTGTTAAAAAGGAGTTTTTCTTTCCCACTGTTGCCGAGTGGTTACCCATAGCAGATTGTCTGATTACTGGAGGTTTCTAATATTGTAGGGTCTTTCCCTTTCAATATGAAATACCTTGATGTGACTGTTGACTGAATAGGTTCTGTACAAATAAAACTGAATTGTATTCAACTCTAATAATATAAATATTAAAGTTATAATTCTAATCCTTAAAAAAAGAAAGCAGAAACACACAGGCCTATCTTGAGAAAATACTTACTGCTGTAAGTGTTATAAGTACCATTGTATCTCTCCTAACAGTGGGGGATATCATAGTAATAGAGGGGAAATGAGGGGGAAAGCGAGCAACTCTTACAGTGAGTTACCTGTAGGTAGACTCAACCCTGATATGGAGAACAAAAAACCTAACAATTAAATGAACATCATGGTGACACTCCTGGGGATAGGTTCAGGATAAGAGGCTACATGGTTCAAAGCCCCAAAGAAGTGCACTTTAAGACTGCACTCTCCTTTAACATTACTCACTTCTTTACAAAAGAAAAAAAAAAACTTCTCTCATCTTTTCACCTCTTCGGCGTTCTTTTCTTCCTGCCAGCCTAACTCCTGCTCGGAAAAAGACAGCAACCTAAGGGGAATAGGAAAGCCAAGCCCCAGAAAGACCTGACAACTTCAGAGACTACCACAGTATCCAGTTCACTAGAGACTCAAAGAGCTTCTAACCTTCAACATTAAGCTTCCGGCCTCGGTGAAAGTTATAATGACACCCACACAGTACAAAGTCTGAAAACTGGAAAAAGTTCACATGAATATCAAAGATGTTTCACACAACTAAAACAAGTTTTAAACACTTATTTGCTACCAGAATATAATACAATGTTAACCTTAAAAGGCTTAACACACCTGATCCAGCTTCTTCTTGCCAATGTGGTCAAACTGGTGGAGAGGATTGAAACGGGCACCTCCAACATGACTCTCGGGGCCAAGATCAAACTTCACAAAAAGAGGAGGATCATTTGGCAAGTCTGAGCTTCCACTCAGTTTAGACATCAGCAGTTCCTGTAAGCAGGTTATGAGGGTGGGATGGAAGAAGAGAAACACAGGAGACGGATGCAATGTGATTGATAAGACTGATAATAAATAAGCTGTAAAGAAAAAGTCTGACAACTAGAGTGAGGCCAAAAGGTTTTGTATAAGTAAAATAACTAAACTCAAAGTAGATCGAACAGACCAAACAAATAAAGAGTCTAGTGGAGTTTTAGCGTCTACTTACGTGTATGGCTCCACCCTGAGCCATATTTCAGTGAATGAATAAAGCAATGAAAAACATATATCAAAACAAAATATGTACAGATGGAACGAAAGAGAAACAGGTTTTTTACACTAGTGCACTTTCTGGTGCTGTTTCTGTAACCTTTGCTGTAGTTGTAATGCATGTGTCTCACAATAGGTCCAGCATATAGCAATGAGTCTTTGTACACTATGACTCTATGTGTGTGTTCATGCACACATAGGCATCCTGGTGTGAATTCGGTATATTCCCATCCGTCAGCTTGACATGGCCTCTGGACCTCCTCCTCCCTCACCTCACCACCAACCCAGTCTGTCCCTGACCTGCATGTTCTTGCCTCGACCTTGGCTGGGTAGAGACGCTGGAGCTGCCAGAAGGACAACTCTTGATTCTTGTGGTTCCCATTCACATTCTCTCAAATTGCCGAGCAGAGTTATATGTGTTAACACTTCAAAAACATCAAAAACACATACTCTACATGTCCATGCTGGATCCTATTAGATACAGATTATGAACTCCAACTAGACAGAGAAAGGTAAAGAGATCTGGTAATGCAATTTATCTAAATTATCTAAATGTAAAAAATAAATAACCAGGCTCATTTAGGTAGTTATATTAATTATATTAGTCTTAAGACTAAATGTCAAAGAAGTGTTGCATTAAAAATAAATTAAAACTAAAGAAATTAATATCCTTTTCATTTAGCATGAAGAATAAAGTTTTTAAGATTTAGTTGTAGTATGTCATGTCCTTGTTTCATGCTAGAAAAACTAACATGTTTGCATTCAGAAGAATGGATAGGGTTAACAGTCTTCCCAGCAGCACTACGAACTCTCTGGGATGATGTGCTCATTACAGAAATACACAAGCGACTTCAGAGACCGAAAGAAAAAAAAAAAGATGGAAAAAACCCACAAAAATAGCATTTGTGTCTTGTGATAGGCTTGTTAATAACCATTGCAAACTTTTGAATACTGTCCAGTATTCATTTAAAAATGAATGGAATCAGACACAAAATTCACATATAATGTGAGAATGCAATCAAACTGTATGTACATTTCAGGACACTTGAGCCAAGCTGGCATAATGTTAACTTATAACCAGCAGTTGTTGATGTGTAAACATCAACAACTGCTGTTGTGCATTATAGAGCCCCAACTTCAGTTAGCAGCATCCATAAAACACAATTAGGTGGAAGGACGTCCAAGTTTTCAAGATGGCATGGCAACATGGCGTAAGTGTGTGAGAATGCATCAATTTGTTGGACTAACACTAACTATTTATGAGTACAGTATTCTCTTTTTCTATTAAGTCATCTCAAAAAAATATTTACTGTACCTTTAATGTTTTGCTTTTTCAACTTGATTTTCATTGGACAGGAAACGGCAACATTCCAAAAAAGTGTTACTAGACCAGTTAAAACAACTTAATATGATTTTTAGCTTTTCAACAACCACCAAAGATCTTCTTTAGACATCAGAAAACTTTAGCTACAATAGGATAATAAAATCTAATCGATTTGGGGACTTTTAGAAGAATGGTTTTTGAAGTAAATTTCATAAAATAACTTCCACTTGAGTTTTAAAGGGATGTTCTTCCTCATTGAAATCTCTTCGAAAAAGCTTTCCACAGAGTCTAGTAACTCCACGAGGCTTCCTCTGCTCTATGTGAGGTGAGTGTATTACACTGGAAATCACTGTAGGTTTGCACCCTTGAGGTCACTTGAACAAAAGACGATCAGAACAAGCAGACTGCACACAAGCAGCAGCCCTCTTCCCTCTGTCTCCCCCTCCTGAACAGCCTGCGGCCTCAGGCCAGCAGCCACCTAATTGCTGGGGAGAGCAAGTACTTCCCTACCTCATTGCCTTGGATGATGTGATAGATCTGCCTCAGGTAGCTGCTGCCACCTGCTTTGTGGCAGACCTCCAGCAGCATCAGGCCTATTTTCTGCTCAGTCAGTTCAGCTGCAGCAACTCCTCTCTCGCTTCCTTGTTCAAATACACTGTGAGTGAAACAGAGATGGGAAGAGGAGAACTTAGTAAAGACAACACAAAGAAAAAACCCAGAGTGAAGAACATAGAAGATGAGAGGAGCAGAAGGAGGCAGGGTGTCGGCTTATATTTGAATACCACCTCTGGCTAAGGAAGTATCTTCGAGTTTGGAGAGGAATTTGGGCTACAATTTAGAAATTGCTATGACTGGAAAATTAACTGTATTAAAATTAAAGTTTGTTTTTTTTATTCAGTTACTTCACAAGGCAAAAGAACTTCAAAATGTAAGTCTTGGCAAAGAAAAAAAATTACATTTTGCTCTAGTATCTGAAAACCAATCAGACCAGTCAAATCTTCTGTGGTGAAAATGACCAAGAAATACCAAAATTATTTTCACTATTTTCATTATAATTCATGAGATACATGAGACATTTTAACCAAAGGATGCCGTTGCACTGGACTGGAGTGCGTGTGTGTATGAAGCTTGTATGTAATTGTATGTCAAGGTCCGTAGGCTTGTATTTTCCCAACCCAGGTGAATGCCGGCACCGTTTTCCTGCCCTTCCTGTATGGATGGGTATCACACTACCGTCCATCAAATCTTCTCTTTCACATACACTCCCTCTCATTGTTCTCTCTCTCCTCACGTTTGTAATTATAAAGTGGCAGAAACGGTGTCGCCTGTCAGCCAGCCATTGGCTGTTTGACATTGAGAGTTGCAAAAGAAGAGGAGTCCCGTCTCGTCCATATACATCGCCTCATTCTTTTGCCCGGCGCCCTGGCGGTGGTGTTGTCGGTGATGGTGGCTGTGCATCCGTGTCAGCACCTGCGCTGTATCCTTTCCTGTCCATCACTGTGCAGGTGAAGCAGATGATTGGATTCAGTCAGCAGGGTGATTAATGAGGGCCCCTCTGGATTTGGGACAGCCTATCAATCATGTCATTAGGGCCAATGTGCCCTGAAAGAGGCAGACCTCCGCCAAGGAATAACTGCATTCATCTTCATCTGTGTATGCATCCCGTCAGCCCAGCCAGGGTCACCATGATGGAGAACAATAATCTTCCCCTCTACAAATTACTTTGCAAAGACAAGGTGGGTGCTGTTGGGGAGGGGGTGGTGGTAGTGGTTTACAGTTAGGAAAGGAAAAGAGGAAGGTAAAGATGAAGGAACTGAAGAGGGATCGTGTAGGGCCAAATGTTTTTTGTGAAGGCGTTTACTCTGAATGTGTGTGCGCACGGGATGCCAGTAAGAGAAGTGCCAGTTGTTTTTGGAGTTATTACAACCTTCCTCTCTCTCTTCCTCGCTCTCTCTCTGACACTGTATTCTGATTGTTTACAAGCCAGGCGTCACTTCCCTGTGAAGGTTAGTTTAATGAATAGTAATGATCCCACTGAATGCCTCCGACAGGTGATACATAATCACTCTTCTTTCACTTTTCCACCCCCTCACCACCCCTCAGCCGCCTCGTCTCTTGCCTTTTTTTCTCTGCACTTACCCCCTCTTCCTGTCACTGTAACAGACAGCATTTCCTAGAACTGGTCATAATCTATTCAGTGTCCTTATTTATTTCATTTTTTTTTTTAATGGTTACGCTACTGAATCAACTTTATATGAGGATGAATGTGTCCGGAGTTTGCTATGATTAAGTGAGCGACCAGAAGACAACATTTCTGGGAACAAGCAGCAAAATGCAACGCCAAAGGTCACAGATCAGCCAAAAACGAAAGCTGTTTTCCCATCAGTCCACACTGCAGTTCATTCAGTCAAGCATGTGCATCATTTAGCACAACAAACAAATCTGAGATTCATTGATTTTACTCATACAGATTGTCAGTAAAAAATTATCTTGGTTACATGATACATCAAAATTTGAATGCTCAATTAGAAATGGATGTCTAAGTTGCATTTGTTTAGTATTTTTCTAGGTAATTCTTATGGCAAGTAGCGAAACATACCATCAGTCAGTTTGATGCATTTGAACCTCCTCCTTCAGCAGACAGTCAGCCCTTATTTTTGACGATCACAAAATTACATTCGGGGAAATAAATTTTATGAAAAGATTTTGAGGCTGACATCAGTAGCCTATACTAAATGAGAGGGAAGATGGACTAAGAAAAAAATAGCACTTAAGCTACTGTTGGCACCATTCTAATGTTGACCTCTTTCCATATCCTCCTACCTGTCTGAGCAGAGTTTGCGGGCCTTCTGCAGCTGCAGTTGTGTCCACTTTGGTCGTTTTTCCTCCAAGGCCTGTATAACTTTGTGCACTGAAGGTTTGGGAACACCCTAACAAGGCAAATGAATAAAAATATGACAGACATTAAGCCAGTCATCATATACAGAAATTATAGGTCTGGTACAACCCACTACTATTTGTAATTTCTAACTAAACCCTCTACCTGTTGTGGCTACCACATCAATTTCAGCCATTACCTTTTGCTGAATGCCTATGGCCGCCTGTACGCACTCTGCCAGCAGGGACAGGCGGTCTTTTGCTGAGCGGTCCAGAGCCAGACCACTGATCTGTTCTAGTGTGTCTGGGTCTTCTAGGCCCTGGATCAGGCAGCCCAGCAAGGCCCAGATCAACAGGCCCACTAACCGCAGCTGCCGGGCATGCTGGGAAAGGTGCTTCTCTGCCACTTGGAATAGAAAGCGGATCGGGAGTGGCAAGGATGCTACAGCCATTGGCAGGTTGGTGAAAATGAAGGACAATGCTTGAATTGCTAAGGATATGATAGCTAGAAGAAGAAAGAAATGTTAGTAAAATTCCTTGAATTTTATCTTGAATGTGCAAAACTCAGTCTGTGCATACTTTTAGCAACAGTGTCCTTTCCCTTTACATCCAATGGTGTGTAGTTCCAGTCCTTGGGTATCTTAGCCAGGACATTCTCTGGCACAGTACGCTTGAACAAGGCTGCACCAGGCTCCTCTGTGGCCTGCCAACCCAAAACCATGGAGACGAGGTGTTGCAGAAGGCTATTGGTGGATTTTGTGACTATGTCCCGGACACAGCTGACAACTATAGGTACTGTCCGTGTGGTGTCTGACAATAATAAACAAAGGAAGCAGATTTTTTAAAACAAGGGTCAGCTAAAGAAGATCAGATGAATGACTCCAGACCGTAATTATTATTTAGTTTTAAGATTTGGGGAAAAAAATATTGGTAAACTGCATAAGATAAAGTACAAGGTTAGTGTTACAGCAACAAACTGTTAGGTTTGTTAGGTTACTGAATTCACATACTTTGCACTAAAAATGTTAAATTTGAAATCAATACTTTGTGTTTAATCTGAATTTTTTAGCTATGTCAGAAAAAGGCGGATATGTTGTCAAAACCTTTCAAAATGATACGAATGATAAGTTTCTTTAGAGAAAACCTCCTTATACTGTTCTAATTATCCCTGCACTAGGAATATGAACATGTTTCTGTATACTGATAAAAAAATGGAGAGTGGATGCTTACACATTAGATCAGTTGACATTTCATGTTATAGTTATTGTGCTTTGGGGTTTATTTTTAAAGCAACAAATCAAAAGTCAAGAAATAACTCTACTTTTCAAAGAATGACAAAAAACAGAGCCATAAATCATTTATATGAATCCATATAGTGTTATGGTATTCTCTTAAAATATCTGCACCAAATGTGAGTACTCAAGTTCAAACTAAAATCAGATGCTCTCAATCAAATCCAGGTGGCCTGATAGCACGAATCTTGCTACGTTCTCCAGGTTTACTGTTTGTCATCGGTTTGCCCTTTTATATCTCGCTCATATTGTTGGCAGACTAACTACAGTATGAAGTTGTATGGCACTCATAAACTTCCTACAGCCCCGGCTGTAAAACCAAAGGCTACAATCGGGAGAAACAGTACTGAAGCGGCACTAAAAGTGCACTGAAATCTCAAAGGACGCCTAACAAAATAAGTAACCTTAGCCGCAGAAAAAGAGGAGAACGGAACAGAAAATGATATAGCTTTTCGAAGGACAAGCGCTCTGTTGCAGGTGAGACCTAGACCTATTTTTCAAAGTCACTTGATTCTCAGACTCTATACCACCTGCAACTGTATTGACTTATGTATTGATCTCAAGCAACCTGGTACAGTGTGATGAAACGTCAATGAAAGCGGAGAAATAGTGAAGCTCTCAATGTAATCTATGAGTTAACTCAGAGTACAGTTTAAATAGAAATGGGGGCACTGGGGGTATCCTGTAACCAAAATTATAATACAAAGATTTGGAACGGTCCAATAATTAAACTAATTACCCTGTGAGGATAAATGTTGATTGGATGACATTGAGAATTTTTCTGCGGCACACTCTAGCTCTCTTCCCCTTCATTCACTCTGTCGACCCCTCCCTTGCTCAGTATCCATCTAAATACTCTTCTCCAATCACCCTAATTTATGCTACAATAATTACCACTTACCCAGGATATAAGAATCACCACTAAAAAGAGCTTCACACTCCACAGGAGCTCAGATTAAGCTCTGTATTAAAACTTGCACTAGAAAGAGGCAGAGAGAGTTGGGGAATAACTATAGTCTGTGTAAAAGTATACTTATGCTTTAGCTCATGTTCATGCAGTGTCAACACTGGCCTTTAGAGAAAATAAAATTGAGATATTCTTTGAGGGAAGATTTACCATAGTATTTAAAAATTCACCAATTAGACTCAACATAAAATCTGGCAAGGTGCACTGAATAACATTGAATCGCATTACAATGCAATATTCTGAGAGACATCAGGTTTTGTAGCTCTCACTTTGACCTGTAGCACCTGCCTAAAATGTTGCTCCAGGCCAAGCACACAACCCCACGGCAGCAGGACAAAGGCACCCTGCCAAACGGCACAAACTGTTTACGGAGGCGTAAGGAACAATAACAGCCCAAGGTGTTCGTTCGGCCTTTAAACTCTCCAGATCCCAAAACGATTGAACATCTGGAGGACCTGCTGGAACAAACCGTGATCCAGTGTCAGTACCCTACAACAAACAGGACCCAAAAGAGCCACTGCCAGACACCAGAAGAGACCAGGAGGAGGGCAGCCAACACAATATGAAATATATGCAATTTTAATTTATTTACTTCAATTCACTACTCGGAAATTCATGTAATGATTATTTGTCATGTTCTCCAGTTTATCACGAACTGTTCATTTTAAAACTAACCTGATTTAAAGTGCTGTATTTTAACACATACTTTAGGCACAGTGTGTTTGACACACTTCTGAAGTAGGAAGTAGAAAATCCTAGGAGTTCCTAGTTGAAATTTTCAACTGTAGCGCCCCCTCAAATCAGATTTCCCACTCAGAAAGTCAGAGAAGCCCTACAAACCCCAACTTTAAAACAGTAGTGCATCTAAAGTTGTAAAACTGTAAAGCATGTACTCTGTGCTACCACTTTTGTGTATTTGTGACTGACTAAATAGGCCGTACATAGAGCACTGACCAGGTTCTACATATGAACATCTGCAGCCATTTTTGTTCTTTTCCAACTGCTACTACTAGAACACAACTCTGGAATGAAGTCACTCCCAGCTCTGACACCTGATTTCCAAAGTAAAAGGAATCCAGGGTTACAGTACTAGAGCACACAAACTAGAGATTGTACAACTGCTCATTCCGAAATCAGTGCAATGCCAAATTGTGGCAGCAATTGCTAAATATTAGGACACAGCAGCAAGGTTGTTACTTTACCTGCCAGAGTGTAGAGATGTTCCCATATGTGTGCACGTTCCAGGTATGGTTGAAGGGCCTGAGTCAAGGCCTTAGGAACATTATTCAGGCAAGAGAAAAGGTTGAACAATGACATCATGAAATCATCTCCCGCCTTGCAGCTCTCTGTAGACATTTCTGAGCTGTTCTCCTGGCAAAAATCTGAAAAATTAAGCGTCATTTTGGTGACACACATCTGTGAACAGTACAAATTAATGTGCAGATTAATGAAATCTTGATATTCTGGACCACTTGGCACAAAAAACTGGATGCACAAAAGATTAACACTCGTGCACACACATACATCCAAGGGTGTGTAGGCGAGTGTACAGCGTTTTTTTTTTTTTACAAACTATAGTCCAGAAAATATCACTCTTATGGATGTAGGTTTAGAAAGATACAAAACCCAATTCTGTGAAGCAGCATTTTGATTTCCATGAACAAAAGCACATTGGAAAATGTCAAGGCTTCCCAACCTGACACATGTTAACAGAACGGGTGAACAAAAGGCACTGTGGAGTAGATGGGGAAGAAAAATCCACATCTGTGTTAGATGGAGGAAAAGAGACAATAAAAAAACAGAAAAAGAAACAGATTTCAAAGCCCCTGGCTGTGGTATCCACAGTACACGGAGACAGGAAGTGAAAAGGAAGGGGTTTTGACAGGGTGTCCTTGTGGGGGTTGCTGTCTGAGAATAGGGCTGAGGATCGAGGTGTGTATATGTGTGTGTGTGTGTGTGTGTAACCCATATGGATGTCTATATATGTGTTCTATGTGCTTACACGTAAGTGTGTGTGTGTGTTAAGTTGACAGGGGTTGCTGAGGAAAAGCCCATTGCTCCAGAGGTGGCAGACATCCAGCAGTCTGTCAGTCAGCTGTGTGGGAGATGACAGCCATTTGAATAGGAGAGAGTATGTAACGCAGCAGTCAATGAGGGGGCGCTGTGATGAAGGGCAGCATGGCTTCCTTCTGACTAATGCTGAACTATTTTAAAATGGCAGGGCTAAATTAGCTGCAGCATCCCAGTGACAGTAACATTAGCCACCTTAATAACATGCAGGTAGGAAGTGCTCAAACTGTTCATGGAAGCTGATTTCTTCTGTCCCTCTAGCCAAGACTCCCTTTGCATCCCTCATGGCTATTTTCATTCACAATAACAAATCTAACACGTAGACTCCAAAGTGGTCAAACAGCCTGACCTCCAATCAGTCCATTAGGTGGCATTGTGTGGATTACACCATCATCTTATTCACTGCCTGTCTAGTAATTGGTCCTTGAGGAGAGAGTGTTCTGGATCTCACTGCTGTGGCTGCAGTGGTCCAGGAAACAGGGGTGACTAACATTAATTTCCACTTGGGGTGCTGGATAACATGGCAGGTTAACTAGGTGCCTTATAATAATGATCCCATTATGGAGCAGCAGATGACTTCAGAAAAACATGTCAGTGTGCTGGCACATCTCTGTGGAGTTTCCACTACTCCTGCAGCACACAATAATTCCAATGTGTTTTTGTTTCTATGCTGATTTCTCAAATGCTTTTTCCCCCCTTCCTCTCTGTCTCTAAGCTTATCCAACCTTGATACGAAGCCAATGCATACACCTGTTTATCTTCCGGACAGCCAGTCAACCAGTCACAAGGGCCCTCTCTGTAGACCTCTGTAATTGGAAGCAGACACGCTGAAGATAATAAAAAGGCCATGTGTGTGTGTGTGTGTGTTTGTGAGCGTGTGTGTGTGCATCTGTACACCTCTAATTTAGGGTAAGCTGTACAAATGTGAAAAGTGATACTGTAGATGTAGAGAAGGTATGTTTTGAAATTATTACACAGTGCGAAGGTCTGTTAGTTGGCTGGCCAGTTTTCTCATAAGTTAGTGTACTTTGATAAGGCAGGTACAAAGAGTTAGAAAATGAACCATCAACAAAAAAAGAGCCTTGAATTAGCTATAATAAAGTCTAACTGAAACAGCGTGGATTCACCAAACCATCTATTAGTCACACTAGAATTTTTTCATCAACAGTGCTTCAAAACACACGCTAATATGTACATGTATGTGGAAGTGCAGAGGCAACACAGTAGTGTAGGCATTCAGTCAGGCTGTTCCTTCTGTCTGTCTGCTTCCTGGTTAATTACCACGTCACCGTGATAACACATGAGAGTCAGCGCTCCTAGCGTTGATTTACGGCAGCATGCAGAAAGAAGCATTGCGGAGCCTCTGAGTCAGACTCAGACCGAGCAAGAGAACAAGACAGTGAGAGTTGTTATTAATGAGGTCGCTATAATGTGAATTAATGTGCGAGTGCACAACAGTCTTTAAAGGTTAGACTGTTGAGAAGACTGTGGAGAAAGGAAGGAAGGGAAAATCTTTAAAGGTCAGGCCGTGTGTTTCGCCTGTGCCTGTTGAGTGTTTATTACTGCACTCTATTGATTTAGTGATGATGATGACCAAGGTGAAAATGATGATGAAGGCAAAGATGCTGATTATAACTTCATAAAATGGATAGAGCTTACCCAAGGTCTGTAAAACGTACTTAAGATATTAGAGCGCTGCAATTAAAACAGAGGTAAACACTTCCCTGTCATGTTCTCTTTGGGATCAGAGAGTTATTAAAAAAATGTAATTTTAAAGAATGAAAGAACGTGGCTTTAATTGTCCCCGAAAAGACAGACAGCCAGGTATGTCCACGACACACACACACTATAGCCCTTATCCAGTAACATGTAACAATCCACGTATGCATGCAAAAACGACAGACTTACAAGAATTTTCCAGGAGTATTCTGGGCAGGTGACAGTCTCTGTAAAGCAGCATTTGAAGGAGCAACTTGGGATTGCATCCGGGGTCAGATGTCAGTAGCCTCAGTTGACATGCCAAAGATGCCTGGCCCATAAGGCCATCTCTGGGAGAGATGGAGGAGAGAAGGAAGGAAAACAAAGTTGACAGTTCTGCAGTGTCAGGTGAGGTAGAAGTCTGCTTAGTGAGAGACAACAAAGAAGGAAAAAGCTTCATAAGTGAAAGATAAAGAAGTCTTTGATGACGCTTTGGAGGGAATATTTGGTAACACTGGTAACTTCCTTCAGTGTCACTCACTCCATATACAAGCCAAGTCTCCAAATGCCTTCATTCTCGCTTACTTATAGTGTGCACCGGGAAGGAATTAGCTCTAATCTTGGCCAGCTAAAAGCAAATTAACATTTGGGAGACAGCCAAATACATGAATATACAGCAGTACCCACCCCTTCATCTTTTGTATAACCAAGAGGCTGCAGCCAGCTGTGGGTAATGAGCCGTATCCTTGGTGTGTGTGAATGCGTGTGTGCGTGTGCACTCTTCAGAGCCTATGCTTGTCGTTATGTATGTGTGCGAGTGTGGGAGCATGCTGACATGTGTGTGCCTCCACGTTACTTTATACATCTCAATAAAATCTAATGGAAGGAATGGACAGAGTTTGTCTGAAGAGCAAGGAGGCGGGAGGCAGCACAGGGGGTGTCTGCCCAGAAATTAACCATTCTATTTGAGCCAAACGGCTAGAGCAGGGTGCACCCTGCTGCTTGACTGAGGAAAACTATGCCTCGGTCTGACAGCACAATTTATGATGTCACTGAGACCGCAAATCCAGGAGAAATCCTCTTTTAACTGCTCTGATGAATCTATCCAGCTACAGCACCGGGTCATCTTACTAAACCAAGACACACAGATATAGATGTATACACACACACACACACACACACACACACACACACACACACACACACACACACACACACACAGGCAAGATAAATAGCGCAGGGTATAAATGTGCACATACAGAAAATATTTTTTAGCCTGTACAGCTGGATGATTTATTGAGATCTTTTGTGATTTTATCATTGCTTTATTGAATAACCATAACAATGGGCTTTATTTTAATGGACTGGGGAGAGATTTGGCCAGAAAGGTTGAGGACCTGTGGTTCTGGCCACGAGCCACTGGCAGGCTGCTGGCGCCTTCGAATGAAGGCAGGAGGTGGGAGCAAAGAAATAAAGAGGTCATAAAAATAAACTAATTTCAGTTCTCTGATACTTAGGAGCAGGGGAGCAGGGGTTAGTTTGATTTGTGCTCCGTCAGCGCACAATGACATCACCTCTGGCTGTGAAGCAGATGAGAGGGGAGTAAGGTGGAGACAAGGGTGAGGGGAAAGCATGATTGACTGCACAGTGGAGGTCACAACAGTAACTGGACACAAATGTACACACATGTATATAATTGTGCACATTCAGGTGTGTATGCTATCAATGCATCATGTGTAAAGCTCTTAGCAACCATGAGCATCAACAAACTCACTGTCAGCGTCAACGGTAGTTCATTCATTTGGTTTTTCTTTCTTACCTCGCATCTGTGTTATATTACCACAACAACTGCAGCTTGACACTTGAGTGGCACGTTATATATCCACACATACAGTATGCAGCTGTAACTCCAAACACAATCACATATGTTTCTCTACACACGAGGAGGATGGAAGGGATTGTGATTGCTTGGCATACCAGAGTGTGTATGTGCATTTGAGAGTGAACATGTATATTGTCCGTGTGCCTGCTGTATGATGGGTGATAGATGGTTAGATGGGTCTATTTTGTATACCTTATAGCTTGCTCTGTGAAGACCTCGGGGTTAATAGCATTTAGCCAGCGTATGACAGGAATGGTCGGTGGGTCTGGTGAGGTCTCCTTCGCAGCATCTATCATAAATGTCCTGTTGCATATGGCAGCATGTTTACATTTACAAAAAAAATAAAATAAACACCACACCACACAAATGTTTCCAGAATCAGTGGTGACAGCCATCTGACTCACTCTGTTCAAACAGTGTAAGATGGAAAGTATGAAAACATTGCAGTATCTTTTTATCATCTTACCAAATTTTAAATTAAATAACAAAAATGACCATACTGTACCAACCTATGTAGCAAAGATAGAGGTGCTGTGACAATGACGAGGACTGTCAGGAGCTGGTCACACAGGTTGTGGATTTGGTATGGCCAGTCTGAACCACCTGCTATTATGGTAATCACTGAAGAAGGGTTGTAGCACACCAAGGCCTCAGGACCTTCACACAGACTCCACATAAGGTGCTCCACATACAGCAACATTGCTGTAATGTCACATCTCCAGGACGAGGGAAACAGAAAGAGTGAATTTAAAGAGAAAAACAAAATGGATGTGATTGAAAAGCTGAGAACACCTAAAGATTATCTACTGCGAGTCTCATTTCACAGCCAGCTAGATAATAGGAACTTCTTCTGATTTTACCGTTGAGATCTGAAGCGTCCCGGCTTTGGATTTCGCAAGATTTGCGATCACCCTAAAACTTAGTGCTATGTTACATCAACCCACTGCTTTTACTTATATGCCAGTAAATCTGCTTTCTTAAATGGTTATGGAATGCTGCTCATCATCTATCATCACCTCTTTTTTGCTTCCCTTTGATCTAAATTCTCACAACAAAAGGGAAAGGACTGATAAAATAGAGATGATGGAGCATAGGAGTACCCATGTGAACACTATAGCAAGAGGGAGACCTGGAAAAGCTTTGGAAAGGCATCTGTTTAGCCTATGCTCACACTTTATAACTGTCCTTCCAGAAACACACAAATCTCCCAGAATCATAAACCAGGTTTCCCGTTGACATCTCATGTATATTGCACTCAATCTTTGTTAATACAGAGTTCACTTTATGTGGCATTTTTGAAGCATGGTTTATCCTGTAACTCCAACTGATGTATTGAACAAACAAATACTAAAGGTTTCTTGAAATGATGGCCAAAGAAAAGCCTTACTGTCAAAGTTTCAGACTCCCAGAGCAGAGACTCTGGAGTGGAAGCAAACTGAGTTCCTCCGATAGCTCCTAGCCTTTGGATAAAAGTTCCCGTGATGGAAAAAGTCTGTGTGTGCTGCATGGGGCTAGAATGTGTGGGTGGTGCCTCCACTCCTCAAACTCAGATTCTGCCTTTTACATTTGCATTAAAGGATAGACATGCACAAAATTCCGACTGTATAAGCGTCTTGCAATTTTTTTGACGTGCTCAACTTATTAAAAGTCAGTTGTTTATCAACTTTGACTAACTTCCATCACAGCATTTCTCAGCAGTTAGTCCATCCACAATTAGACAAATGAAAACGATTGCGACATATTTATTTAAATGTTAAAAAACGAAACAAAATGGAGTGTAGGTCTTTGCTTGGTGTATTACTGTTTTAGAGTCCATTGTTATATTTATATGTATATATATGTATATATTATCAGTAATATGCATGATAAAATACCTGATTTGCAGGTGCCTCTTATATGAAGCCCGCGCTCTGGCATATCTTCGCACTAGCAGTTGTAAAGTGTCTGTTAGAACCTGGCCAAGGACATCCCTGGCCAGCTCCGCTGGAAGGACCGCCCACAGGTCGCTGCGAAGCCCGCACAGGAAGTAGAACCACATCTGCACTGAGAAGGAACACCTCTCGCCCTGTGGAAGAAAGTGATAGATTTGAGGGAGGGGGGATTGTAGATGAAGACATGTTATCATATGGAAACTGACAGTGAAGTAAAAACAGAGAGAGGAGTTAAAAAAGGGAAAAAAGAGAGAGTGAGAGAGAAACCCTGAAGGAGAAGAAAGAGAGAGGCAGAGACGCAGGCAGGTCTGTCAACACCAGGATGTCTCAGTGGCCATGCCACCTGCACTCTGCACCTGGGTTTCTTTTCCCACTGGGATTTTAGACTGCTTTAAAGTCCTGGACTGGCAAACACATCACAACCAGCACACACTTCCACATCCACTCTCACACATAAAAAGAGTGAAAGAAGGAAGAGCAAAAATCAAGAATGTTTCACAAGAAAGTGAGAAGAGGGGGAAAAACAGGACAGATTAAAAAGAATTACTATCCTGGCATCTTGCAGCTCTCTTGTAAAATATATAGGAGGATGCATTCTTTCCTTCACCTGTACACCAGAGTTACTATAGTTGTATGTCATTTCTAACTAGTTTTGCTTTTTGTCTCATTTTGACTTAAAAAAATCAGTTTAGTTTCAGTTTAGTTTTAATTATTTTCAATTTTTCGCTTTAGTGTTTTTAATTATTTTTTATCTTTTTTATTGTATAGAGGCCAGACAGATATCAAAGGCAAGATTTGTGAAAGAAAAAAAACTTCAATAAAAACAGATAACTTTTTGAAAGCAGCTGGCTCACGGTGTTGTAGACATCCAGAGTCTTAATAGATGTAATAAAAATGTTTTGTTTTTTTTAACCAAACTTACAAATACTTGAAGCTTCTCTACATTTTTATCTTATTTTAATTGGTTTTCGAGGTTTATTAAATAATTCCAATTAGTTTTAATTTTTTTCTAAATTTTTGGTTTAGTTTTCATTAACCATTTTAACTTTGCTATACACGTCCTAAATCTTCAAATTTATCCTATTATAAGGTCATTTTGCACAACGCATACACATTAACACTACCAAACTCTTCAATCCATTTTCTCCCACTTCACCCAATCTCTTGTTTACTTCCCTTCTTCTTCCTTCTTTTCCCCTGTATGTATTGGTCACAAACAGGAAATAAGTCCAAGCTTTATGTCCTGAACGGAGTTGCCATCTTCTGCCTATAGACTCACTCAAGGTTACACAGACAGGAGCTGGATCCAAATCAAAAATATAAAACATCAAAAATATAGGCACATACATAGACATACCAAATGACACTTACATCCTGAGATGCTGCTGTACACCTACACATACATTTACTGGTACGGATGCACAAAGTGATGGCTGAACAAAAGCACACACCTGCACACAGCAGGCCTGTCTGACACCAGTGACCCAGGGAGGGAGGGAGGAACAAAGGGAAAAAAAGTCAAAAGCAAAAAGAGAGAGGGGAGGTTTAGATTTGTTTAAGGGCATAAAGGTAGGGAAGTTCCAGGGGCCCTCTGCTGTTTCCAGACAGTCCCAGTGTAGACTGCAGACTTCAGACAACTGAATCCCTGGAGCCCCCAGGGCAGCATGGAAGCCACAGATGTTCTCAGGGAGCTCAGAGTAGAAGACTGAGTTAGAAGTGGGAGAGTGGGAGGTAAAGGTGTATTGTGGGAATGAAAAGAAGAAACAAGAAAGCTCTAGGGTGTAATTCCTAGAGTTCCTCAAAATCTATCCAACAAGCCTCCTAAGACACTGGCATTGAAATTTTTGCAATAAAAGAAATCAAATCAACACACAACAACACTAGAGCTGTTTTACACTTAAATAAAACTCACAGAAGTGTGTCACAACACATTTGTTTTGTTTAGTTGTTTGTTTTTAATCATATAGCGATTTTACCTCATAGAAAGGTTTAGGGTCAGCCCAGTGGTGGCTCTCTGCATCCTGAAGAATGCATGTATAACAAGCCTGGATACAGTAGCTGGTCAACTGCTCTCTCATGGCCTCGACTGTATCTTTGTATTTCTGCACAGGTAGTGGGGTCAGGGTTCTAGGCACAGATGAAGAAACATCTTTAAAGGTAATGTTAGAAAACACATAATATAATACACACAGCATATTAAATGAAAAAAACAAAAAAAACAAAACAAAACAGGTTTACTAGGGTAAACAAGTTCAACAGTGCAGAATCCTGTAATGCATATGGATAATTAAGAGCTGTTTTTTATGTACTGGGAGCTATCAATGGCACGGGTGAAATGATTAGATGAAAGAATAGATGATTTATTATAAAAGTTCAGTGTGACATTTCATACCCTTTAAATCCACCTGCCTTTATACTTTCCAGAGAGGGGACTTAAAACCAGGGGGGAGTTAATGGTGTAAAGAGAGGAAGGCGGTTTATGACCAAATGGGGTACCATGCAAGTGCAGGTGGAGTGCAGGGGTAAAGGGCCAAGGGTGGGAAAACAGGAGCACAAACAGCACCAAGGATGTTTTTAAAGGAGATCTGTGGAGAGCAGTTTAAGGGGGTGATAAGGGGCATGAAAATGTTGAAGAAAATGGATGGAAAAACTTAGCAGGTGCAGATACTGTGGGTGTTGTTACCCTCTGTCGTTATCTCTGGTAACCCCCTGTTCATCTAGAATTTCTTTGACTTTCAAGAATCATTTTAAATTTCCTAGTTTCTAAATTTGGAAGAAATCTTCTTCATCCACTGCTTCAGTTGATTAACATACTAAATATTTATCTTTTATTTCAAATTAGGGTAAAAAAAAAAAAGAAAATGTATTTTACATAAGGTAGCTGGAGCAAGTAGTGCTATGTGATTTATGTTTCTGGTGCAAATCCTTGTAATATAGATCTGCAAAGCTGCCTGTCAGCTGCTAATGGTTACTGCTGATACTTTAAGAGATGCTGCTTGCAACTAGGCAAGACAGGCAACTGCTAGGTAAGGCAGGCCCCAGACCGGTGGGGGGCCCCTCAGGGCTGACAGACAGTTAACTACAACGATAGCAATGTGCAAAGTTGGGAATGGCAGTATAGGAGAAACCTGACCTCTCTAAAGGGAGCCCCACCTAACTCCACTCCTGTTGCAAGTGGCATGCACGATTCTGCTTGAACAAATGTAATCACATGGAAAATGAAGAAGAGCTATTACGATCAATGATATGATTTTATACTTCTAAGAGTGGAAAACAGAAAGAAGAAAAAGGAGAAAGAAAAGAAAAAACAAGGCAGTGGTAAGTGGAGCAGATAGTCATCAAATACAATGCTAAAGAGCTAAATGCAGATTATTTCTTTGTTTACTTTGTTTTAATATTGGTTTATTTAGCTAGCAGAGCGGGGCAGATTGCGCATGGCCAGGGGTCAGGATTGTCTTATTAGCATAGCAACCAGATATTAGAATCTAGTAGTTACAGAATAGATACTTTATCACCATTCAGATTTGCTTTAGACATTGTTATTGAAATAAACATGGTCTCTGCCACTTTTCTTTGTTAAACGCTGTCTCCACCTGAGCTATGGATGATAAGTTATGAAATTTAGAGCCAAGTGTACTCTAAATTACTACATTACATTAGTGTAATTATTGTGCTATACACTGAGGGAAATTATTATTTAATCCCCTGCTGAATTTGTAACTTTGCTCGATTACAAAGGAATGAACAGTGTGTAATTGTTACGCTAGTTTCATTTTAATGGAGAAAGACAAGAATATCAACCAAAAATCCAGAAAAAAATGCATTACATAAAAGTTATAAACTGATTTAGAGAAGGCTTGGGAGAAAAACCAAATTGAAGCTCTTTTGCATCAACTCAACCTGCCATGTTTGGAAGAAAAGAAATGCTGAGCATGACCCAAAGAACACCATCCCCACAGTTAAGGAGAGACGTGGAAACATTACTATTTGGGGCTGTTTTTCCTGCTAATGGTACAGGACGACTTCACCGCATTGAGAGGCCAATGGACAGGGCCATGTACCATTAAATCTCACACAAGCACCTCAGCCCGAATACTTAAGATGGGTCATGCAGGTGATATTTATTTCCCTCGGTAGATCAGTCTATAGCACAATAATTACACCAATATAATTGAATGTATGTGCAGTGTGGTGTGTGCATTTTGTTGTAGTTTCCAAATCTGTTATGTAGGTTTAATGGTTTTCTGAAAATGAAAAAGACATATTTTTATTATGTAAAAACTTGAGTAGACAGTCAAGGCTATCAAATGTAATGTGTACGTCCAAGAACAACATTCAAAAGTTGAATTTGAGTAATGCTAATTTTGTAACATGAAAGCTATGAAAATGACATTATTAATGTGTTAGTGTATAAATATACTTCCTTTAATATAATGGTGATGAACACTTGGTTGGGTGGGCCTAGGGCCCATAGGTTTCTAGAATCAACACTGGATATTTTGAGAGTCGTTTTAGAATTACTTTGCCACAGTAAAGCATTGCCTGTGTCTATAAGTGAAGTTTCCGTTTGTTTAGTTTTTAAGCAATCCACTAAGGAATCACCAAAGATAACTGTGACAAGTTTAGGATCAAATCAGAAGTAAAATATAATCACATTCTCCCCATGTGTTCCTGAGTTATGCAGTTGAATAATGACTAGTAAAGTCTTTTTGTGGAACATTACGGTGCCACAGTTAAGCTGACATTTGACCTTTTAAATGCAAAAGGCCATCATTTCATCAGTTTATCCTGTTAGACCAATGTGTGAAATTTCATGTGAAAGTCATAATTAGCATGTTTTGTGAGTTTACAGTGACCTTGACTCTTGACCTTTGACCAACATATTCTAATGAGTTCAGCCTTGAGTCCAAGTGAGTGTTTGTGCCAGATATTGTCAAATTTCCTAAAGGTCTAGAAATCATAAAAATGGTACAGATTTGAAGTTGCAAGCGACCTTTGACCAACAAACTCTTATCAGCTCTTCCTTTAGCCCAAGTAATTGTCTGTGCCAAATTAAAATAAAAGCCCTCAAAGCATTCCACAGATATAGCATTCATGAGAACAGGAATTAAATGGAAACCAGGAGACATAATGTCACTGGCCGTGGCAGTCACCAGGTCTAAAAAAGTTGGGAAAAAGACAAAGCATGGGAGCAAGGCAAATAAATAATTCAGCTGCGTGAAGTTTAAACAAAATAACTGTAAATGTCCATAAACATCTGGAAACACACTACTTACATTTTAGCTGCAGCAGTACTGGAATCCTTCAGCCTGGCACTGTAGTGCTCTAGTCGCTGGTGCACATAAATGCAAGTGGCCAGTAGAGCATGCAAGTTCTTCAGGGGAGCAGAGGATGGTACCTCCAGGGCCCTCTCCTGCAAACGACCCAACATGGCAAATGCTGCTCTGCCACATGACTCTATAAAGCTTGATCGCACCTGCAGAAGAGAGCTCTCGTTGCAGGCTGCTGCCAGTGGTAGTAAGGCATCCATTTCAGACATGACTGCTCCGCAAAACTGAGGGGGGAGAGAGATCGCAAACATGAGGCAAGATGATTTCAGTAACAGAGGGAAAATCTGTCAGTAAGAGGAAACAAAAAAAAAAAAAAAAAAAACTGTAAAAAGAGACCTCATTAAATGTAAATAATGGAACATTTGTGAGAAGTGATCAGAATGACAAGGATTCAAGACTGAGCTGAGTATTACACAGGCATTTATCTTGTGTTTGCCTACTACTGAAAACAGTGACAAGTGCAAACGATGAATACAAATATCTGAGGACATGCACTCGGCATCAACTTTGCTGTTAAAAATTCACAGCATTAGGTCAAACAAAAAAACATCAGTCATATTTTATAACATTGTTAATCACCGTAGTCACAATCTAATACAAATTTTACAACACACTGGAGGAGGTGGAAGTCAGACAGGAAAGAAGCTTGGCCCAATAAAGACGCACCACAGCATTTCAATCAGGTTGAGTTCTGATCTTTCATTGGGGCCATTGCAACGCACTGATAGTTTCTTTTTCTGTTGGAGATTTGCGGCTGGGCTTAGGATCATTGTCCTGATGCATGACCCAAATTCGGCCAAGCTTTATTGGTTGGACAGATGGCCTCACATTTGACTCTAGAAAATTTTGAGTTGACCATGAAGTCCTATGTATACCAATGATTACATTGTGTCCAGGTCCTGTGGCTGCAAAACAAGCCCAAGGTATTACACCTCCACCATTATGTATGACACATGGTACAAGAAGTTTGTGCTCATATTCTGTACATAGTTTATACTAAATGTGGTACTGTGCATTATGGTCAATCATCTTGGTCTTGTCTATCATTGTTCCAGGAGTGCTGAGGTTTGTTCAAATGCAACTTTGCATTTGACTTAAGATGTGGCGCCACTTCTTTTCAGAGAAAAGATTCTTTCTCCCGGTAGCGCTTCCAAACAAGAAAAACTCAGTTTTCTTCTTAGTGTACTTTCTTGAACTTTAACATTTAACATGAGATGTAGCTCTTGGGATTTTTTTGCAGTTTCTCTGAGCATTGCACAGTCTGACCTTGGGGTGAATTTGCTGGGAGTTCCACACCTGGAAAGATCCTGGCAACTGTCTTGAATGTTTTCCACTTGTGAATAGTTTTTCTCGCTGCAGAATGATTGGCTTCAAATTGTCTGGAAATGACCTTATAACCCTTCCCAGATTGATGGGCAGAAAGAACTGCTTCTCTAAGGTCATTGTCGATATCTTTCCTTCTTGGCATTGTACGAATCAAACCAGCAAAACTTCTGCTTTTATGCTGTTGATAAATTAATCAAATGTCAATTTTTTTACATTACTGTGAAAACTTCTTACACAGCTGTATTTGTGAATCCAAATGTATAGACCTAAAATATGCATATGCTTAAGTTATGAGCCAGGTGGATCAGTAGAAGCCTTAAAACATAGCACAAGGCCCATATCTGCTGGATCTATTTATCTAGGTCACACTGAAGAAAGAAAATAACACTCAGAAGACTGTTGCAGTTTAATCAATCAGTCAGTCATAGTGTGAATCACCTGCTTCTACAGTCACGGGATTACTTGACTAGCTGTCGGAGAGGACTGAGAAGTTCACCATTTCTATTTCTGTTACAGCTAACAGTGTGTCTGCAGCTGACAATCTAACAATCTCTTCAAACAATTTTCTCGATAAAAGCTTTCTGTGGGGCCGGCAAACAATGACCGCTTGGACAATTAAGTCAATACAGGACTGAATGTTGTCATTAGGAGCTTATCTTTGATGGGAGAAAAAAGGAGCATAATGGAAAGATCCTGAAGAAGCATACAAATACAGTATTCGCACACATATAAACACTCACACACTGAAGCCAGTTGAAGTCAGTCTGAAACCTTAACTAGCTAAGATCAAAGCGTGTGATCCCACCAGGACTATTGCAGCAAGGTGAAAGAGATTTTATAAAGTGCTAGCGAGCCCTGTTTATGTGTGTGCAGAATGTGGAGTAGACAGACAAGTGAAGAAATGAACACGCAGGTGAGGGCTTCGCTAAAGTCTGAATACAGAAAAGGCACTTCTGCTGCTATAATAGAAAGCTGGCATGAAGGTTAGAAGGGTCTAGTAAAACAAGGAGAGTTCAATCCCAGGTTCTGACAGGAGGGTGAGTTACAGCTGTTGAAAGCAGGCTGTTTGTAATTCATCTATCTGCCAATAATAAAAGTACATCATCAAGTACTGTGATGGATGAACAGTATCATTGCAACCTGCATATTTATGGTAATATAGACAGAGGAAAGTGGGTTCAGATAAAAAAGCGAGGACTGAGGTATGAACAAATGAATATAAATGTGAGAAATATTGATCTATCATAATATCTTTCTACCGGCAATTTTCAAGGTTTTGTCTTGTAAAAAGTAAATTTGCTCTTCTCAGACACTAGAGCATGTTCAAGCATATTCGAGCAAACACATAGAGTATGTGTGTATAAACACATATACCACCCCTCCCACACACACACACACACACACATACACACATATATGTATTTGTCTTGAATATCTTTTTAGCTCAGTGTTATTGAATTCAAATGCATGCATGTATAACCTTTGGGCTGAAAGACTCATCTTTGAAACGTTGACCTACACATAACTACGCTGTACAGGTCCTGAGTACAGACAAATTCTGACACTCGTTAGCAGTGAGAGCCACAAATACTGTCAGTGTAAAAGGGTTAGGGGAGGAGAGAGTGGGAGGAGGGAAGAAAGGTGAGGCAGTAATGATAAGAGTCTGAATAGTGCTCAGTGTAGGGGAGAGTGGTGGGTAGTTGAGAGGAAGATGAATGTGAGTTGGGGAAAGTTTCAGGTAGAACTCCCTGAAAAGTTGTTCAGAAAAATTTAAAAATGCAGAGAAAATGAAGAAAAGCGAAAGTGAAAAAAAAGAGGAAAAAAACAGCATAGTGACAGTGTGTATGTGGCTGGCCACACTGGAGATCCTTTTGTAGAGTGTTAAATTCTAAACCTTGTCTCACATTAGACACCAGCCTTACCTTTGGAGAAAAGTCAATCTCTGGTTTCTGCTTCACCTCTCCCTGCCATTTCTCAGGCCCTCTCTCACCCCTTCTGCTTATCCTGCTTTATTCTGTTCACTAACCAAGCCTCTTTGCCTTCATAATACATCCCTAGATCATTAGTGCACCATATACCCTCCACTTTCCACTTTCAACACCTTTCTCTACATCCCATCTAACCTACATAGTGGTTAAATGTTTTTTTTTTTGTTTGTTTATTTTTTGTCTTTAGAGAACTCTGGTAATACTGATGACTTTTTTCGAGGAAACTTTTCAAGGTGTCATGCCCAAATCATTCGGGCCCTCTTTTGCACAGAGACCTTTCTGCTAGGGTAACAAAAAACATTATTCTCCCTGGGTCTAGGTATTGTTTGGAGACTTGCATTGTTCTGGGTGAAGAGGACAGTGAGTCCACTGTGTATGGCAAAAGGAACTAGCACACAAGACTGCACGACAATGAGGGCCTTGTACAGATATTGCTCATAGAATAAACCTACGCATTAGACTCATGTGTGTCTTCCTTTTTTGCACGTTTGACAACAGCTGAGTTTTACACATTTAGTACACAAAATAATTGACTAAAGGAGAGAGAATAAGGTTCTGAATTAGTGCTATTTGGTACTGAATGATAGAAAGGACTTGATATAAGGAAAGGTTAATAAGAGGAATCTATCTCTATAATGAGAGCAATGGGGGTATTTAACAATAGGAGAATTCAGAAGTTAAATTCCAGCCTGTCTGGACCTTTATTTTCTTTTTTAAATTATTCTTAAAGACAACAGGAGTAACCACAGGAGAAATTCTACTTTTGCTTGATTAAGGCCCTGCACTGTATTAGTGGGCTAATTTGATCTACAGTAAAACCAAACATTCCTCCAGCACGGCTTGTGTGACAAGAATCATTGGATAACTACATACTAATAACTAGAGCTACTTAAGGACTGCCCTGAAGCAAATGTACTTAAATCAAATTACAATTAAACATCGGTTTACTCGACACTATGTGCAAGAGTACCTTGGCTATCATTCTGGGAGTCTCTGCCTCTGAGTAGGAGGAGAATGTGTCTTCTCTGAGATGTGTGTTGCTGGCAGTGGTGAAGGTGGGTCTAGTAATCAGGCTCAGGGAGACAGAGAGATGTCCAGAAGAATGCAGTTCGTCTTCTTGTTGTAGATTCTTAGCACAGACATTATCCAGCACCACCTTTACGCAATGCTCCATGTGAGGGACTAGTCCCTTGAATGCTGACCTCCAGTTGAACTCCAGAACCTTTGCCTGGCAAACAGGAAATGAGCCAACAGCCAATTAATGTCTGAATGGTGAAGGGAATACTTTACCTGTTCATTTCACTGCTATAAAACACTGCTTGTTTGCAATCCTAAAAAAAAGTTAATATGCCCGCATGATATGAAATAGTTGTAATGATAAAGAAACATGTAAAAGTTGTACCTTTGTTGTTTCTGTGGTGGATTTCTTGCTCTCAGTTGTGTTGTCTGAATCCTTTTTGCTTTTTTTCAAGATGCCTAAAAGCACGATAACGTTTTTGATCAATTTAAAGAGATTTATTTTACAGTGTGACTAGGAAACAGCTCAGTCAAACTTACAAGTTATCAACAATGACAATGAAACTTCAGAAAAATCCTGGTTTGAAAATGAATCGCGATCATCTGTAATATCTTTCAAGTCTATGGATTATTTAGAATGACTACGTCTATATTAAGTATACTGTTATTTCCCTATTGGCCAACATGAGAAGTATAAATGCACATGCCTCAAATGGAGTAGAAAAAAATTGCCACTGGCATTTGCTTTAAAAGTCTAAATTTGGGGTTTAAATTTGATTTGAACCCAGATAGTATGAGCCTTAAATGGGGTAATTCCATGAAGGGAGCCTGTGTGGGAAGAAGGGGGAGTGTAGGAGGGGCTGACATGAAGACAAGCGTACAGGATGTTGGGTTAGGGTTGCAATTAAAAAGCCTGAACATCAAGGCCACAGTTTCCTAATCAGAAGGCGAAGAGTAAGACCCCAGGCGAGGCAATTTAGCTGAACAAGACCGCATGCAATGGAAGAAGAAGGAAGCAGCAAGCGCATCACTTTTTGACCTTTAAGCCCATCTGATGAATTTCTGGTAATTAAGCTGTTTGATTGCCTGGAATTAATGATTTGGATAACTGCCCTTTAAAGGCTGTTTACCTCCCTGTAAATTGAGCCTTTCTGCAAGTCTTGTTTTTGTAAATGTAACCTTTATGGAAATTACTCCATGCACCAAAAGCTTTCATTTAACATTTCCGCAGCAGCAGTTCAAAGGGGAGAGAGGAAAGGGATACTAAAGGCTTATATAACACCCCAGAAAGTACACTAAAATAACACATTTCTTCAGACACAACTCGAGACTTTTGGAAAGAACAAGTAAGTAACAGTGTGTGTGTGTGTGTGTGTGTGTGTGTGTGTGTGTGTGTGTGTGTGTGTGTGTGTGTGTGTGTGTGTGTGTGTGTGCATTTATTTCAATTTTCTGTGAATTCTATGAATTTAAAGGTATTAAAAGGAATTATGTTGTCCTTGTTTGACCACTGATTTAAAGAGAGGATTTTATTTTTAGATACATAATCTTGTACACTCACCAGACACTTACACTTAATTAGGTACACCTTGCTAGTACCAGATGCCTAGCCCTTTTTTTTTTTTTGCCTTAATTGTGGCTTAATTCTACGTTGCACAGATTTCACAGTGTGCTGGAAACATTCCTCCTCCTTCGGTCCACATTGACTGACAGCATCACATGGCTGTTGCAGGCTTCTTGGCTGAAAATTCATGATACAAATCTCCTATTCCACGATATCCCACAGGTGACTGTGGAGGCCATTTGACCATAGTCAACTCATTATTGTATTCAAGAAAAATGTTTGAGATTAATTGAGCTTTGTCAAAACATCACTTGGTGCATTATTCTTCTGGAAGTAGCGGTCAGAAGATAAATGGATGGACATGGTCAGCAACAATACTCAGGTAGGCTGTTTAGATAGTATAAACGGCAGTTTCTGAAGTACTTGGACCATCCTGCCTGGCTCCAACAACCATTCCAAGTCACTTAAATCGCCTTTTTTCCACCATTCTGGAGCTCATTATGAATTTCAGGAGGTCACATTCCTTATATGCACTGCTGTCTAGTGATTGGCTGATATTTGTTTTAACAAGAACACACAAGACCAATAATAATTTTCAAAGATAAAAAACAACAAATCAACAAAAACTTACCAAGCGTCTTAGTCAAAGTATATGAAGAGTTTATTGAAAATGGAAATGGATTGGCATTTATATATCAGTTCTGTTGTATCAAAGCACTTTATATTGCATGATATTAGGTTTGATGATGGTGAAGGAGACACTGTCTAAAAAGTCCGATCAAAATCCCCCATACTGTAGGTGTTCAGTCATTTTTACATCATGCTTTAATACTTAGTAAGCCCCTGACTGAAACCTCATGCCCTATGAATTGGAGCACTGTTATCTTGGGAGAGGCCAACTGTGATCATTGTTTTGATTTGCTGTGACCCTCCATACTGTGGAGACATGTAGACATAAATCGTTCTAGCAAAATGTTGCCCTTGGCATGAAAGAGCCACCAAATCTCCTCATAGTTCAGGTCAAGAGTTCTTTTTTTTTTTACTTTTGTCTGTCATTTATAGATAGATACATGTGTGCATTTTTTGAGTAACTGATTACCTTTTATAGGAGGAGTGTCTCCTGTACAGTCAATGAAGATCGTGTTAGTGACCAGCTCCTTCACATCGCTCTCAAATCCCAGCAGGGTGCAAGCCAGCTGGGTTAATGCCCTCAACTGGTGGGAGGTCAAACTAAAGCTCCGACTTTTCGTGGGAAGCTCCAGTGGTGCTGTCAAGGGGGGAAAAGAGAAGAGATCAAATAAACAGTGTGCATGCTTAGGAATGCATGACTAGCAAAGAGATGCACTACAGTTTATAGTTCAGTAAAGGAATAAACATTTTCATGAAAATGGGTTTTCAACCCAACCTCCCCGCCTACATGCACTCATCGGAAAACACCACCCTCCACAAGTCTTGCCTCGCACAACACCTCTTATAAATATCGACCCATTCATGTTTTCCCAAAACACGGCACAAACAAAGAGACAGCGAAAAAAATATGCAAAACTTTGCTCCCAGAGAAGTCACACATGCACATCCCTCTCTCTCAGCACAAAACTTTTCTCCCCATAACCCGCCGATGACCCCCTTGGCAAATATGGATTTCCCATTTTGGAGGCTGCCAAAGCCATCACCCAGGGGATGTTCCGCATTAAGCTGGAGAATGGGCGGCTAGGAGATGCGTTGCCATACTCCCAGACACATGCACAAATACTTTTGTGTGTCCGCTTAAATGAGCTCCTCCACTGCAAAGGCATTTGGGAATGGAAGAGCTCGGTATTAGCCTTGACTCTGAAAGCTCGGAGATGATTGAGCGTTGAGACGGGAAGAAGAGGGGGGTCCTTTTCCAATAATTGTAACATTATTGCCTCTGAATCCTAATGAAATTTTGCCATATTGTTAAACAAAATCTGACAATATGAAAACACATTGTCCCCAAGGATGCCTGGTTTAATCATGCATGAGGTTTGACTCAGTGTGCTGTGTGTGGGCACTTGTGTATGTTTATATGAGTGTTAATAAATGAGAGTCGATGAGTTTTTGTGTGTTTTCGTATCTGTTGGGTGTGCGCACACTTGTTTACGAGCATGTAACGCAGGCCATTATGAATAACTTGATTTGCAGGAGGTGCTCGAATGCACATTTGCACATGTCAGTCGTGCAAGACAATTGTCTCACACCAACCGGATTTCTATGGCCTCCATGGAATAAAAATTCTGACCTCAAATTTTTTTGTTTTTCCAAGTCTACGTCTATACATATATTTATGTGCGTGCGTGTGTGTGTGCGCGCGGCTGTGTGAAATCACAAGTGAACAGATGTGTAATTTGGTGTGTTTGCTTACGTTCATGTATATGTGTGAGCGCGTGCATGTGTGTGTAATTAAGCTGCATGGGTCTGCAGCTTAGCAGCTCCTCTGTAATGGGGTCCAGTGGGAGTCTGTGCTAGAGAGACTACATCATGCTGCATGTGTACACGCGTGACCTGGCTGACACCCATGTGCCGGTCTCGTTCTCCAGCTTGCACATTCACGCACGCACCACCAATCTTGTCTATTTCTGAAGTCACCAGCAAATCAAGAGCTAAAGCTGTCAACAACTCAAGAGTAAACAATCAACCGGACAAGCCAGGAAATGTTGTTGATATAACCACACAGTTACTGCACCGGATTATCTAAAAAGTAGGGATGCATTAAGTTATCAGCCAAACATCGGCTGTGGCTGATAGTCACATTGCCATTAGCGTGTCTTCTTAATTATTGAATATCTATATCTGTGCATTATCCGTGTGTCTGTCTGTCTGAATACTCTCAAAACTGTATCCATTTTTAAAGGGTTTATTTTGTGGTACATAAATCTACGATCCATGTATGAATTTATGCTCGGCATGAAATAGCTATATACTATCTATACTATTTATCTATATCTATACTGAGTTCTCTGTTTTGCTTGCACAGGGATCAACAACCTCAAAAACAAAATAAATAGAATCGATAGTATAATTAAGAGTAACAGTAACACTGGTTAATTTGGCCAATTCAATTCCCAGTCGGTGCATCTCTACTAAAAAGCTGCCACTATATCCCCACCCTGTTGCCCCATTTTAACCTTCTCTGTGGCATACAGCAACCATTAACCCCCACCTCAGTCTAAGTATCACCTTTTCCAGAGCTTCTTTCTCCTCTTTACCATTCATTCTGTTCATTCCCTCAACCTGTGACCCTTTGACAGCTCCACTTGCTCACTAAGTCACACCCTAAATAGTCGCACGCATGACCTTGATGTTCAGCAATGCTGTGCCTCAGCCTTTCATTGGGGTCTGCAGCGCAGCTTATATAGGTATTTATAGTCGTCTCCCTAGCCAAATAGCCCTATAGCCATAGCAGTCTAGTACATAGCCATCTAAACCTCATTATACCTTTGTCACAACAGTGAGGCCAAATGAAGGCTCCCATAGCCACTTGATGGAGAGGGTGTGCTTAAAAGCACCCAGGTGTGTCATATAGCATAGTACATGGCATGTCTTATAGAGCAGAATGAGGAAGGGCACTAGCAGCCAGAAGAGTTCAACCAAAGGTCAATGTAGTGAGAATCAATAAAGGAGGAGCCAGTGGTGAAAGCAGGGCAAAAATGATATGTTTATACAGTATAACAGCTCCTTCCATATAACATTATGGACGGAGCTTATGAGTGAGGATGCTCCTATAAACAAAAAGACAAATGTTAAGCCATATTCTGTGATAACCATTAAAGCAGTTGGCATCTTATCAAAAAGCCCTCAAGGCAAGTAGCGCGTTATTCATCTTTATGTTTCATGCGAAAACAGTGCCATTGTTGAAAAAATGTCCAGGAAAAATCAAACACCGCAGGTCTACAGTGGCCAGTTTTTAGTTTGTATCTTTTAATAATGACAACAATGTAACACAAAAGTGGGAAGAAAAAAAAACAGAGCAGGTATTTTTGGCAAGCCATCATTCTTCTACTTTTCTCTGTGGGTTCCACCATCTCCACAGTCCTCTCTCTCACATACGCACACACGTGTGCACACAAACACTGCTCATGACTGGCAGAGAACAGAGAGAGAAGGGAGAGAGGAGGAGATCTAGGGGAAGGAAAAGGGGTGGTGGTTAGGGATGAAAACATGGGGAAGAGAGGGAGGGAAAGAGAGGGAGGGGCGGGATAAGGGAATTCCCTTAGCAGTTGTTATTGATTCCGGTGTTTACGGGCGAATAGTTTAGTGCCGTTTACAAAACAGAACAGATGCAGCCAGTGAGCAAAAAGGTAAACAATTGCTGTGTGGCGGGCTGCCAAATCCCCAGTCTGATGTATTAAACTCACGGTGAAGAGCATTTCCCCTTTGGCTGCACTTATTGCCACTTCATTTCCTCTTTGCTCACATACACATTCTCTCCTTCTTGTCATCTCGCGCCTTCTCTGCATCTTTCTCTTTCTCTCTCATTCCCTCGTTTATCTGAGGGAAAAGAAGAAAAAAAAAAAGGATGAGGGTGTAGGTGGCTTTTTTGCCGCCTGGCTATTTTCTGTCCTTCTCTAACCCAGGAGGCCCAGTTCTTCCTAACAGAGCCATTAGCAGGGGGAATTGCATGTGTCTGACATGGCCGAAAACCAATTATTAGACACTTTCTACCAAATGATGCCCAAGTCTTTGGGGAATGGGCAATCATGCAATAATTTAGCCACTGATTTAATTTCTCTCCAGCACAGCATTCCCTTCCTTTTTCATCCTCCTGTCCCTCTATTCCTCTTCTTTCTTTTGCTCTGTCTCTCTGTAGTAAATCCGACCGTCTGAGGGTGGTCTGCCTATGCGATGCCACGCTGGACTATAGGCTCTTATCATGTCATTGCAATATGTGAAGGCAACTTTTCCATGTTTGTGCAGATGCCTGTGTCCTACAATACCCTCTACAGGTGATGTAAACATGTGGTTTCATTAAATCTCACCAGATAAGGAAAAAGTAATTTTAGAAGACAAGGCAATTTTAGTACATCTTACATATTGGAAAATCAAAGTGCTTTACATAGTTCATAAAATGAATAATACTAAATTAGACAGATGTCCTCTTGTTCAATGAGGCTTTTTTTATTTGTTTTTATTAATATCCTGAAAGTCACCTAAATAAAAACAGGGATATAATTCTAGAGCCTTGTTTACGTGAATCCTCTAACTCTAATTTTGAAGGACAGGTATTTTAACCGCTGTTATCAGAACAGATCAACATTTCACTCCACATTCAATGCATTCAAAGGCAATGAATTAAGCAAAATGCAAACATTTTCTTTTGTTCCATGAAAATCATGAGTCAAATGATGACTCTTGATTTGTTTTTGTAGCACTGTTCTTTGTAGCAACAAAATCCTTTATATACCTGTATTGACCTTTGTTAACATTTCCCAGTTTACAGTTCCTGAACACACAGTTAACACATATTGTACTTCTAAATGCAGAACAAACAGTACAAGTAAAGCACTGACTACACCTGACTTGGCACACTCCCTTGTTAGTTTTTCCTGCAGTGGTCATAGGTGTATAGCTGCATGAGTCTGTTAGTGCTCCACTTCACTGTTAACATGGAGCTATTGCCATGCTATACTTTCTCTTCCTGCTTGTGTTTTCTGTGTACCCGTGCCTCCTAGTGTGCTCATCTCTCAGGGTGTCAAGCAGGGTCATATGGGTGCCTTGGGGTACGTCTGTGCACCTTTCAGTGTGTATTTGGGTAGAAGGAGAGTATGAAGTCACTGTGGACCGGCTGCTAGGCCCTGTGACAGCTGGGGTCCTCTTCGTCAGTTGCGGCCCACTGCTCACCCAGACAGCCTTATTATGGGAGGCCTCCTGCCGTGATTTACCAATATATACTCTGACACAAGCACAAGCATGAACACACACACACACACTGTGATCTCTTGTGGCCCTTTCCATGGGTGCTGTCCAACCAGGGCACAGCAGGGGCCACCGAGCACTTCACATAAAGAGAAAGTAGCAATGTTTGATATCTCAATTAAGTTGCTCTGCAAGGAAGAATGTGTAGTTGTGATGATGGAGGTGGTGTTTTTTGTGGTTACAAAGACGCAAACTTTTTCTTTCGATTTGAATGTATTTTTGTGTCCTTTTCCTGCGTCTTATTTTGTTTCTGGCTCTCTTTGTGATGAGCACTGCAGTGACAGTGAGATAGAGGTTAAGATTTCTCTGGCTCCCTCTGCATACTTGAACCGAGAGGGCTGGATGAAGAACACGAAAGAATGTATTGTCCTGATGGGAGCATTTCATTAAATCCCACTTGTTTAGTGCCCTTGTTCGCATCATTGTTTTCAAGCCCTCAGCGAATCACACTGACTCTTCATCACGAAGCGCTGGCTGCTCTCAATAAGCCAGCCATTTTTGTCTGTGCTTCCTCAATAGAAGGTGCCAGGAAAATGTTCATATCCTTGAGCTGTTCAAGAGTGATACACAAAAGCCATTGTGGCCACTCTGAGGAAATGGGGAAAAAAATAAATAAATGGCACGCATATGACACATTCTCAAGGGCCATGAAACATATTCTTTTCTGCCATTTCACTGGAGCCATGATTTAGAGAAGATGAAGAAGATGACAGACACACACATAAACACAACCGCAGAGTAAAGACCCTGATCTTCTCATTAAGATTAGTAAACAACCACTTGCACTGTTTGGTAACTTTCTTAACCAAGGGCTTCTCATCATGTGCAAGGAAGAGAGCATTAAATAAAAAAAACAAAAACACACAAAGCGACAAAAAAAAGAAGAAAAAAACAACAGCATCCATAAACTCCAAGCATCACACAAAGACATGTGCATACGTGTACTCAGTGACACACACAAACCCCTCTACCTAGCCCATAATTACATGGAGGCATGCGTGTGCACGTCCCAGGCTGACAGTGTATATAAACTCAGGCAGAGATATGATCTAGTGAGGAGCTGCTTTTATTAAATATTAACAAACGCCATTCCCAAGTAGCCTCAATCCCCACAAGCACCTCCAATGCCAGTCTTAGCCTCAGCCTAGCTATCTCGAGTCACTACAGAACCTCTCTCCCTGCTGAATAGGCTGCTGTGCTTTCTCTAAGAAAGAGTTCAAAGAGCCAGAAAGGGTGACGAGGGGGGAGTTGCAGTGATGGTGAATGTGCTTGCTATACATGTTCTAACTCAATCCTTTTTTATCTATAGGGAGCTGCCAACGTAGTCATATGGGGAAATTAGTGGAAGTGGAATTTAAATCAGTGTTATCGGAATGGGGTTGCAGAGTGTTTGAACAGAAATTCACAACCTCGACTTCACCCCTGTGGTCGATTGTTAGGGAAGAAAATTGTGAGTGCGCGTGCAGCGAAGTTAGAATGAATGCTTTTGATGTCCTGCAAAAACACGAATCTCCTATGCATACATATGTAAATTACTGATGCCATATATGGAAATTTAATGATGCATTTTTAAAAAGGAGGTATTAAATGACTCTTGATAATGTTTTTTTAAAGTAGGCCTGAAATTAGTATGCTCACACACACACGTCAGAAACAACCCAGAAAGGTCACTGAAAACAGAGTTTGTACGAACACATGTTGACTTACAAAGTCACACATACACCTTAAAACGAAAATCAACAGGTGTAAATATATTGCACAAAAACACTTTTGGTAACACTGCCAGTTTTTCAGTTGCAATTTTTAGCTAATACAGTGTGGCAACTGTATAACTGTAAATGTCTGTATTTGCAATCCAACTTATACTTTCGGAAATCATATCATTAAGGGCCCAGAAAAATGCTTTTAAAGTATCAAAACTGTAGATAATGGTTCCCAAATGTAAAAAATATTACTTGCCTTGTTTTGGCAAAATTACACACACACACGCGCGCGCACACACACGCGCACCACACCTAAACTTGGCCCACCCACTTCCCTACCGACTCAGTGAGGTGTGTTAGTAAGGTCTAAAGCCCGTATTGTTCCTGACCAACCAACCTGTCTCGCACTTGCCCCAGTCCCACTGTTCACCCCATTACACCTGGAAAACTAGGAGGAAAATGGGAGAAGAAAAAGGGTGAGAAAATGGACATGGAAGAGACGAAGTAAAGGAAAAGCAGTGAGGTGGAGGTGCTCAGACCCTTTAAATCTGTCTAGGTACAATGTCAAAGTCTGCCTTTGAGTCGGTGGGGTTAAAAGAGGAGGCAGATCTCGCTGTGAACGTTGTTAAATGGTTCAGTGGTTTGACAGTGGCTGATGCTACAGACAGCGCTACTCCCCTGGGAGTCCGCAGATTCTCCCAGGCATGGCTCTTATCAAAATATACCTACCGCCTGCCTCTTCTTCAGAAATAAACAATAACACAGCAGGGGAAGAGGGAAAGATCTAAGGAGTCATTGGATGCCTATGAAAATAGAATGCCTTTTTTTTTTTACTGCTGTCATAATTGTCTTGACAATTATGGGTGTAGCATACAGTATAGACAGTAAAGTGTGAAAGCAGATTATGTGTTAATGTTTAAGCCATGGGCATTTGGATAGAGGATATGTGGTTTCCTGAGCTTTTTTTTTTTTTTTGTAGTGGGGGGACGACTTAAAAAATGAACAACAGGAAAATGTAATCCCAGTTGTAGCCCTCAAAGCTCTCTTGCAGCCGATAGTTGAACACACACACAAACGCATAAGTAAAGCCAGCACAGGCAAAACTGCTCCATTTTACCATCATTACACAGCACGGGTCCCTCGCTCCCTTTGGAGCCATGTTCTGCCTCCGGTGCTACATTTGACGGTTTGTTGAGCGGCACGTAGGTGTGTAGCCTCCACAGCGTTACGTGATCAAACAGCCCAACTGACGCATGGCCAATTATCCTGGCTCCCTCCTCTCATCTCACGTTTAAGGAGAGGGAAAGTAAAAACCAAAGAGGGAGATGGAAAGAGAGAGATGGGGGGGAGCAAAGCTGGTGGTGTGTTTGTCGAAGAATCGCAGATGCAAAAGTACTTCTCCCCCTGTTCCACAGGGAAGCTGACATGTGCACCATTTTTTGTGAAAAGTAAACAATGGCTCGCACACTTGTTTTTATTGTGAATGTTTGCCATCAGCGAGCTGTAAATAGGCCAAGATGAGGAAAACAACGAGAACGCTGAAGGAGGGGAAAAGTATCAGAGGGTGACACAGGGAGCGAAGGTTTGCCCTTTTCTGGTCTTTGTGTATAATACTACTTCTTCGTCCAACAAAGTGACACATTTTATATTAGTGGCAAATATTAAAAGATACTTCTTGAGGTTTATTTTCTCTCTAAAATACCATGGCATGTGTAAAAAGATCGAGAGAATGTTAAACTCTGCTCTTATCTTAACTGTCATCAAGCGCTTTGCAAATGTTACACTGCATATATTCTCTTAGGTTCAAAAGATTAAAGTGGTTAAACACACCTTGACCAAGCCTTAACTATTCCGAGATCAGGGCTTATTGCTGTCATAAATGCAGTATGAGTAAATAGTGTTTAAAAGTATATTTGTCCTGAAAGTAAACCTCTTTATCCTGTTGGCAGGCAGCAACGAACGCAAACACAGAAAACAGTGCAGCAAAAAGAAAGCATTTATAATGGGAACAGCAGTTATTGACAGCCACTTACAGAGGCCTTGGTTCTAGCTCAGATCACTACCACTGGAGAGCAAAGACGGAGAGGAGCAAGAGAGAGAATCACCTCTGCTGGGTTACAATGAGAAGCAGGTGGAAAGAAGGCAGATGCGAAAGAAACAGCAACGAGGCTAAATAAACTAAATGTACTCTGCTACCGACAGAAAGAGGACAAAGAATAAATGAATGTAAAAACATTTAGAAAAAAAATTATGCTTACCTACAGTTGCCCGGGATTTGACTGAATACTTTTTTGTCTTGACGCTCGGGGCAGTGTTGTCTCTGTGAGCTGTCTCACATTCTCTCTCCATCAGGGAGGCAAACTCTGTGGCCACTGTATTGAGGTAGGCTTCATTAATAAAACCAAGGATCGTGTGTGGTTCTGCTAGTCCTGAAAGGACGTGGAGCTCCTCTTTGAGGGCTTGAGTCAGTATCGGCACCATGCTGCAGAAACCCATAGCCAGCCTGTCAAAACCAGTCTCACCAATTTGACTGGTGGACAGGGTGGAGTGCACAATACCCAGCACGTATTGCCGTGTTAGGCCCTGGATACACAAAAACAAAATATTATGTCTGTGTGAGATTAGCAGTGCCTTTGACATGCATGTGAAGTGAACACCCTCTATTCCCTCTACTCATCTGGAATTTATATGAACTGAAAAATGGAAATCGTTTCTTATTTTAGTGTACCTGGTAAAATTGCAGCACCTCTGACTCGGGATAAAGAAAGAACATCTGCTGCAGACACTGAACCCGTTCAAGGATGGACAGAGCGGTTGTTTGTCGAGGTCCAGGAAGCTCTGGACTACGGGGAAACAGTTGGTCCATCAGGTAGCGTCTGAGTCGGAGTCGCACATCGTCCCACACCTCCTGGATCTTTAGTAAAGATTAAAGATTAAAAGAAAAAACAGTAAGTACAAGTCAGCCCATAAGACATTAAATTAGTCTGTACGGAAACAGCGAAATGGATAATAAATGGTGCATTACCTCTAATGAAGCGTCTTCTCTGACTGTATGTACCAGCTGGATGGAGGAGGCAGTCAGTTGAGAATGAAGAGACGTAAGTGGGGATGAAGAAGAGTGGTTACAGGGGAAGCAAATACCGCACTGGGACGACAGATTCAGCAGTAGCTGAAGCGTCACCTCTTCTTTCGACTCTTCTTCAGATCTCAGGTACTGTTGCTGAAAGGAGAAGGTCATTTAAGATTTTAATTTCACAAGAGAAAGAGGAAAAATACCTGAAGACAGGGCAGCGCAGTATGAGCGTCTTCTAATCTTAACCGCTTATTCATAAACAAAGCTGCTGCTTACCAGATAGCTGGATATTTCATAACAGAAAAACACCGGAGTTAAGTGGGATTTGAGATCACAAACGATGAAATGATTATGATCACGATAAGTTATCAGACATCCAGCTTTCTCATTTTAGAGAGAAATTATGTGTTACAGATTGTTGGTGAAATGTTTACAAAGAATAGCTAGAGACGATGATGACGATAATAACGAGTCATTAGGATTTTGATGCATTACCAGAGCTCTGAAGAAGTCCATAAGCTCTTGATGTCCTTGGGTAACAGGCCTCACACTCTGTTGTGTTTTGAGGGAGAACCACTGCAGCCACTCTGTGGGACTCAGTGGACGCTCTGCTGTGCGGGAGTCTCCTATTTTAGCCTGGAGTTCCTTCAGCTGCTGTTCAATGCTGAGCACAAAAAAAGATATATTACAGAAATCAGAGAGCTAAGGACTATAAAACCATACAGAGGTTCCAAGTACAAGAATAAAACACATACCAAAGTAACCTTAACCTTAGTAAATTTAAGACATTGGATGGAAAGTAGATTTTAACCAGCAAAACAGAAAGAAATGAAATAGATTTTTAAAAACGCAACCTCATAAATTCAATTTTGTCTCAAATTTGTGACTGGACAAAATGTTACAGTCAAGATCATCTGGGAAGGAGCCTTCAATTTCACAGGTGACTTTTGAGACATTTAAACAAAAACAATCATTGAACCATACTCAAAAGCTGGTGCTACACCATAAGCACACAGGAACAATGCATAAAATATGTCAACGCAGCAGTGATACAAACAAAAAGACTCGGTGATAAAAATACACACGGACCTACACAGCACGTCACATTTGGCTCTCCCTCACTCCTATTCAGTGTCTCTGCTGTGAGAAGACACATACAGAAGCATCAACAGTAATGAACACAGACATCGATATATCAGTGTGCAAGTGTGTGCTAAGCATCTGGTGTGAAGTGGCATTACAGACATTGGCAGGCATCTGAGGCACACAGTTCTTGCAATCTCATGTCTTACTTGTTCCCTTGACACACACACACACACACACACACACACACACACACACACACACACACACACACACACACACACACACACACACACACACACACACACACACACACACACACACACACACACACACACACACACATCGCTCTTTTGATTTTAACAGACGGCATCAGCTATTCAGTTTCCTCTTTAATGTGACGGATTAGAAATGACATCTTTGGGCTCGACATGTTTAGTCATTTCCATGCAAATCAATGCATATATATCTGGGCATGTAAGACGGTGCATGCATGTGTGTGCATGTGTGTGCATGTGTGTGCGTACAACTACATACCTGCATAATTAAGCATGTATGCTGTTGTGAATGCCACTATTGTGTTCATTTTTGATTGTGTATTCATAGTTGAGCTTGTGCTCAAGGCTTTGTGAATGTATGTAGTAGTGCATATAGTGATAGTAGAGCTTGAACAAATCATCTGGAAGTCCACTAGCTGACGAAAAAAAAAATCAAGTAAGAAATTCATATAAAGAAAAAAAAGTATGAATCACAGGGTTGATGATTAAATAATGGCATATCTTGGTGTCAATGTAATTACTTTGGGACTTTTGAGAGGTAAATTTGAAATGCATGACTATGTGATCTAGTACTTCCCGTGCCATAAAAGATAAATATTCAAATAGTGAAACAAGTAAAAAAAAAAATATATTTTTTGCACACCTATACTTCTGTCTCTCAGACATGTGCACATATGCTTGTATGTGTGTTAGTATACATGACACAAAGCCAAAGTGCAATTTCCCCATCAGACAGCTCAGCTCATCCCCTATCGGGGACTATAAAGTGCCTCCTGCCCGCTCCTGGGCCACGAACACATCCAGATGTCTTACAATGGCAACACATTAAATAACCGTTCAATCTGACACATTTTCGTTTCAGAGGGGAAAAACGCAAGGGGATAAAATGTTATAGACTGTTACAAACTGCCATCCTGTAGATTGAAAGCTGCCTGATGATACTGTTCTCGCTCTCGTTAACTACCTTCCTCTCGCATTCTTTTCGTCTTTAGGCAGGCCAGATGATGCATCTCACTTTATTCTCTTGACACCAATGTGCCCACTGACAGAAACCCTGATTATAAAGTGCCGTTTTTGTATGTTTATAGAGATTTGATACCAGAAAATACTTGCTACACATATGTAGAACTGTCAGTTCTACATATGTGTAGCAAGTCTTTCACCTTACCATGTGTCTGTATGTGTGATTTTCTATTTCTGCCTTTCTAGGTACGCTTACTCCATAGGAAAAACATTGCCTTGTGACAGATTGTGAGTGCTGCAATTCTTCACTACATTTGCCCAAAGCTCACTGGTTGTAAAACACAGCTTCAGCAAGGTCCAAGCAAAACTCCGAACTGCCCATGGCGCTGTGTGTAAAATTAGTATACATCACTTTAAACAACACAATGGAGTGCTGAAATGCTGGTTTGTTTGTGCGAGACCTCTGGCTTTTCTTTCTCAAGGGAAAATATAGCAGTGAGTTCCTGATAAGCAGCAGTTCTGGATACAGTGGACTCCAAAGAACAACCCTTTACTTTTCTCTGTTTTAAATAACTCTCGGAACAGTTGCTGTAGATTAAATGGCTTCAGAGAGCATTGTATGTGTGTTTATGGTAAGTCATAAACATGGATGTTCATTCAGGGCTCCCCATCAGGACTTCAACATAGACAGAAGGTTTCAAATGGCTGTCCATCTGTGGCTCACTGCTCACCAACTCTCCAGTTCATGTAACACAAAAATGTAAGTAGACTGAACTTTCTACTTAGATAGCCTTGGACTCGTTCTTGCTATACACATGCAGTATATATCAGTGCGATTGACAGACATGTTTGACCAATATAAGGCCATAGACTGAGACAGGGGGGGAATTGCTCTAAGGCTTCAAGTTTTCCCCAGTTCCACTCTTCATCACCTCACTCTTGCCTTCACCCAAGAAAAGCATGCTCTAATAGCTACAGCAAATACACCTGCTCTCCGGGTACATTTTCAAGGCTTGACTCCATAGCCTTTTTCTCTCTCCATTTCTACTTTTTCTTTTCTCTCCCCTCAACACTCTTACTTTCCTAATTTTTTTTCTTTACTTTCGCCTTTCAATTACCCCTCCTTAAGGCCTTGTGCTCTAAGTCATAAAGTCAATGTGGATGGTCTGTGTCAAGAAGTCCATCCAGCTTTCTACAATGTGATGACCTTTTGGCCGCTGGTGTGAATGCTACCTGCAGCCTAATCAACTTGGCAGGATTAGCTCCAAACCTGATGACTTCCACTGCCGGCAGCTTGGACGGTGAGGAAAGAGACAGAAAGAGTATGAGAGAAGAGGAAGGCAGAAATGGGTAGAAAACAGAGAAGTCACAGAAAATAAAACCACTCAACCATCTGTGTAAAGACAACAATGGACGAACCCTTAATGGCAAAAACGGCAGAGCAGAACTCAACAAAAGACCCTGAGAATGAGAAAGGAGGCAGAGGAAACTAGGAGGAAAGAATTCTTTAGGCCTCTTGACAAATATGTCAATCATCTTACCCTAACTGACACACACACACACACACACACACACACACACACACACACACACACACACACACACACACACACACACACACACACACACCGTTACTGCTGAAGTGAAATTTAATTGTTTTTCAGTCTAGTTCAGGGAGATCAACACCCGCCAACCTTCACCACCGCTGAGAGAGAAAGGGAGCAACTGGAGGTCTTTTATTAGATATGATGGCACATTTCACAGCTCCGTGACTTACAGAAACCCAATCCCGCGATTAGTCAGCGCTTTGACGTTATCTTAAGTTTCTTGTCAGAATTAATTTAGTGTGGGTGGGCTGCTGTGGGGCCGTCTGTCTGTCGTGCTCCGCTCCCCTCCGTTTGCCTACAGGAGGTGGGGGATGGAGACAACGGGGGCAGGAAGATCCCTTTCAAATAAGCCCCAGCTCCAGTCAGTGCCAAACCAGCCGCCTGAGAACTAAATATCTCCCCCATCAAAGGAGCCTATTCTGTAAGGGGAAAAGGAGTGAATGAGCTTGAATGAACAGGCTGAAAACGAATCCCGTCTTGGCCCAGTCTGTTGCCCACTTAGTGTTTTCAGCCGTCATCCCCCAAGACACACAGCCTACCCATGATACCGGAGAACTGATATAGGTGATATACTAACTTAACACACGTGTCACACAGAGCTTAACACAAAATCAACGACATACATTGAGGACTAGTATTTTTGTTCACTGAAAAGGAACGTTGCACGATATTCTACTGTGGCACGTTTTCAGTTTCTTTGGTATGCACACGCATTGAAAATCACACACACACCAAGAATTAAATGTAAAAGTATTGATACTCTACCCTGATCAAGATTGGCAAGCGATTAGTGAGAGTCATTTGCCTTGCCCGTGTGAAACTAGAGGCCTGTCTGGAGTCTCAGTGCTTGTGCTGACACTTCATTAGAGGTCTTTTCCTGGTGGCCTGCTCCATCCGGCAACACACACCCACCCCTTCACTGTCCCATCTGATGAAAACTAATGGATTACAGCATTTCAATTTGGGGGAGCCAGCTCTGTTGTCAGCCTATCTTACTCTCCTTCAATTAAACAGCAGCTCTTAGGCAAATCTCTGACATCTGAGAACTGGGAACAAGCCAGTCATTCTGACCCATTCAAGGGTGAAGGCAGCTCTGTTTCCTCTGCCTCCCAATTTTCCTTTCCTTTCCTCCACTTCCGCAATTTGTCTCAGACACTGATAAATCAATTAGGCAGCAGGTGAGTGAGCTTTGGATGTATGTGTAGGTGTGTATACGTCTGCAGCCCACCCAGGTTAAAGGCAAACGAGAGGCCTTGCGAGATTTTATTTGCCTGGATGCGTCCCGACAGAAAACGAGTAGTCTCGGAGGAAGTTGGCTGCAGTCTTGCAGAGATACTGACCAGTGGTCCCCCACGGCGAGAGGAGGATTGCCTTATTTTTAGCCCCATTCTCCATTATCTGGACGCTTTGTTCTCATAATGGTTATCCCTCTCCCATCTGCAGGAACACAAAATAACCCTTTAATGCTTAGAAAGCAGAAAAATGGCCCGGCCTTCTGTAATAAGCCTTGAATTACCTACCCAAGGGTTTTCGTTTCAAGATGTGGAATCTTCAATTATTATGTTCCCATTTAGAAGGAGGAAGGAAAGAAAAAGAGAAAAGGGGAGGGAGGCAGCGAGAGAGAGTGAAGAAGGGATGAGTCCCAGACACTAATGGTGCCAGAGTGAGGCTTTGTTCACTTGCTACATTTAGCCTGTCCTTCATCATCTGCCCTCAGCCTCACAACACTACAAACGATAAAAGACCTGAAATATAGATTTCTCTTATTTTTCTCTTCCCCGTGTCTCACTTTTTAACAATCTACTTGTACTCCCTAACTATACGGATCTGTAATAAATGACTGATACCTATATTTCACTCCTCAGTGCATAAAAGAAAAAAACAACCTGGGAATGCATTTCTGCCATATATGATGACCAGACTGCTCTTACTGTATAATTAAGAAGAATTTATAAAACAAACCTGAATTTTTGGAGAAGATATAAACTTTGAAAGGTGTCCCTTAATAGAATGATCCCCTCAATAATGAACAGAGACAGAATTAAAATGTTAGAAACTATATCATTTAATTTGACAAAGACATCGCATCCAGTAGTCACAAACCACATTTACATGTGTTATTAGAGTATCTAATTAAAACTGAATCAGAAAGCAAGTTACAATACAGTGGTGCATCTTGGTCAGATTTAATTCCCGACTACAAAGTAATAAGACAATCATTATCAGCTCTCGTTTTTTTCCTGTTCTGTTGTGTGAATTATTTACTTTAGTTTCACAGTTGTAATCAGAGTGTGGATTTAATTACTGTATTTAAGATTCGAGAACACGCAGCCACACTGATAATCTGTCATTTAACTCCTCCACACGGCTGCCACTGTTTACCAATCTTGCAACAGATGCTGCGTTATACATCTGTGTATATAACCACAAAATCTGATTTTGTTGCAACCAGCTAAAACATACACACAGACAAGCACAGACACAAACACGCACACAACTGTGATCTTTTAATGGGAGGTATTTTAGAGGCAGAGATTTCTGCATTAGCACGCAGCCACTGAATCCTTTTACCATCCCCCCCTTCAAGTATTAAACGGTGTAAAATGTCTAGTAAAAATATGAAACAGACAGGTTAGAGTGTAATAAGATGAAGAAAAAAACGCCATCACAGGAAACACTGTCATAAACCATGTGATGTTGAGTTGTGCCCATAACCAGTTTGAGTCTCCACTACTGCTTTCTTATCTGTGCAGCCAACATGCATGCAATCAGAAAAAAACAATCCCACCTTAAGTATAAGGCAGTCATTAATAACTGAACATTAGAGATTTGAGAGATCAACTTCTGCATATAATCCTATGAAAAGTAAGTACACCTTATAGTTCAGTAGCTTATAAAACCAACTTGAGCAGCGTTAACGTCAAGTAATCCTTTTGTGTCATTTTCAGTCATTAGGCCTGCATTCCTTTACAGCGTTGCTTTTGTTCATAACAGTGTTCGAGTCAGGTTGAGGTCTGGGCTTGGGCCATTGCAACACGTTGATTCTTCTGTTTTTCAGCCATTCTGTAGTAGACTTGCTGGTGTGCTTGTGACCATTGTCCTGCTGCATGACCCAATTTGGGCCAAGCCTTAGCTGTCAGACAGATGGCCTCAAATGTGACTCAATAATATTTTGGTATACAGGGAAATTCACTGATGACTCAATGACTGCAAGGTGCCCAGACATGACTACAAAACAAACCAGTTGGTATGTTGTGTTTGTACTGACATGCTCTGTTGGTGTTTTTTTCCAAACGTGGCACTGTGTTATATCAAAGGCCATTGCTCCAGAAGTCTAGCAGTTTGTTCAGATGCAACTTTGCAACCTAAGGTGTGCTAGCATGTTCTCTTTAGAGAGAAGAGTCTTTCTCTTGGTGATCTTTCCAAACGAGCCATGCTTGTTAGGTCTTTTTTTTTTTTTTTTTTTAAATTGTAGTATAATGGACTTTAACATTAAACATGCTAACTGAGGACTGTAGAGTCTGAGATATAGCTTCTTCTGAGCATTGCATCATCTGAACACGGCAATTTGCGGGGACACTAAGTTCTGGGAAGACTTTGGCATTGTTTTAATACACACCTTACAAGACCTCAGCTTTTATAAAATTATCGAACACCCTTAACTAGAGGCACCTGCCGCTACTTACTTAATTCATACTGTTTTAGCATTTTGTCACAGAACTGTATAGAGCCTTGTGAAAACGTTGTTTTTCACATGAATATATGTGAAAAACATCCAATATCTGAAGTACTGTTATCAATCAAAACTTCACAAAAAATACTTTACTGCGGTGCTTTTTTATTGTAATACTAATCTGACCACTATATAGCACTGGGTTTCCTGCACTTCACCTGCCATCCACAGAAAGAAAAGGAACGCTTCACAGAAAATAATCCATCACAAATAAACCAACTTAAAATGTCACTGTTATTATTATCTGGGGTGACAAAAAGGGGTGTAAAGTGTCTGGGTGATGTGAAATTCACAACATATGTTTGCGGCGATAAAGATCAGGAAACTATATCAAGTCGAGCCCTCTGCGACTCTGACTCACCTGTTGGCATTGAGATTGAGCTTCTCCTCTGTGTCTTTCATAAGCTGTTCAAAGTCCAGATCACTGGAAACACCTGGAACCAGCAGCTCCACAAAGGCATGATCTTCAGCAAAGTCCTCTGGCCACTCCATAGTGCTCTGTGAGATAGGGAAAGCGTTCTTTATCACCACATCATATGTTTACCAGTGTACACACCCCACTTTCTTTCTGTCCCTTTTCTCTTTCTATTCCTCTGCCTTCTTCTCCGGTCTTTCAGCAACCTGGCCTTTACCCGGCATCATACTCACTCGGAGAATAATTTTAATAAATAGATAAATAAATAAAATTTTAAAAGACTAACAAAAGGGCCTATAGGGAGTCGACAAAACATTCAGACTATGATTCTGCTTGATAAACTGTCCCATAGGACAGGTTATGTAAAAAAAGAAAAAGATCTGCACCAGGTTATAAAACAAAATAAGGCACAAGGCTTCACTGGTGTCAGGATTGAATCAGCAGTGTAGATTGACATCAATCAACCGCATGATCTAGAGTGTTGTATCAATGCAGATGTTCGAGAAGCGGCGCACACATTCTGTACACCCAGCGCAGACTTTCATGTGATCTAATTTGAAATTTCCTCAAACAGAAGTCTTATTAAGAGGCTCAAATCAATTTCACCTGAAACACCTGAAACAAGGGGAAGTCTGTTATCAACAAGAAACAGCCCCCCCTCCCTTTTTTCTCAGAAAAATCATTTGCAGTTGGAGGGCTCCTGATCAAAATGCATTGCCTGAGCCTCTAACCATTTCCACCTACTGACACTACAGTAAGTTAGCAGAGGAAAAAAAGAACAAATAAATAAACAATGAGGTGAGATGCTCTTCAGTCAAGGCTTTAAATAAACAACTCATCTCCTATGGTCTCTCCTAGAACTGCGGTGCCACCCTCCCACCCTGTGGTGCTTAATGCTCATGCTAACAGCCAATCCCACGGTAGTGCCGCACTGCTGGGTCTCATATCAACATTGTCATCAGCACGAGTCAAGTGGAAGGTAATGGAGAGTGTCTGTGTCAATTTGGCTTTCTCACACTCCGCCTCTCGCCCCGTCCTCGTCATCTGCTCTGATTTTAATAATCCCTGTCAAACTCCAAACAGCTCCCTGCACTCCGCTCTGCGTCTTCGCTGCTGCGTACAGTCTATGCCACTCTCCCTGACAGAGTAGACAGGAAGCTCAACATTCATTTAGCCTGCACAAAGGGAGGCCTGTCCAGCTGGACAAATATTATTTTCCTCTGCTGACAGCCTCACCAGTTAAGCTTGTCCTTTATTATTTCTCCCTCTCTTCTTCTCTCTTACTGCTTCCCCTCATCATCACGCTCCCTCTGCGCCACTGACTGAGAGGGGGGTCTATGCCCAGTCACTGCTAAAAGAGAAAAGGATTTTCAATCCACGGATTAGGAACTCAACATTGTAATTATATAGACTGAGCAAGATAGTGTGTGTATGTGAGTGAATTTGAATAGTTTCTTTGTGTGTTTGCGCTTTCTACACTACCGTGCTTCCTTTCAGGTGCTAAAAGGATAGACAGACAGATGGACAGAGGGTCTGAATGTCCTCACTTTATGTCTGCTGGGTGTCTACCTCCTGTTCTGCCATAATATCATCTGTTATCTTAAGCGTGAGTGTGTACATGTAGGTGTGTGTGTGTGTGTTAGGATTCACCAGGCATCACACAGGGCCTCATTAGTACTATACTTTAAATCATCCAGTCTCCATTGTCTTGTCATTAGCTCTTTAGAAAGCAGATGTTGGAGGAGCCCCTGTGTGTTTCACAGCATTGCAACAGGGACAACAGGGCCAAGCAATGAAATGCTGCCTGCTCGAGACATCAAATCCACAGCTATTAGACCAGGATAGGAAACGCACTCTCCCTCTCTCTCTCTCTCTCTCTCTCTCACACACACACATCACTGTCCAATCTCTCTTGTTGCTGCTTGTCTAACCCAGCTAGGCTAACACACAGGCCCATTTACAGTAATGAGTTTGTCCTGAAATATTTAGCAGCGTATCCCCAGGCTGACGCTTTAAAACCACTTAGAGCATGTCAAGTTAAAGTCAACATTATTTTAAAGAGGGTACCTAACAGTCTGCTTTAAAGGAAACATAATAAATTAAACAGGTGCATAATCTAAGATCACAATGGTGCTGAGAACTATCTCATTAATACCCAGAGGAGGCCACTGCTTCACTGTTACAGTGCAACCAAGTGGCCCTCTACATTACTTGGATTTTGACTCATGATCTTGACTGGCTACTTTATCACTGGCTTTGTAAGAGGCACAACTCTTGTAAAAATGTATCGGTCACTTTTGTCTTTGCTTTGGGAAATATGTGGATATAATATCTTCCTAAAATATGCTGTGTTAAACCATCCAGATTTCAGAACGCAACAACTTTTTCCTCAACCTAAAAAATGCCTATGTGATTAGCCTACACAGAGGGAATGAATAATACATGACTTCCCAATCTCCTCGACAACCAAATATTACTTGTTTTTGTTGTTGTTTTGTTGAGTAGTTACCATCATTCAGCAGTATTAAAGTACCCTGAGCAATGAGTCAATTACAACCCTTAAAAAAAAAAAAGACAATATTGTGACACTGGAGCAGATCATATATCTTAGCTTATTGCAAATGCCATGAGTTCAGCAAACTTAAATACTCCGATCCTAAAGATGCATTTAGTGCACATGCACAAAAAGACTGAATGTTGGAAAATGATTACTGTACAGAGGATAAAAATGAGACAAAAGTAAATAAATTAATATGATTTAAACTGGATGAATGCAAATGATTAAAACTGGTTGATATATGTTGCAGTAAAAAAAACAAACAAACATGGAAAATCATTTCCTTTGAGAGGTTAGTACTAGAAATTGCTTTTGCTTTTACACCACTTTTAACTCATAGATAAATGATCATTTATCAGAATTATTGTTGATTACGTTTTCCAATGTCAGTTTGTCAACTTGGGCTCCAATAAAACCTGGTTCTAACTGATAGAAGCTGGATCATCATGGTTTACTCCCTTAAACATACCCAGGGTCGCACATCTGTAAATCCCTAATAAACTGGGTCCCACCTCAGAAGCTGAGAGAAGTGTAATAAAAGATGAAACCCACTGGGCCAGCTTCCTCCTTTAAAAGGTCTGGAAGCGACTCAGAAAAGTGGCTGTCAGACTTAAGAAAAAAAGGCATGTAATGACAATCTTCAGATGGAGAAAATGAACTGAAAAAAATGATGATGATGATGATGATGATTATTACTATTACCTCCCCTAAAGAGGTTTTTTTTTTTTGGTAGCATTTGCAAGCCCAGGTCATTCTGTCTGTAAACACGGCAGTTTGAAAAGTTTTGTATGAATCCTGATTAAACTTTGTAGTGTTGTAGAGTTGAGTCATGTTAACAATCTATTAAAATTTGGCTTACATTCACCAAGGTCCTCAAGGTCAACTTAATGATTCACTGGTTGAAAATTGACAAAAAGCCTTATAACTTATATAAGGCTTTATATAAATTATAATCCTTACAAGTGTTGTGTGTATCGTAAATCTATAGAAATTACAACATAAAGATTTAAAATATCACGTTACATTTGACTGCTGACCTCTCCTTCAAGGTCAATAGACTGATCTGAAGGTAAACATTATATTGCTATACAGAGCTATTTAAAATGGTTTCTTAGTGCCATTGATTGAATTGACAACATAATATATAAAAAAAAAAAAAATTTAGGGAATGATATACGGGGATTCTAAATATCAAGTTACTTTGGACCTCTGACCTCTTCTTCAACATCAAATGAGGTCAAACTTTCAATGTCTTTTATCTCTATAATCACGCTTAAAATTCTGCTCTCTTTGTGGGTATTGGCAGCATTTAGGAAATGATACTGAATATCACATTATAGTTTGCATTCAATATCATGTCACATTTGACCTCTGATAATAATAATAATAACAATAATGATAATAACTGCTGTTCTGGATCCCAACAAAAACACTATTCAGTGCATTATAAATCATATAAAGCATATTTTATTCCCAGTAGAAAACAGGAAATAACACGTGTTTAAACTGGTCTAATGTACAATTTACAAGTTAATTTTGAATTAGATGGCAAAAATCTCTTTAAAAAAAAAAAGTTGGGATGGGGGCAACAAAAGGCTACCAAAGTAAATGATATTAAAAGGAAAAAAGAAAATTTGCAACCAGCTTGGTTAACTGGTGACAGTTCAGTAACATGAATGGGTATAAAATGAACATCGGAGAGAAGCAGTGTCTCTCAGAAGATGAGCAGAAATTCACCAATCTGCAAAGAACTCTGTGTACAAATTGTGAAGTTTTAGAGAACTGTTCCTCGGATGCCACTTTAGCTCAGTGGGTGAGCAGGTGACCACATGCCAACTCACTGGAGTGCTGGGCACAGGTCCAAGTTTGAGTCCAACCTGTGCACCGTGTCCTAACTCTCTCTACTTTCCTGTTTATCTTCACTACTCCACAATCCAATACTTTTTTTAATGCCCAAAAAAGAACAATGTTAACTGCAAAGGTATGTCTGCTGTTATGAGGTGCATTAGTACCTATAGAATTGGCAGCTTACACATCTAGAAAGGCACCATTAATTCTGAAAGGTAAATACACATTTTAGACCAACATATGTCCCAAACCCTAACCCCAAGAAAACCACATACTGCAGATATGACATCAACAACATGACTTCATAATAGAAGAATCTGGGTGCCGAACTGCCTGCGGACCAGGCCTTTCAGCAACTGAAAACATTTGGCATATAATGAAATAAAAAAAATACAAGAAAGAAGACTGTTGAGCCAGAATTCTCTGTCAGATAAGAATGGGACAACATTCCGCTCCCAAAAGTCCAGCATCTCTCATCATTTCCCAAACATTTATGGACTGTTGTTAAAAGAAGAGGGGATGCTACACATGAACATGACCATGTACCAAATTTGTCTGAAATGTGTTGATGTCATCAAATTCAAACTGACCTTTTCGTTCTTCTTTAAATAATACATTTCTCAGTTTCACATTTGATATGTTTTCTATGCTCTTTCATAAAACAAAAATGTGGGTTTATGTGATTTACAAATCTTTCCATTCTGTTTTTTATTGACATTTCACACAGTTTTCCGATTGTTCAGTTTGGGTTTGTAAATGTTACAAGACTCATTTCCGGGATTCAACAGATAAAAGAGTTGAGCTGGTTACTGTCACTTGCTCTTTATGGGGGGTGTTTGGCCAAGCACTGACACATTCAGATCAGACTTTTTTTTTTTTTACATCCTAATAATTTCATCCATACAACAAAAGAAAAGGAGAAACACCGCCTATCATATCTATAAAACCTCATCTAAAAGCAAAATAAGCACCTGTAACCAGTTAACACACTAAAACCAAACTGTGCCAAGACATTTATCAATTAATGATTCTTCCCCTCGCTATTAATGATAATTTTATGATTACAAAGCAAAGACTTAGCCATATTGTTGTTTTGATAATGAAAGAAAACCACAAAGAATACAGACAGGCCCTGCTGAGACTCTTGACTTTTACCTGCTTGTCGTAGTTCCTGCCATACAGCCACACACAGACCTCTAAGCTCACAGCATGCAAGGAAGTGGTACTGCGTTTGCTTATTTTGACAGTTCATCTGTATCTTTAAAAAGCCGTCTTGTGTGTCGTATAAAACAAAAGAAACCCGAATGAAGCCACTCGACTTACTCAGCGTTGCATGTTATGCGTACCTTACGAAAGCTCTTACTTAATCCATCCGGTGTTAATCCATTACCGGCGGGGAAAATGTGACCGACATCATTTGTAGTCACTTCATGCTGATATCTGTCTGCGACAACTATTTGTAGCTAATAACAAAAACCGAGACAATTCAACAGCCAATAAAAATATAATATTGCATTACTATGACAGGATATCCACCGCTGTCACCAAATGTTGCACTAAGCATTTTATGTACACCGTTTCCCGGGCAGCCGATATGGCAGAAGTCGCATGTCACTTTTATTGGTTATCTATCGATAAAATATCCCCGTTACTCAACCACTGCTGCACAACAGCTAGTTATTTTTTGGTGATTTCCGGGGACTGAAAGCGTCCGTGACAACAACCCGGAAGTAGCTCTATGAAAACTTCCGCTCGGTGGAAAATTCCAACTGAGGAATCAAATGGTAGGCAAACGCTTTCGCCTTCGGGAATTAATAGCATAAATTTTACATATCAAAGATGATATTTTATTTAAAAAATATATTTAATATATTCTGACGTCTTTTTTAAATCAAGTATATAGCCGTTTGTTATTGAGAATGCATGTTAAAAATGTTAAGATATGAGAGATCCCCCCCTGTCTTTCCAAAACAATTGGATTCCATAAAGCTGCTCAAACTTGCAATTTGGGTGGTGTACTCGCGTGTAATTTTTCTCATTAAACTTATCGTTTGGCCGTTATTTTGAACATTTATCCACACTAAAGAGCGAATGCGCCATGGATTTTTGTTTGGGACGGTTAATGTAGCTTCGGATAAAGTAGCCACACACTGGTCGAAGTTTATTCACGTTGTTGGATGTTTTTGTCAGTGACAAGAGTTTGGCGCGCCCGGGTGTAATTGGAAGTTACCACTGGTGGTATGACCGAGGTACTTGATCAGCTGTGCCATTAAAACAGTTGACATTGCTTATTGAATAGAAAAGAACCAATATTTTTTTCTTGTTAGTTAGTCTACTCTGACGCTGCAAAGCAAATGATATGCCAGCAAGCCTTAGTTAATTATCAACTAAACAAAATTTTGTCACGATCTGTGTAAGTATTGACTTTGTTTGATGAATTTTGTAAACGCTAATATCCTTGATGTGCAGTTTGAACAGTACATTGTTCTTCCTGATGTACCAAGAGTGAAAGCTTATCGTGAAAACGATCTAAGTCATCTAGTCAAACAAGAACTGCAACATTAGATTGGCCAATGAATGATGCGATCTATCTTAACTTATTGTCTCCTACAGTTTAACGAAGTACTTCATTTTGGCTCTTCTTCAATTTCTTCGCGAAGATGGAGACCTGCACACACGTCTTCCAGATTTCTGGGATCAAAATCCGCGATGAGAAGAGAGTTCTGATCCAGGGAATTCAGCAGCTGGGTGGGAAATACATTGGTGGCTCAGTGAGTAAGATTGAGATCCCTCAGTAGATTTTAGGGAAATGCCACGTGCACTTGTGCCCAAGCTGAAGGGTTGCAGCTTGTGAATGATTTCATTTTTCTTCCTGATGCTTTTAGTCTTTATTCAGTCTATGTGATGTAAGAAAACATAATAGTTAGAGACTAATCATAAACTAAAGTAATGATGACAGTGTTTAGACACCAATCAAAAAGGAAATGCACTTGTTCCTAAAGTAGCTGACTGAATGAATTACTTGCTGTGCTTGCTGTCAATCATTAATTAGTTCTGTGGAAGTCTGTGTTCTGTGTCTTTATCTTGACAGTCCAAGTAAAGTTTTCAATTGTATTTTTATATTTATATATTGCTTTGATTATCCCTCTACACAAATGAGAACAAAACTATTAGTGTATATGTAGAATTTCAATTCAATCAGAATCAGAAACTTTATTGTCATTGTCATGAGAACAACGAAATTAAGAATGGTCCCCGATCATTGCATCATCCCTAGCAATATCAAAATATAAATAAAACAATAAAATTCAATAAATAAAATAGATAGAATACTTAAAATACTAATAAGATATAACAGTAAAACATTCACATACATTCCCACACACATGCTTCAGACCGTGCATAGATTAACACAAGAGTGGCGTGATGGACATTTTTTTGTAGTATTCAGATGTGTTATTGCAGTTGGATAACAGCTGTGTTTGAGTCTATTAGTCCTTGCTCTGATTGCCCTGTACCGTCTGCCTGAGGGCAACAGTTCGAACAGGGAGTGGCCAGGATGTGAGGTGTCTTTTATGATGTTTTGGGCCTTTTTAAAACAGTGGGCGTTGTGTAGAACTTCCAGTGTTGTTAAACAGCAAGGATCTTTTTTTAATACAGCTTTTCCAAGCGTCCTAGTTTTATTTTGGATCTTATTTCACACACAGAACCAAAATTATTGCACAAAACCCCAAAACTATCAGGGTTAAAATTATTAGACCTTTGTGCAGGTCAGTCAATAGCGCTAACTTTGACCTTTGGTTTGCGTCGTCGTTGTGTTGAAAGACGAAGCAGCAAACCAGACCCAGTTCTGCTGCTGACTGCTTAAGGTTTTCTTTCAAAATCTTCATATCCTTTTTTTCATGATTCCTTTCATGGAGATGAGATTCCCACTTCAGGACGCACTGAAGCACACAGCATAATACTCCCACCACCGTGTTTCACTTTGGGGATAGTGTTCTTTGGGTTGTATGTCTCACCCTTCTTTCTCCAAGGATAAGCAGGGTCTCTCTGGCCAAAGAGCCCTGGTTTTGTCTCATCTGACCAAAAGATGTGCTTTCAGCATGTGCAGTCTTTCTGCAAAAGTGGAGTTTTTCCTTAATCTGCAACCTCGCAGTCCATTCTTGTGCAGGTGTCTAATGATTGCCTTCTTTGAGTATACAATTTACAACTTGGCTAAGTCATTCACTAGTCTCTTGGAAGTTGTTCTGGGGTCTTTAGAAACATGGAAACACTGTGATAACTTTGTATCCATCTCCTACTTTGTGCATCAACAATTCTTTTTCTCAAGTCTAAACTGTTTTCTTTCTGTTTTTGTCATGAAGCTCAAACTCTTGCTGAAGTTTTTATACTGTGTGTAAGTTGGAAGGTAGCTCTCGGTTTTCACATGATTTTACAAATTTTGAGCAAAGCTAGTGTAGAAATGCTGTCAAAGAAGCACTAGGGAAATTTCAGACAAAAACTATAAATGTCAAAGGGGAGCTGATTACTTTGCCCTGATTTGCAGCTAAATCAGATGGTACAGCCTAGCATCCTCATCTATTAACTTACATGATAAATGTGAATAAATGAACTGGGGATCCACCTAAAAGTGGAACACTGTTAGTTGCACTGAACATCTGTTGTTGATTTCAAACTGCAACTGTTGCGTTATTGACAAGCTCCACTTACAAAACTGTCTTGTGATGATTACATATAACCACCTTAAACTGCCTTCTTATAGGTATATCAGCACGCTTGCACCCATCTCATAATCCCTCAGGTGTTGTCCAGCGAGAAGTTTTTGGCAGCTTGTGCTGCAGGTGAGTCATGATGGCTGTGAATTTCATGTCAGTGGATCTTTGTTTTCGTTGCTATTTTAGCCTACATACATTTAACGTAGCCATAAAATGCTTCATTGTTTCTTACGTTTTTTAAGTCCTAGAGGTAACATAACACATTTTATTGAATTTCTTCCCTCTTGCTGCTCGTCTCTTGCTAGGAAAGTGGGTTGTAACTCCCGACTACGTGCTGGACAGTGTTAAGAATGGCTCCTGGCTCGCAGAGGAAATCTATGAGGTGGCCATTTCCACAGGTTCCTCCGCTGCCTTCTACCCTGTCAAACAGTGGAGAGAGAAAGTGGCCAGTGGGAGACTGAAAGGGGCCTTTCAGGGCTGGAGGGTGCTCCTTATGGTCCAAGGGTCCACACGCAGAGCAATGTTCAAACGGTTACAAACCCTTGTTCTCTTTTAACCCATGTTCAAATAAAACGAGTGTCTGGTTAATTAATACATTTTTGGGTTGTTTTTTTTTTTTATTCATTCACAGACTCCTAAAAGCAGGCAGGGCTGAGGTATATCACTGCCCTCCCCCCTCTTATGCCTCTATTACTCATGTCATGGCGAAACCTGTTACAGAATCCTCAAAATCCCACAGTGCTCCTTGTTACCCTGTGAGCCACATAGTCCAGCACCTCTTTGGGGTAAGTCATAAGAATGCATGTTTTAAAAACATATAAAAAATAATAATAATTTAAGCAACATATTTAAAACTGATTATTATTATTTAAAAATTATTTTTTTTTTAAATTTTCTTTTGGGGGGTTGGTGATTTAAATATTTTATATGGTCTTCATTTATATGTGCACATACTAGTCTAATCTTTATTAAACAGTTCATGTTAAAAAAATTATCTTGTAGACTGAAAGCCTATTGTTTGGGGGCCAAAGCAATCATGTGGATATGAATTTCAACATAACAGAAGAGCAAGAGGCTCATCCAGCAGATGTGAAGGAGAATTTCTCTACTCTGGAGGCGGAGCTTAAGACATATATCAAACAAGTGGTGTGTATTTGGGTTTTTTAATTTTTTTTATGAGTGGTTTTGTGTTTTCTTGACATCATTTTCTTTTCTTTCTTTTTGTTGCTTCTAGGGCCAGCCAAGACTGTGCTTCCTTGAATATTTGGGCTACCATGACCCCTATAGTCCCCTGGCTCAGGTAGATGTGCAGACATATCAACCCCCACCCTTGATCACTACTGTACATCTCTACAATAACTATGTGTTTCATCAAGAGGCTCAGGTCATTTAATTTCCTTTATGTCATGCATTTCAATGGAAAGTGACATCTAGAGCAAGGGCGCATCATACCCAGGTCACAATTTAACCACCACTGTCAGCTGATCTGAGAGTTTTGATTGGCAGGCCTATTAACAATACTCTCCACTGTCCTGTCCATACCTTACCCAAGTGGATATTGCTAATAGAAGTGCTCATGTTTTTCCATATGCCATTTACCCATAACAGACAGTCAGAAATGACCCCCAAGAACTTTTAAAGCCCATTCACTTCCTATTTCCATTACCCTTCTGCCCTCAACTCTTTCTGCCATCCATCTCTCTGAGTGCTGTGTTTCCTTCTGCTTTCCATATACCTCTTGAATTTTATCATTGTTCTTGTATTTCTCCAGGCAACAAAAATGGACTTCAGCAATGTTGGCTGCATGATAGAGTGTGGCCTCTTCACTGAAGCCTTGGACTCAATCAGAAGTGGTGTGTACCCAGGCCTCCTGCCACCGGCGCCGCACCTGATCTCCCTCTTAGAATACGCTCAGCAGGTAGGCATTACCATACTGCAGAAACTCCCACCTACTGCTAGTGTAATATCCTCAGGGGCTGCACAAAAGTAGAACTTGCTCTACATTTTTGAGTGTGGATAGCTGGCTTTGAGAGGTCTTTTTATTGGTTTTACTGTCTTTTGATTAAACTGTAATTTAGAGATGTAACATAATTAATTTAGTTATTGTACCTTTTTTTTGATAAGTAATTTTGTCAGTGAAATATCAGATCTCATCACATCCTCACATTTCCATCAAATATTTAACTTTATGTGACCAACAGTTCAAAATCAGAACAAGAGCGTGCACAGTGATAGCAAACAAACAAACATACTGTATTTACTCTGCATCATCCTGGACCAACTGGAAATAAGTTTTACTAATTACTTTACTTAACTTTTACTTATTTACTTATTTAAAAAGAACAAAACAAAAACTTAAATTATTGTTTGGCTCTAATTACATTCTTGGCATCGTCACATCCATTATTTAAGAAAATAAATAAATTGTAGCTTCACTGAATTTTAAGTCTGTATGTACATCCCCGCATTCAAACCAACTGGAACTCAGTTGCTGTGTGCTGATTATGTCACAGGGTAACGCCACATCTGTCTTCATGAGAAATTTCCAGCAGGTCCTTGATAAACTGCTTATTACCAACCCTCCCTGGATGGCTCCCAAGTCAGTGAAACAGTATTTTACTCAAGTGCTGCAGTGTCCTCGGTGTAAGAAGGGCTTGTGGTCTTTTCTAGAGACAGCCATCAGGTAATTATTCCTGCTAATAATTTTATACTGCAAAAATGAAGAGTAACCATGTGATGTGTAGTGAACAAACACTCTAGTAGGTAGCAGTTGTGGTAATTTTACAAATATTTTATCTTCCAGATATTCTATGTCTAGTGAAGAGACCTGTCACGCACTTCCTGGACCTGGCCTTCCAACATTGTTACACTTCCACTGTTACATCCTGACTCTCATCCTGAAGATCTTCCAAGGGGAGCTCCACTCAGTCACTGCTGGGTAACAGTTTAAATAAACTCAGTTGGAGAAAGAACCATTTTTTATTTATTTATTTTAAATCAATCAGTTTAAATCATCACACATGTCGGGAGAATCATTGCTTGAATTTGCCCTTTCTGACATGTCCACTTCGACCGTGTTCTCATTATTATATCTCAATATAATTAGAATTTAAATGATTGGTTGGGCACTCACACATCATGCAGGAGGCAGAGCTGCCTTACTCTTACAAGGACTCTGTCGAACACTATAAAGACTTTGTGCTAGATAGCTGGCAGGGTAAAGTCTGTTTAATGTCTGATACAAATGATTAGGACATTTGTGTTCTCACACGCAGCTCCTATGGGTAATGTCTAGTAAAGTTCAGGGTTGCAGTGCATGTGTGAAAACAGCTTTAGAGTTGATTTCTTCTATTCTGTTAGTCCACAAAGCTCATAATCTGTATTGCAAGGACATACGTGTAGAAATTCTTAACAATCACTGTAGTTTAGCTGGAGTTGATACAGTAAGGTTTTTAAGTATTTGGAAAATTACACATAATTTTGCTTCATGCTGCCACAAATGAATCTACATGTGATTGAAGTCCAGACTTTCAGATTTAATTCAAGGTGTTCAGCAATTGAATTCTATTAGCTGTTTAGGAATTACAGCCTTTTTCCTTTTTTTTTTTTTTTTTTTTTATATTCATAGTTTCCTTTTGTTTTTTTAGTTGTTAATTTTTTTCCTCCAGAGGCTGAAAAGAAATTGAACAAACTAGCTTAATTTCAAATTGATGTTGTTTTTATTAATTATTGGGTTTTTTTAATACTTGGATGAAAATCCTATGTAAACAACGACCACCTGAAGTCTTGAACCCATGAACTTCACCAAATGTTGTTTCCTCCCATGACATGTTCTGCCAGGTCTTTACTGTTTTTCTTAACCAAGGAAAGGATTATGCAATCATCTACCTTAGCTGTCTTCTGTGGTCTTTTAGGACCTTTGGTGCTTCTGAGCTTGTTTTTAAAAATGTACTACACGTAATGTTTTTGCTCCCTCTAAGATTTTTTTTCCTGCTTAATGTAGACTTCTATCACCTGCTGGGGTTAGGTGACAGAAGGGTTAGGTCATTGAATAACGAGGGAACGGGCAACAGGTGCCATGTGACCTTGAAACTGCTTGCCACTCAGTCGTCCAGTTACTTTTAATACCAGGGGGCTATGTATAAAATTTATTGTAGTTCTTATTCAGATAATTAAGTACTTTGGTTGTACCCCCATGAATAAAAGCTGAAAGTCTCTATTTTAATAATTTCTTATTCTTCCTTAGAGAGTTTGTGCAGCTCCAGGGAGCCCCTCCAGCATCAGCATCAGGATCTTTGCTCTATAGAACCTTCTGGACTGTGTGGGAGCGCTCCACCCTCTTGTCCAGTGCTGTAAAACAACTAATGCAGCTTTTGATACAGGCTGCCATGACTGTAATTTACTTTGATATTCTTATTGGATAATGTGCTCAGTCATTCAGAATGTTTTATTTTGATCCATAATTGACAGCAGATTGTAGTCTGACCTCATGACTAAAGTTACTATTGCTCATGGAGCTCGCTAGGTTCAAAATGTTGTTTATCTTTTCTAAAGGAGTACGCCGAGAGGGATGAGAAGCAGAAGTTGCACTTGGCAGACACCCTACTGGATTTCCTGTCTGTGTTGGTGGAGTTTTGGTGTCAGCAGCATTTCAAATTAAACCAGACACTAGTGGATAAAGGCCTGAAAGACTTGTCAGAATATCTTGCTGTCATTAGCCAGGGTAAGTGATAAAAACTGAAATTTGAGAACAGGAAGCATATTCAGAAAAACAAAACTTCTGTTATGTAAATTCTGTCCTAAGTTCAAAGTTTGGTTTCTGAATTTCATTTTCTTTTACTTAAAAAGTGGTAGAAGTAGTTTAAGCAGTTTAAAAACTTTATTTAGCAGAATTGTCTCTTTTGTTTATTCGTACGGTTTGACACGAAGTTTTCTTTATTCTAAAACAAAAATCTCTTCTAAAAAGATGCTCTCTTATCTTCTGATTTTCCTCTGTGGTTTTTCCCCATAGATTTATCTCCGAATATTTTGGTAGAACTGGTTATCAGGGTTCGCTCTACCAGGCTTAAGTTGATGGTGGCTGATGCCATATTCAGGAATCTCTGCTGCAGAAATGGATGCACTATGGGAGATGAACCTCTGTCACTCAAGAAAATGGTGCGTTTCTTGTTCCCATGTTTCCCTGTCCTTTATTCCTTGTTCCGTTTGGCAGATTTTGTCATTTCTACTTCTGGTACATTTGTGATCATCTTCCATTTTTACCGGAAACTCTGGAATTCACAGTGGTTTCTTGAGCGTCTGATATAATTGTACACGAAAAAAAAAAAATGCTTTTCTCTCTCTTTTCCCCCACTTTAAGTTAGTGTTAGAAGCAAAACACACAGTTGGTCTGCATTAGTTAATGACAGTTTTAATAAACTGGTATAGATTACATTATAGATTACATTTGCCCTTATGTGCCATGAAATGATTTCTGATGTCGTCTAACCAGAATATTATATTGCACTAGAACATCTGGCTTTCTCACTCTCCATTGGTGGCTTTGTGCTTCCTCAATTCCCCAAGGACGCACATATCAACTTGCAGTGTAAAGGCACTGTCTGACCTTGTGTATATCTGTGTGACTTCTGACAGGTGCTTTTCTACCTGCCTGCTCTGGGAAGTTTGGCTCTGAGTCCCAGTGGTACTCGCCTCAGGACTGAGCCCAGCTCACACAGCTGCACTAGTCAGGGGACCGACTGCAGGTCAGTTACACGCAGCTGTCTGTCTGTGCTACCGTTAAGTCCACATTGTGCATTCTCACAAGAGCCTGGAGCAAAACATGGAGGGGCTTACACACAGAGGTGGAGGCTGCACAAATGTCTGGTTTAAAATTCCAGGATGATGTTCAAATGTTTAACTTTGCATAAGCTATAGCACTTCAATGTCTTGTATTAGATTTACATTTTCCAAACTTCTTGAAATGTATTAATTTTTGAAGATGAGCTTAGAGATTCCCAGTGGCAGTGTGTTTAGTTACCTTTTTCATTTTTTTGACTTCAGAAAATTGTGACTATCAATCATATCAATGTCTAGTTGTCTAACCTTGTTTAGAGGCTGCATATCTACTAAAGATATAGCAGAAAGCATGTTGCTAGTAATCTTTTAGCAAAAAATACACATGAAAAGCTGTCACCCTGTAAAGTTGGTTATTGTACCATGTTTGTTGGCTTGTCTGTGTCTAAAATAGCTGATGTAGTCGACCAGCAGTTTTCTGTGCCTCCATTGTCTGGATTCTTCTCACATAGTTCACGGTAGACAGCATAGCATTAGGCCAAACAAGTGAAAATGAACAGATCCTTTGAGAAATGTGAGCGAAAAGGAACAAAGGAACACCTGGTGAAAGGAGAAGTGTGTGGAGGTGAGGAGCAGAGATGCATGAATGGACTAAGGGAAAGCTGGAGACAGACAAATAGAGGTCAGACGGAGTTGGCATGTGATGGGTCGTGCCCAGGTCTGATCCTATCAGTGTGTGCTGGCTGACAGGAGGGGTGCACGGGGAAGTTAAACACACACACACACTGATATGGAGAGGGAGCCGCAGATAGACTTGGGTATCCCATCAGGCCTTTGTGTCTTCCCATACGACCACCAGCTCTCAAGCCCCCCCCCCCCATCTCTCTTGGTCTACTCTTGCATATTAAATCCCTCTCTAACTGCAAACGCACCCACTTTATCCATACCCCATATCAGACATCTGCTGTTTCACCAGCAGGTAGTTGGCCTGGAAAAGGGCAGGAGTCACCAGGGAGCAGGTTCATGTGAAGGCTACTGGTTCATGCACAGACCAGATCTTCTCTTCCCCTCCATCCCTACTCTGTTTCTACTTTCTGCTTTCCCTGTATTTGCAAGTGGTTTACTTTATTTTGACATAGGCATGTGAAGAAATAAATGAAACAAGGAAAGGAATCTGTGTGGATGAGATAAAGAAATGCCAAAGGGCATGTAAAATCATTTGACCCTAAAAGAAAGAATGAAATCAAAATGACAAAGCCTGTGATGAGCTGAGAACAGAAACCAAGACGGGAAGCTTGTTTTCTGGTTTTCATGGTTAAATTCATGATATTGTACATAGCTGCAGTGATCTTGACAATCTTAATCAATTAACACATTTTATGTTAAAGCGTTTATGCATATGACACACTGCATATTCTATACAATAGCCTACATGATGAAAAACTGCTAAGAAGTAAAAAACAAAACAAGAGGAAAAACACATTATAGATGATATAAAAAATCAGCTATGTTTGTTGTGAGTGCTCAGTCGTAAGACAGGAAGGACTGGTTGGTTCGTGGTCGACCGGGTGAGTTGCCAGCTCTCCTCCCTGCTATCAGTCACCTCTCACTTTCAGAATGCATTAGGCTGTTTTTGATTTACTCAAAGATGTTGTAGTTCTATTTGAGATATTGTGAGCGTGTTTCTTCCGCATCAACAGACAGGCCAGCAACAGGGCATGTGTCCAAGTTACACCAAGCTGACAGGGTGGCTGATTGACCGACTGCTTAGAGGGCCATTTGATTTGCCAGGTGGCTGGTTGCATGGCATGGAGTGCTGTTAGCAGAAGGGAAGCTGTAATTAAACTGTGGTTTTCTTTGTGCTGGCTTAGTCATACTCTTTCCGTTGCTGTAATCGTTTCAGCCCACTTGACTATAGTGTTTTCTTTCTTTCTCTGACCAGACCTCTCTACGAGTCCCAACTTCCAAATATCAGCTAGGGTTTTAAGAAAAGCCTATAAAAGGATCAGCTAGATTCAATAAGATTTTTATAGTGAAGACAGATAAAAAGTAGGGGGGAAGGATTTCTTTTGCTATGATTAGTAAGCAAAATCCCATAAATTGCTTTCTTTCAGCACTTGACCAGCATTTCTGCATTATTTCAATGACTGCTCATACGTTTCTTTAGTGATAGCCTCCAAGGGCACACGCTGCTGCAGGCTCTTGATTGATAGCTGGGCTGCTGTCAGCAGACTGGCCTCCTAAAGTAGACCATGAGGAAAGAAGAGACCGGGGTGTATACAAGCCAAGTACTGTCAACTTCCACTGCCTGTATGGGCAGGGGACACTTGGGTGAAGTGGTTAAATGTGAGCCACCCTCAACATAGACACTGTTATGGAGTCACTTTCTCGCGCGCACTCTCTCACACATGCACACAGAGCTTGTCTCATCTCTTCTCAGCCTTGTCCTTGCTAATAACAAGCAACGTGACAGGACGTGTGTTTCCTCCTCACTGCTGGGAGCTCCTTCCTGGCTTCTGAACAACCCAATTACCAGGGAACAAGCCTCTTCCCTGTAATACGGATGGCACTCCACTTCAATGCAATGCATGCGCATGTGCACATACATATACACACAAGACACCTGTCAGGCTTCACGCAGGCAGATCTTCCATACCTACACACAGGACTAGTGACAGCCCACAGCTATTAGCACGCCACTACTTTGAAGAGGCTTCACTTTCTTTTACTAGTTATTCCTCCTAATGTGCTTGCTCACATTGAATTCTTCGTCTCTGCGTTTGAGGCGTTAAGTGGGAGGAAAAGTGTTTTGGAGACAGGAATAGAGGATTAGTTGTGTGAAGTGTGTGTGTGGCCAACACAGTAGGGGTTTGACAGATATTGTCAGATTTCATATAAGATGATATCGTGCCATGAGGGATTCATTTGCTAATGGCAATTTTCACAGTACAGTGATGCTGGTTCCACTTTCTCCACCACTGGGTCTCCCTGCAGTCATGCTCAAATGGTCAATTGCTCTTGTTTACATGAATCATGGGTAATCACTTTTTCTTTTCTTTTTTTTTTTTTTTAAATTTGAAGAAATTTATAAATAGAGCATGTGTGTATTTTCTCATTAACCCTTCTGGGCCACATTCTTTGTCTCCATACAGACCTCAAAACTCTTTGGAGAATGAAACCTGCTCGGAGAACGAGAACATCCCCAGAGGTTTGAACAGAGTCAACGCAGTAGGTACAGCATGCACCCATTGTTCAAGAGCATAGCTTCACATTTGCAAGGAGTGGACTTTTAATGGACTGATGCACTACAGTAGGTCATCAGGAACATGATAGCGCTGTCATCACTTTCGGTTTAATGAAGAGCACATAATGCATGGCAAAAGTGATTGATTTGCATCGAACCACACTTCCTTCTAGTCAGCTTTATGAGCAGCTTGACTGCATAAGCGGGCCTGCCATGTATGTTTGTGGCAGACTTTGGACCATAATAACGCCTCAGTGCTGTGCCTTCTCTACTTGTTATATCTGCGTTGAAATTCTAGACTGCGCTTTTTGTTTTGTTTTGCTTTTTCGTCATGTCTTTTTCACCTTAAAAAACTGAACAAAAAAACCAAAACCCTAACAGATAAATGGATAAATCGCAGGGACAGAAATAATGGGGGGCAAACACACAAAACAATAACAGATATTAGTACGCACAGTGTGGCTCAGATCTCCATTTTGGAGACATTAAATGCAGCAATTAGGGTAGCACTTTTAAATATACAGCGGCTGCACTGGTGGAACTTCCTGCAATTAGAGGCATGGCACTCTGTGTGAACTCTCGAAGGTGTCAAAGCTCATATCTCCCCCCTCCACCTGATCAGAAAGGCCCTGTGCTGGTGCAAAGGAGGGGTGGAGGGTAAAGGAAAGGGAGTGGGTGTGGGGTTAGGGGGGGTGAAGGCTGAGGCAGGAGACTCAAGGCTGTTGGCATGTGTTGTTTTTCCACTACGTGATCTCTATACCGATGTGGTTGGCATTAATTTTTGATGAACCATCGGCACAGCATACTTCCCTCTCGCCCTCTCATCCCTTCTTGACTCATCCCATTCTCTCCCTCCCTCCCTTCCTTCCTCTCTTTCCGTTACAGGCTTTTCACCCACATATGTAAACTTGCTTTCTTATATTCTGCACATCTTTGCTTTGGAGCATCTGTCTCGCCTTCTGGAACCTCTGTATCTTTGTCACAGTAGCTGAGAGGGGTTGAGGGATTTGGGATGAACTTCTCTTTTGTAGTCCCGCTTTTGCTTGTGGAAGCTCAGTAGAGATTTCCATTTTAATCAGCCCTAATGTACTGTATGTAGACTGTCAAACAAGAACTGCTGAGTTTTCATTGTTTAAAATCTGTTGGCGTTTAGCGGCACATCATTTCTGAAACAAACCATTAAGGTCAACATTTACAGAGCGTAGTCCAAAAGCTGCGTTCGGTATTCTTTAACTTGTAAAGCAATGCTACACAGCTTTACCCACCAGAAATAAGTATTGAAAAGGGACGAAGATTGCCATTGGTTAAAAAAAAAAACATATACCCCATAGCATGGGGAGGTATTAGACAACTATAGCGGTTGCCAAGTTACTTACTGTGCAACTGTGCAAACATCATGCACCACCCTTCATTTTATTATATTTGGCTTCCAAGGAGATCCAGACTTTATTGTAGCTTTTTAAATTGCTCTTGAGCAATAGTTCTCCAGACTTTCTGAAGGTCTTTCAAAGTTTTTCTCTGGACACTCCCTGCTTTTTCACTCTATTTCATTCTGGTCTTTGTAAACGATCATTTTCAGTTGAATTGTTTTTGGGGTTTTTTTGTTTGTTAAGCCACTTAACACTGGCCTATGAATCATTCAGGCATCAAGGGATACCTAATTCAGTAGACTAACCAGTTATTGTGTATACACATAACAAAGAACTGTGCAAAGAATCTGTTTTAAATGAGCAGAGTGAAGCTGACCCCCCACCCACTTGAAACGTAAAGGCAAATAGGCGGAGCGGTTAGTGCTACGTTTGTGCAGATTTGTGCAGGTAAAATTAGCGTTTGTGCTGCTACGGTTTCCGAGATATTAAACTTTATTTTATAGGTCATTCAAAGGTCACCATCCCCCCCAGACTTCTCCAAAACGGGCCAAAATGGTCTACTTTTTTAGTGCTACGTTTGTGCAGGTAAAATTAGCGTTTGTGCTGCTTCTGTTTTAAAGATATTAATGAAAATGTAAAGGTCAACCAGCCCCCCCACATTACCCAAATCCAACAAAAGTGGTATCAAACGTTTGTGCTACGTTTGTGCTGGTTTGTGCTGCAAAGATTTTCGTTTGTGCTGCTATCATTTTAAAGATATTAATAACAATTTCTAGAGGTCATCAGAGGTCAACCAGCCCCCCCCACATTAATTAAATCAAACAAAATGGGTGTCAATCAACTGTGCTACGTTTGTGCTGGTTTGTGCTGCTAAAATTTTCGTTTGTGCTGCTTCTGTTTTAAAGATATTAATGAAAATGTAAAGGTCAAAAGGTCAACCAGCCCCCCCACATTACCCAAATCCAACAAAAGTGGTATCAAACGTTTGTGCTACGTTTGTGCTGGTTTGTGCTGCAGAAATTTTTGTTTGTGCCGTTATTATTTTAAAGATATTAACAAAAATTTCTAGAGGTCAACCAGCCCCCCCATATTAATGGAATCAAACAAAATGGATGTCAAACGTTTGTGCTGGTTTGTGCTGCAAAAATGTTTGTTTGTGCTGCTAACATTTTAAAATGTTTAATAAAATAACGTCTTGATGCGTGCTTAATCATCCAGGTAAGTAAATCCCAAAAGGTTGATTCTGTTCATCTGGACATTTTCAGTTGGAGAAACGTTTCGTCACTCATCCAAGTGACTTCTTCAGTCTCAGCTGACTGTAGGTTTCCCCAACCATATAAACACCCGTGAGTGAAGTTGCCCCCCCTACCTTCTTCAAATCGAACAAAATTGATGTCAAACATTTGTCCTGCAAATTATTTTGTTTGTGCAGGTTATGTTTCCCTAATTTTATAAACAGTACATGTACAGTGAGAGAGAGATGTTACATCTGTCTTCACTTGCATCCCAGTCATAGAAGCGTTGGAGGTCGTTCATAAGAGATTACAGGATCATCCCAACCTCAGCAACAGGACCACTCTCAGCACTGATCAGTTGTGTTTGCTTTTGGAACTGTCTTAATTCCACCTATTTTGCATAAGGGTCAGTACAGGCAGAAATCTAGGTGTGCCATGGGTTCCCACAGGCCCCTGGTCAAAGTCACCAAACCAGTTCGTAAGCAGGTACAGGTGTGGCCAGAAGGGTCTTCAGAGGCACTGCTTTTCCACCACAGGCCGCCACACACGACAACACCACAGACTTTCAGGAATATACAGAAACTGTCACTGCCTACATCCCAAAATGCATCGATGATGTCACAGAGACCAGGACTATCACTGTCTGGGCCAATCAGAAACCATGGCTCACAGGTCAGGTTTAAATGCTCCTAAAGTTGAAAAATGCAGCCTTCAGAGCCGGGAATTAGGTGAGTCTAAGAACAGCAAGGGCAAACCTGTCACGTGGCATCAGCTACAGCAAAGCTTCAGCGACAGCAGAGATACTTGGAGGCAGTGGCAAGGAATACAAACCATCACAGACTACAAGCCCACTCTACAGACCGTGGTGACACAATCCCCAGACAGTGTGTGGAGATCCCTCCACCATCATTACTGAACCCAAGAAGTCATCTATCTCCTGCTTTAAGGACTACCGTCCTGTCAAACTCACCTCCATCATTATTAAGTTAAGTGCTTTGAACGGTTAGTCATGCATCAAATCAAATTATTGCTTTCCCCCAACCTGGATCCATTTCAGTTCGCATACCGGTCAAAACGCTCAACCGATGATGGAATTTCAACTGCCCCTCACTCAGCCCTCACACATCTGAACACTAGAGACTCATATGTCAGAGTGCTGTTCATAGACTTCAGTTCAGCATTCAACACCATCATTCCCCAGCAACTCATTCACAAACTGGATCTGCTGGGGATCAGCACCTTGCTGTATAACGGGCTGCTAGATTTCTTGACAGGAAGACAGCAGACAGTACGGGTCGACAGCAACACCTCCAGCCCAAGAACACTGAATACGGGGGCTCCCCAAGGATGTGTGTTGAGCTCCCTTCTCTTCACTCTGCTGACCCACGACGAGATCTACTACAGGGGTGAAGTTAACCATCTGCCAGAGTGGTACAGCAACAACAACCTGTCCCTGAATGTGGAGAAGACCAACAGCGACTCTACTTCCTCTGCAAACTGAGAAGCACAAGAGATTCAACCCCCATTATGAGCACCTTTTACAGAGGCACAGTTGAGAGTATCCTCACCAGCTGCATCACTGTGTGGTATGACTCCTGCACTGGGTTCTGCAGGAAAAAATGACAACGGGTAGTGAGAGCAGCCGAGAGCATTGTGGGGACCTCTCTTGCCTCCCTCCCCAGGAGATCTACTGCACCTGCCTCATCTGGAAGGTCGTCTCCATTACAGGTGACTCCACTCATCCCTTCAACAGCGTCTTCAGTTTGCTGCCATCAGGAAGGATACTGAAGAGCCTCCGGGGCAGAACCAGCAGACTGAGAGACAGCTTCGTCCATCGGGCTGTCAGGATGCTGACCATCTCTGGATCGAGAAGGGGGGCCCAAGGGTACATCTTTCGCCATCCTACAATGCTGTGATTGTAGCCATTCCCCACTTTCTGTGAATGGTACTCATGGCCATTGATCAATAGGCTTTGATTAGTTGTCATTGATCAATGGTCATAAGAATTTGCATACTAACAATCATGGAATTAACCCCCCGGCACATTGTTCATTCAGTGGCGCTAGTTTCCTTCACTATGCAAATGTACTGTTTATATGGTTGGGGAAACCTACAGTCAGCTGAGACTGAAGAAGTCACTTGGATGAGTGACGAAACGTTTCTCCAACTGAAAATGTCCAGATGAACAGAATCAACCTTTTGGGATTTACTTACCTGGATGATTAAGCACGCATCAAGACGTTATTTTATTAAACATTTTAAAATGTTAGCAGCACAAACAAACATTTTTGCAGCACAAACCAGCACAAACGTTTGACATCCATTTTGTTTGATTCCATTAATATGGGGGGGCTGGTTGACCTCTAGAAATTTTTGTTAATATCTTTAAAATAATAACGGCACAAACAAAAATTTCTGCAGCACAAACCAGCACAAACGTAGCACAAACGTTTGATACCACTTTTGTTGGATTTGGGTAATGTGGGGGGGCTGGTTGACCTTTTGACCTTTACATTTTCATTAATATCTTTAAAACAGAAGCAGCACAAACGAAAATTTTAGCAGCACAAACCAGCACAAACGTAGCACAGTTGATTGACACCCATTTTGTTTGATTTAATTAATGTGGGGGGGCTGGTTGACCTCTGATGACCTCTAGAAATTGTTATTAATATCTTTAAAATGATAGCAGCACAAACGAAAATCTTTGCAGCACAAACCAGCACAAACGTAGCACAAACGTTTGATACCACTTTTGTTGGATTTGGGTAATGTGGGGGGGCTGGTTGACCTTTACATTTTCATTAATATCTTTAAAACAGAAGCAGCACAAACGCTAATTTTACCTGCACAAATCTGCACAAACGTAGCACTAAAAAAGTAGACCATTTTGGCCCGTTTTGGAGCAGTCTGGGGGGATGGTGACCTTTGAATGACCTATAAAATAAAGTTTAATATCTCGGAAACCGTAGCAGCACAAACGCTAATTTTACCTGCACAAATCAGCACAAACGTAGCACTAAAAAAGTAGACCATTTTGGCCCGTTTTGGAGCAGTCTGGGGGGATGGTGACCTTTGAATGACCTATAAAATAAAGTTTAATATCTCGGAAACCGTAGCAGCACAAACGCTAATTTTACCTGCACAAATCTGCACAAACGTAGCACTAACCGCTCCGCCTATTTGCCTTTACGTTTCAAGTGGGTGGGGGGTCAGCTTCACTCTGCTTTTTAAATGGTGTCTTTAGGTACTTTGATACTAGCAGGTCATGGTAAAATCACAGAATTTGATCCCATTTATTTAAAAACCCAACAAACAACAACAACCAAATGGAACACAATCTGAAAGGCATCAAATTGTATGTTTGCACTAACAAAGTGATTCCCGAAGAGTTTTTAGCCAAAAACCCAGCCATCCTGTGTGCATCCTTAATAAAATGGAAGAACTGGACAAGTGGACTATTTAGAACTGACAGGCCTAAGAACCATGTACAGCAGATAAACACTGTCTGAAAGTCTTGTCTTTAAGAAATAGAAACAAATTCAGGAAAGACCTGACTGAGGACATGAGTTGAATCAATCTACCAATCTAGTTAAAGCCTGGATAGAAAAGTACACGATGAAACAGAATCGGTCAGAGCTCGGACCTCAGTATTATTATAACTACATAAGCTGATCTTGATGTGCTTCAGGAACCAAGGAGAACTATTTCTGAAGTCTACTTACAGCTCGGCTCAAAAGAATAAAGTTGGTAATGCCAAATATTGACTTTCGAGTTGGTTAATATTGTATAAACTCTGATTTGCGTTATACCTGAACTGTTTTTTGCTCCACATTGTAAACATGTTTATGGTGGGCATTTTAACATGGAAACATAAAAACATTCATTCAAACACAAAGACATTTATCGGCTTAAAGAGTTACACAAGTTTTTATTACTCATTTTGTAGCTTTCGATTTTATCACACACAAGTGCAGTTTATTGAGCGGTCATACGGTAATGTTATCAGTGCTTTAATGACCTGTGTGTTGGCTTAAGAGTTGCTACTTAACGTTTATTCAGCAGCAGTTTGATGAAAGTTCATCACTGCTTACAGCCATTTACAGGGATCATTCCTACCACCTATAGAGTTTTATTTTAGGAATATTATGTTGCATAATATGCAAGTATATAGATCTTTGCTTGCTCTTATTGGAGACACTGTATTTCTGTCTGAATGTTTCCTGTTGGCAGAGAGGGTGACATAGATGTTGGTGACCAGTGTTGTTTTTGACTGATTTTAATGGAGTTATCATTCACCATTGGAATTTTGAAATGTTTATTGCCAGTAAATGCATCTGAGGCACAGTTTAAGAAGCAGTAATGTTCACTTGGGGAATTATTTTCCTGCCGTTGCTTTCAGAGGTAGCAATAGTAGATGTCTTCAAATAGTTTTAAATATATCCAGTAACTGGCACAGAATACACTTCAAACACATTCCTTACAAATAGCATTGTTACAGGCTTTGAGCGGCTTTTTGGTCCAGGGATCAGCAGGCCAAGCAGTGCTTTACAGGAGTGTAGCAAGCAGACTGAGGGATATAAAGAGCAACACATACATTTAACTTTTCTATTAAAGTGTGAAACAGGGGATTTATAGAAAAGGACAGGCGGATTTATCCTTTCCGTGCTTGTAAATGCTGAGCATGCAATTACCCCTATAATAGAGGCGTTGTGTCCAAATTGGAACCATTAAAGTGATTTAACAGTGCGTGGATTGGCCCTGGCATTTGCTAGGATGTGTACACATGGGGTGTAGTGGAATGGGTGTTTAATCACTGCGTTTTAGTGCTCGGTAATAGCAGAGCAGCCCATGTAGAACACTGACGTGCCACAAAGTATAGCATACTCATTAGGTCCTGTAGTTTGGGTGTTTTTGATTTTTAGCTTGGAAATATTGGTTTGCTTGACTGATTGGTCTCGTTACTGATGCTGAAACTATAACAACCAGACTACCTTCTTTATGATGTCATGCCATCAAATAACTGAGGTTTAATATGCAGTGCAAAATAAAGATTATTGCAAATTATTGCAGCAAATCATAGCACACTCTAATCTGACTTGTCTGAATAGTTTATTACCTGCTCTGTTTTCTGATGCCGTTCTTAATGAACTGATTTATCTCATGATTGCAATGATTTTTGAGCTGCATTCAAGTCCAAAAGCAGACTGTGTAATTCTCTCTGAACACCTCCACAGAGGTGTATGAAGCAGGTAAGAGGTGGAAATAGCGTAGATCTTTCATTTCATTTCAGTGGATTTGTAGTTGAATTAAAAATTCTGAGCAATTCTGAGACATTTTACTAAATAGTCCTGATATTTTCACAGAATCAAAAGTAATGTGGGGGAAGGTGGGTTGCAAGTACTTGGTTGTAAATCCTTTGTAGTTAATGACTGCTTCAGGTCCAGAACCCATGAATCTCACCAGTTACTGTGTTTCCTCACCTTGGGTGCTCTGCCAGACTTCTGCCTCCTCCAAAAATGTATTTATTTATTTATTTATTTGTTTGTTTTCATCTATGCATTTCTGATTTCATCTCCATCGTCGACATTAATTAGTGACCTGGGTACTTTTGCTCATTACCAAAAGCCTCTTCCATCGTGCCAGAAACAAATAGAGAAAATTTCGAACAATTATGTCACTGTCTTTAATGCCCAACTGTGCACTGTAAATGACCACTGACACATAATTATTGTATTAAACTTTATGGCGCATCTTTAGAAAAAACAAACATAAAAACAAATTAAGCAGCTTATTAGGTACACCTTAATAGTTCTGGGTTGCATAAATTCAAGAAGGTGTTGGAAACATTGCTCATAGGTTGTTGGGTTTTTTTGTGTGTGTTTTTTTTTTTTTCTTTCTTTTTTTTTCTTTTTTTTTGTCCACATTGAGATGACAACATCACACAGTTACTGCATATTTGCCAGCTGCACATCTATGAGGTTAATCTCTTGTCCCACCAAATCCTAAAGGTGCTCTATTATGTTGAGATCTTTGTTATATTCAGGAAACCACTTTGAGATGATTTGAACGGTATGATACTGTGTGTTATCTTACTGGAAGCAGCCATCAGAATGGATCTGTGCTTTCATGTTGTTCATGACAAATTCTGTCTAAAAGTTGGACCAAAAACTGAGAGTCATTACAGCGGGCAAAGTTTTTTCACTCTTCTATAGTCCAATTTCGGTGAGCCTGTGTGAATTCCATCCTCAGTTTCCTGTTCTTAGTTGACAGGCATGACACCTGGCACTCCTGACCTCTGACATCAACACTCAACAACACTGACATCAACTGCTGCTCACAGGACATTTTCTTGGGGGAAAATCCCAGCCCATCTGTCACCGGATCAAACCAAACTGTCTTCATATTCACTTAAATCAACTTTCTTCCCCCTTCTGATACTTGGTTTGAACTTCTGCAGTTCATCTTAACCATGTCTACATGCCTAAATGCATTGAGTTACTGCCATGTGATCACTCCATCCTCTATTTCCTTCACTACTTCTCAAATAATCTACCGTTAGGTCCATAAGTGTTTGGATAGCCATACAATTTTTGTAATTTTCCTCTGTACCCCACCAGTGTGGTTTTATTTCAAACAAATATGCGAGTGAAGGTGCAGATTTCCAGCAGTAATTCAAGGAATTTAATAAAAGTAATGCATTAACTGTTTAATAATTACAGCTACTCTTATGGAAGCTGTTTCATGGCCAGGTGATGCCTGTTCCCTTGTTATTTCACTACAAATTAAGAAGATAACATACCTGGAGTTGATTCCAAGTGTTGAGCTAGCATTAGGCAGCTACCCACTGGAACGCTTAACACGAAGTCCAAAGAGATGTTGATGCAAGTAAAGGAGGACATTTTCACCTAGCGAGAAAGGCAAAAAATAGTTAGTCTACAATCAAGAGAACCCTTCATGAATGGAAATACAGAGGGTTTACACCAAGGTCCAAAACAATGGTTATACTCAAGAACATGAAGGCCAAATTAGGCTATACCAGAAAAGATCTAAAGGGCTCGCTGCACTGCTCTGGAAAATTACTTAGGAAAGATGAAATCAAGAAGAACTTGTATTAGAATGATGATGAGAAAAAAAGTATAGAGAAAAAGAAAAACATCTCATGATTTGACGCATAGCACATCTGTCAAACATGGTGGACCCAATGTTATGGCACGGGCTTGTGTGGCTGCCAGTAGAACATGGTCACTACTGTTTATTGTTGACATGACAGCTGATCGATGTAGCAGGATGAATCATGAAGTCATCAAGGTCGCACTTTGCTCCGATTAAGCCAAATGCTGCAAAACTGTTTGAATAGTGCTTCACAGTGCATATGAATAATGACCCAAAGCATATTGGAACAGTAACCCAAGAGTTTCTAAAACCAAAGGAATGAGATATTCTTCAATGGCCAGGTCTATCAGCGGATCTCAACCCAATAGAGCATGCTTTTCAATTACTGCGGATATAACTGAAGGCAGTGAGACCCACAAATGAGCACCAAGTGAAGGTGGCTGCAGGAAAATACCTGGTAGAGCATCTCAAGGAATGGAATGCAGTATTTGGTGATGTCCATGGATTGTAGACTTCAGGTATTCACTGAATTCAAGTATTAAAGATAACATATTAAAAATGTTATTTTGTACCAATGTGTGTGTGGTTTTTTTTTAAAAGAAAGAAAGAAAGAAAGAAATTAATTTGATTCCAAAATACTTAATGCAAATAAAATATGTTAAAGCTCTTGAATTAAAGCTGGAAGTCTGCATTTGAGTCACATCATGGCCAATTGACTCAAAATTATCTGTGCTGGTACAAAGGTTGAGTGATTGTCCAAATACTTGTGGACCTTTATGAAGAAAATGTGCAATATTTGTCTGTGCCAACCATGGTGGTCTGAGCTGGATTTGAACTGAACTGGAATCCCTACGTCTTTTTTCTTTCTTTTTTTTTAATCTCCTCCATTCCATTTTTCAACCTTTCAACTATTGTGGATGGCATTTAATACATCTTTGCAGCCTCAAAGACATTTACTGGAGCAAAGGAATTCTTCAGAATGAATACGAACCAGCATTCTCAATATTTTGCCTGCATGCGTTTTGCTGTCCCCTTCACCGCTTCTTCTCCCTCCCTCTCCCCCATCTCCACCTATTTTATTATTTTTTTCTTTTTGCCCCACTCTTTGCTCTGTGTGCGTTGGAGTGGAGCCCCTGTACAGGGATGGCGTCCTGGGGAGAGCTAGTAAAGCATTTATTACAGCCTTTGCAGTTCTGTGTTATACTGGCAAGCACAGAGCCACTCATGCTTGGCCTTTAACTTCTCTCTGAAGTTCAGCCATACATGAAAAGAGGGGGCTCTGGCCCACTAATTTATTCCTGATTTAATATTGTATTTGAAAAAGTGAGGAATGCAGTATAAATGAGGAAAAAAGAAATGGGTGGAATAAAATTGTGTACAAAAATGTAAATGGAGTCTTTTGAGAGGGTTTTTTTTTTTTTTTTTTTTTCCTCCCCCGCTAGTAGTTTGCTGATTAAATATCACGTGGTGACACTGGCAATGCCCAGCAGAGCTTTTGAACCTAGGATCTGTGAAGAATCGTTTTCGAGGCTTTGTGCGAGGGCTGTCTACCATAACTTCCTCTTAAGTAACAATATAGGGATGAGTGAACAGGAAGCGGGACTACTTTTTCACCACTACATTCATTTACTCACCAACTGCTCTGATATTAACTTTGTTGGGCACGGGGTGTAAGTGGAAAATCTCCCTCTATAAAAGAGGGAAAGAGCGAGGCGAATTAGCCCAACTCTCCATCTTTAATTTTTTTTTTTTTCCCTTCCGTGTTTTTTTTTTTTTTTTTTTTTTTTTTTTTTCTCTCCCTTGAAAGATCTCCCCCCTTTTTTCTCATCACTCCTCTTTAATCGCAACCTCATTGGCGGGTCGTACTCTTTTTAGGTCAGGGATTTTTTTTTTTCGTGTGTTTGTTTGGTGACATTTCTGTGGTATTTAATTGGCGTATTCACCATATGGACGGGGACAATGGGAAGGACATCAGGCACACCCTGATTTTTGATTTCTCTTTTCCGCCTCTTCTTTCTTTTGGGTGTGTTTGTCCGTTGTGTTCGTCCTGGTCGAAGGAGAGACCCTCCTCCACAGAGCTTGCAAGAGGAACCAAGTGGAAACGGTGCTTCAGATCTTGGTGCTTCCTGGCATAGACATCAATGTTAAAGGTAAGACTTCTCTCGCTTTCCCTTTTTTCCATAACCTCTATCTCACTGTCGTCTCACTTCACTCCCACTGTTTGCTCTGGGGTTTTGGAGAGCGATTAACACTGGAGGGGAAAAAAAAAGGGGGAGAGAAGAAATAGGAGTGTGTGCGCGTCATCATCATTGCCTTTAACCTTTAGCTAAAATGTAAAGGGTGTGTCTAGTAAGAGCAGGATGGGTTTGGAGTGTCAGATTTATAGATTTATGGCCACTTTGCTAAGTGAATTGAATCCCTTTTGATATTTCAGAGTGACTTTCTTTAGTCCCTTTAGGTCAAATATAATGACTTGCCCTCCTTTTATGGAAATGTGCCGTTTTCAAAGGTTTCTCTGATTTTGTAATCACCCCTTAATAGTAGACTAAATTGACTTGCATCTTGGTGGGGGTTATGGGGGATTCTTAAGTCTAAAATGCGATCAAGTAGAACTACGGGGCAAAATGGTAAAATAACTGCTGCCACATTACAGATTTCTCCAAAAAAGGCCTGATGCTAATTGAGTCAGAGCATGTTTGGTTTTCAGAGGATTTTCTTTTCTCAACTACAGCAGATTATCTGTCTGTCATTTTTTTATTTTTACTTTTTTATTATCAGTCTTTAGAATGTGTCTGTCTTTCTGTGTTTTAATCCTGGATTAAAACATGAAAAGATGCTGCAACGATTTTAATGTTTCTTTAAAACATTCTTTTTTTTACTCTTGATTTGTAGCTGTGTATTATCATAGCCTATGCGTTGTGAGCATTTATGATGTTTGAATGCTCTGCTTCCATTGCATTTGCTTTATATTTACACTTGTCATTTGTGTTTCAGGCATGTATCCTGCCATTATGTGTAGATGATGTGTATGTGCAGAGCTGATCTACCAGAGCCATTTCACTTCCTATTAGTTTGGCCCATTGTACAAAAGTTATTAGATAGTATTGTCCTAGCATGTGCTGATTGATTGACACGTCGAGTGACAATACGTCTTGCAACCAATAACTAGACAACAGAAGCATTACTAGACCAAAACAGAAACTTGTGTGTATAAGCAACAGGTGAATGAAAGTTGAAATCATAATGGTGCATGCCTTAAACTTGATCTTGGCATGCATAATAGCAATATAAAAGTATTTTACCACATGCAAAACAAATAAACATACACAAACAAACAAAGAAAAGAAATTAAAATTTTGGAATTATGGAGTATAGATTCATTTGAGCCCAGAGAGTGTTTCACAGGTTGTTTGGTGAGGTGAACAACAGGTGGATATTCTAAACTGTGATTGACATTGCTTCCCCATTTCATTTGACTTTCATTTTGAGTCAGCATTGTTTGTGCCTCTGTTTCCGGTTTGTTGATCACATAGACCATGCAGGCTGGACACCTCTGCACGAGGCATGCAACCACGGCAGCACCGAGTGTGTGGAAGCTTTGCTGCACCACCACCCTTCCCCTGTGCTTAATAATCAGGTGGATGGAGTGAGTCCACTGCACGATGCCCTGCTAAATGGACACATGGACATTGCCAAAATGCTGCTGGAACATGCAGGCAAGTAAACTCTTGCAGTACATGCACAGACTGACTGCTTCAGCGTATAAGCTGTTAACATTCTGTTGGCGGGAACTTATGCAATATAACAAATGTTGGCTTTATAATAATTAAACAATACTCAAATGTTCTCGAAGTAAGGTTGGTCACACATTGATAGTTTGGTGAATGGTTCTCAAACTCTGTGGCACAAACAACAAATTGAAAAGACGAAGTTAAACCAACTCAAATGACTACCATTTGATGCAGGGTTGAACAAACAATATTTACCCCCCCCCGAAGAGCTCATGCTTTGCATAGAGTTGGCGTGTCTATGTCTTTCTCTATGTAGCCACAATAGCTCGAAAGCTTTTGCGTGAATTCTGATAAAATCCCGTATGGCTGTAGAATGGGATCATGTTAACAATCCATTACAATTCGCCCTACATCCACGTCTTCAAAGTCCACTTAGTGATCCATTGGTCGGAAACTGACAAAGAGCCTCATAACTTCACGTCAAACTATGATTCTTACAAGTGTGTCAAAATATAGAAATGACCAGAGAAAGATCAGTGGGAGAAACATTTCATCACTCATCCAAGTCTTCAATCTTAAGAAGACTTAGCTGTGCAACGTGTTCTACAACAACTAAGTCATTATCATATATTTCTTGACTCTTGACAGTTGATATTGCAGAGCTTTGTAAATATAACATCCTTCCCTATATAGAGATTTGCAGATTTGGACAAAAGGCTGCAGACGACACTCTGCAGGAACAGAAAAGTCTGCTTTCCAAGTCTGATATGTAAGAATCTACTGTAGCAGAATGTTTATTGTATTTTTTTTAAATTGACAACATTTTGTGTTGAAATTTGAGATTATTTTATCTAAAATATTGCAGTTACATCACAAATATTGAAATGGTGGGTAGGTGATTGAATTCTAACATGTTTGAGTGATTTCCTGTGTCTATAGAGTAAAACATAACAGTAAGAAAGTTTCACACATTCTTTTAATTAAAAAATGACAATATTCTTGTGCATATGTATAAGTTCTGAACTTGTTTAATTGAAGTTCATAATTATTCTATAAATATTACACTGACAGCAGCAGCGTAAAGGCCAAAGTATATAGGACCACTGTAGATGGATGGATAAAGCAATAAATGGAAATGCATTTGGCCTTTTAGCAGCTCACATATTAAATAATGTATAAATATATTTAAGCAATGATGAACTTATTTATGTAAACAGGTGAATATATGTTAGGTATGGCCAATGCTTTGAAACAGACTGCTAATCAGCACAAGACCACATTATTGGTGTTATTTTTATTAGTATTAGTGGATTATTGTTTTTTTTATTGTTAACGTCACAGGATTAGCCTTAGTACTTTTTTACTCTAGCATTTCATGTGAATAAACTTGTATAATTTATACACAGTGTCGCTGCTGCTGTAGCCAAGATAAACTTTGAGTCCAACAAAGCAAACAAATGTAGTCAAGCGTATCAAGCAATTGAATGTCGTGTTTGACCTTATTTACAAGGCCACAGTTTTATCTTAATTACCCTGCTGGAAGAATAAGGACCTTGTTGATGAGAACGCTTTTAAAGCGGCACTCCACCAATGTTCCACATCGATTTGAGTTTGTCCATCACATGTGATGCTATTTATTCTCCAGTTTGAAAAGTTTTGGGGGGGAAAACTGACCTCATGATGGGCCGGCCCATTTGGGCATTTTATGGCAGAAAGTGTCTGCCGCAGACTAGGAAGTGGGTGTTTAAAGACAACAAAAGATATTTACCCATCATGGAGGGACAAACCAAAAGGTGCTATTAATTTGGACCACCCTATATATGTTTACACTGGTCATAGTTTAAGCCATTCGATAAAAACGCGGCACGAATTTTGATGTTTTCTAATATGCTGCAAATGGCGAATCTTGTTTGGTACAGAAACAGGATTGACATTGCGACCCAGAAGCTGTAGCAGTTGTCTGCTTCTTCACTGTATGAATTCTAGATCATATATACCATCTCCCTCTCTCTGCCCCCACTGCTAACCTTCATAATTCACATGCAATCCGGCGCTGCAGTGTCTGTCCAAAGAGATTACAGCACCGCCTCGTAAGATGTCTGTTAACGTCTTTTTGACAAGATTAGAGGAGTCAGGGTGCACCGCTCGCAAAATTCACATGCGGGTTTTTGCGGAAATGTGTCACAACAAAAGTAGTTTGTGTGTCTGCGTGTTTGCGTGCCACATGCAGTCGGAGCTCAGTAGGGTTGAGGTGAGTATGACGCGTGTCGGAGTTCAGGAGAGGGTGGCATTGCTGGTGGTATGGCAGCAGGTGACTTGGGAAAATGTCTGTGTGTGTGTTACTGTGTGTGTGTTTTTTGGGGGGAGGAGTGATATTTGCCAGCATTGAACCAGTCCCCCATGTAACATACCTCTGCTTCAACTCACTTCTCAGTTTGACTAATTATAGTTAATTTGATTCGACTTTCCCATTAACACATGTACATATTCTGTCCTCAAAAAATAAATTAGACTGGGATTGTTTAGTCCCGGAGAGGAAACAAGAGAGCGCTCCCCCCGTTCTTTTTTTTCTTTTTCTTTTTTCCCTTCCTTCCTCAGTAACAGCAGAGAGAGCAAATTAAAAGAGGTCAGACGAAGCAGCTATCTGTATCTATAAAATTGGAAGCGGGTGTCTGCGTGCGTGCGTGTGTGTGTCTGTGCGTGCGTGTGTGTGTAGCAGACGTCTGGCTTCACTGTCTAGGCCAGGTCTTTTTGCAGGGACCAAACAGAACAACAAGAATGAAAATTCTCTCAATTTGAAACACCTGGAGGCTCCTACATTATACTTCTTTCCTCACTCAGTCCCTCCCGACTGTTTGCTATTTCCTCACACCTTGATGGCGGGTTGTCTAAAGGCTACAGCGGGGAGTTGGTGAGGAGGTGGTCCTCTTGACTTCAGGCTGTACTGTCTTTCAGGGTCTCTTTTCCATGATCTCCATCTTGTTGCCATGGACACCATCAGTAGGCCTAGGCTTTTTTTCTTTTTCTTTTTTTTTTCTTTTTTTTTCTCTTGCTCTTCTTTTTTAGATTCTTACGTCCTGTTAAACGTGGAAAGTTTTGGCTTTGGGGCCTGCATCCTGCTTAGTTACCATAACCATCTTTATATTGTTCTTCATTCCAATTTTTCACTCTAAACTCAAGCAGGACTTTTGTGCTTGTGGCTGCATTTCTAACACCCATACATCAGACTGCTTTTAAAATTTTGGCCAGGTACACTTGTTTCACCGTCCCATGATAGGGAAACAGGCTAGTGGGCCAGATGCATCTCTATTTATTATATTCCTGTGGGTTTTATTCTTCTGAGCGCATGCTGCATTTCCCGAAACTTTTTTTTTTTTTTTTTTTATCGAGCCATTCACCCTGTTGTCCTAGTTGTTTCCAGCAGACAAGCTGAACCTAGCTGCCAAGGTTTTGGTAGGCCAGAGAGGGCAATACTGACACTGGCACACCAACAAAGCCTTTACTTGGGAGTGATCTCACCCCTTTGTAAGCCTGTCTGCTTGGAGGCCTGTGTGTGTGTGTGTGTGTGTGTGTGTGTGTGTGTGTGTGTGTGTGTTTTAAAGGATGAATTGTATGGGGGAGGAAGGGCTAGATCCCACCCCTACCCACTCTACCTCAGTCCCTCCAGGCTTATGGAGCTGGCAATGAAAGGATGCCATGGCTGAGGGCAAGGCTGACACTGCTTTCTCCCCCTCCTCCTCCCGTTGCCCAAGGCCGCCCCACATGACCCTGCTTGCGTGTGTTTGGCTTGTTTTTAACACAGTATTGAAGTGTCCTTGGCTATATATTTTCGCGTATGTGTCTACATACGCAAAATCGTTTTCATGAGTCTCAAATGCTTTAATGAGTGTATGTTCGCTGTTGCTCCTCGTGTCCCTTCCTTTCTCAGCTGGTAGAAATGTTATACGTTTTGCAGGGTGGCCATGGCAGCCGGTACTCCTGATTGGAATGGAAAATGACCCGGAGCCTTTAGTTGTGCAGTTCAGACCTGGCACGCGCATCGAGGAGGCGTGTCAGTCAGCAAAGAGGGTGGAGAAAAATAAAGAAAAGAGCTTTTAAGCTGTCACCACACAGCCCCGTGACCGTAATCACTGATGCCGTCCTCTAAATACTCCCCACCACGTTAGTAAGCGCGGCTAGTCCACCTCAACTTGTAAACACGAAGGGATTCTCACGAAGAGATTAAAGATGCTCGAAGAGGAAAGAATATAAAAGTTGGAAATAACTGTTCAGGTTTAAGTGTTTTAAGATGTTTCTACTTCAATTATTTGCCTTAAGTTGGGTTCAGAGACCCCAGAGAAGTTGCTGCATGACTACTTCTTCAATTCCTCTTTCAGTTTTTGTGCATTTGTGCATGTCTTGGATGCACGCACACACAAACACGCACGCCAGATTCTGTGATCCCGGCAGATATTAACGCAAACTAGTGGTTGTGGAGCAGAAAGATGTCATTTGCTCAGTGGCACAAGAAACACACGGTCCCCTTGGACAGCTGTAGTCAACGTGGTTCGTCTCTGTCTTTCTCTGTCATAGATCTGCGCGCACACACACTACACACAGGTAGTTGTTTAGACACACTTGGGCCTTTTCACTGTCAGCATGGTAAAGAAATAAATAAAGTTCATTCTGCTCAGCACTTATTTCCCCGTGGGTCCTGAACTGGCAACGGTGAGGAGCTGAGCTCTTGTACTATTAGAGGTGAAGCTGTGTTTGGAGCCCTCGGCTTCACTCCGGAGTGTTGGGTGTTTCAGCTGCAGGTTTCTCCAGGCTGTAGTTCAAGGACTTTCCTCGCTGGGAATTCTGACTAGTCTTCTTTCTCTCTTCCTGCCTGTCTCTTATTACCCCTGAAATATACGCAGACTCACCACATACCTGTATTTCTGTGGGGTTTTTGGGGTGGGGTTTTTTTTGTTTGTTTTTTAGGGGGGGGGCAGTTGCCGTGGATTAAATCTGGGGCCTCTTTCCAGTGGTGTTCCTGATTACTCTTCGCTGTTCTCCAAGATAAAGGTGTGACCCCTTTTCAGAGAAAATCTGTATGTTTTTATGTAGATGAGGGCCAAAGATGTTCCAAAAATGAATGTGGTGATTTTGAGATTTGCTAGCAAGTGCTTCTTGCTTGTTATTTATGCCCAGCACCACTTATAATATACAAAGGCACGTTTTGCCCTTTCTGTTTCCCTTTTAAACAGCTGTAGTATTCAGTGGGCATGAAGGCCACTGAGAGCTACCTTCTGTAAAAAGAGAGGGCAGAGGTCAAGGAATATTAAACTTTCTGTTTTTTTATTTACTTTGCTGTCCTCTTTCACCTACAAGGTTCAGGGTTTATTTAAAAGGACTACATGAAGGGATGGACGATGAATTTGTAGGTGTTGAAAGCGTGCTTTTCTCAACCGCAAACAAGGCTGAGATTCAAGGTTTAGTTCATTTCTTTTGTTTCCAGGTTGACTGAAAAGGGGGGGTAAAGAAAACGGCATGGTCACAGGACTAGGAGATCTTTATTTATTTATTATTGGCCATGAAGATTGCTGTCTGTCCCTGTGTTCCAACTGTGAACTTAAATCATCACATGGTCGACAAGAATGAAAATGTTAGAACGTTTTTTTTCTTCTGAAGCTTAAATTAAAACGTTGAGTGACTTCTCTGCGAGGAATTCAATGGTATATTAAAAATTATGGTAATAAAAAGTACATGCAAGAGACTTTTTTTTTTTTAACATATTTGAAATTCATTAACAAGAAGGCAACAATGGCTGATGTTTGAACTTGGGAGGAATGGGTCGTAGTGAAAGCTCATGCATTCAACAGCAGTTCTTTCAATGACGAGCTGAATACAGCAGCGTGAATGGAGTGTTGTAATTAAAGTACTTAAGGACACCTCCAGCTCACCTCTGAAGCTGTTTTTGGAGAAGAGAAAATATTGTATGTAGTGGAAGTCAATAAAGTCTTTAAACAATTGGGATGTAAAGTGATTTGAAGTTTCTCAACTCAAACTTTTCCCACACAATAAAAAAACTGAAAAGTCCTTGTTTTAGGACTGTATATGAGGTGGAAGTGAAAGCGATTCGTCTTTGCTCGTGTCCTATTCCAGCCTGTCCCAGAAAACAAAAACAGAAATGAAGAGTTGATTCGTCTAAGTGATGTCATCAAATTGAACTTTTTGGAGGATTTACTGACTGGGAAATAAGACACAATTAATTAGATTAATAGATAGATTCAGGACCAGTTAAGGATTCATTTAGAGCTCCAGTCTGACAGTCTCCCCAGCACCCATAATGATGATGATGATGAGTTTTATGAGTATATCGCAATAAAAATGTGGTTTGATGACCATTTGAACAGGTTCCAGGTTTTTTGAAGAATAGCAAGGGCAGTAAGCGGCATAGGCAAAGGTCATCCTTAATAACCTCTGATGTACACCCAGTCGTTGTTGTTGTTATTATTATTATTATTCTGGAAGCAGCCTTGAAATGTGACAGAAACTGCTCAGTTCAGAAAAGATACCTAGTAGGTGGGAAAGAGTTAAGGTGCTAAAGGCCAGCATCTAGTAAGTCGAAGCATATTTGATGCCCATTATAACTAGAAGTGACTGTAGTGGTGTTGGATTACACAAAGCATAGCAACTGTTTACAATGCCAGCAATATTTTAATGTGAATTAACAAGGTAACAATAATATATCCAAACCAGTGCAGTTACTCCTCCATTAATATCGGTAAACGAAATATCACTGAGTGTTCAGACACTGCTGTTACAGACGGGGATTTTAGCATACTCGTCTGTCTGGTTGTTCCACATCTGATGCCTCTCCGCTGGCTGCTTTGGTGCGTCACTTGGTTGGCCTTGTTGTTTTCGCTGTGGTTTCTAGTTGCTAGCTAGCAGCTCCCTGTGGATAAGTGATGCCGTGCCCCTGGCTGCAGTTCACACACTCACCCTGCCTCTCTTTTTCAGGCAGCAAGAGGGGGGTGGGGGGCGGGAGAGAGAGAGAGGGCGAGAGGATGTTTACCATGCTGTGGAGCTGCCTGCTTCCCAGCTTGTCTGCCTGAGCCCCAGCCTCAGACCAGAGACAGAGAGAGAGGGAGAGACATAGGGGGAGGGAGCACGGTATCTTTCTTTCCTTCCCTCCTATCCTCCCTCCCTCCCTCTTTTAGCGCCGATTTTCCCTTCCTCCACTCTTGCTTTTATATTTCTTGTCTTCGCCTGCCCTCTAAAGGCCAAAGGGCTTTGCGCTCTGTATGTAAATGCCTGTGTGGTGTGAAACAGCCAGACTGCATCTGGCTGGTGCATTCACTCAGCATGTGAATTTCCTCCCTCCGCTAGTAGCTTCAGAGCTTAGGTTATAGTGGGGTATTTTTGCATCAAACACACACGCACAAACACACAGAGGTTGGTGTAATTACCCTATGCTCTCATGTAATCCCCCAGGTGCAGTATTTATCTCCACTGCAGCATATCTGACACCCAGCGCCAATACCTGGATTCACTTCAGTCACAGTCCCTGCACCAAAACCATTCCTCAGGCGGTAGTCTCATAACACTGTGTTGTATACATGTATTACATTATAAGCAGCACGTGATGCTATTTCCGTGTCTTCTGTTATGTTGAAATATGTAATTTAGCATTGGATATGACCATTGACATCTGTATCGAGTGCAGTAGAGTTGTGTGGTGGAACATTAGAGGGTGTCTTATGTCCTATGATGGATAATAAGGAGCGACTGATTCTTCTGTTCAGTCGATGGAACGAGTAAAAACAAATATGAAAAGGTGAAAGACAGGAGCTGACGCTTAATGGAAATAAGACAGGTTATCATGCAAATGTGACAAACTGCAGACACTGTCACACAGTCAGTTGTGTGTTCTACAAACAAACATGCAGCCTTCAAACAGTCAGCCTCGCGGGCTTTCTGGCAAGCCGAGCCCAAGCCCGTGCTAGGGTGGCCCCTTCCTCCCCATCACCAGTGTCATCACTTTGGTTGAAGCCTGTCTGTCAGTGGGGTTTAATGTAATGATGGTGGAGAATACTGGGGGGGAAAGCACACACGTTATCACTTTATTTTTTTTGTTTTTTGTTTTCATTCTAGTGCAAGATTTCTTTTGTCTGATTGTAAATTACAAATGTATTGTCTTATAATGCAAGTGATGCTTTGTATGGTTATTGTCCCCACATGTCCTTTTTCATCCAGTGTGCATTTCTTGCACTATTTCTAATATGATTTTTGCCCTCTCTTGTTCGTTTTTATGTTTTCTTTGCTCAATAGCAGCTTAAAGGTCATTGCATTGCAGCTAAAGAGGACTGCTGCTTTCATAGTCGATGAAAAGAGAAGAATTAAGTAGGAGTGATTGAATTGAACCTTGTATTTCCTCTTTACTTATTTCCACTTTAAGTTGAAAACACTCTACAAAGTGCTTGGGTTCATGGCACAAACTTACAGCCCACTTGTGGAGCTCTATTAAGCACTGAGTTTCTCAAAGGAACACACAACAGGGTATATTGTGAAAAAGGAAAAAAGCACTACTTAGAAAGCCGTCCCTTATTTTTCATTTTATTTTATTTTATTTTTTAAGAGATAATATAGAAAATGCAGAAAAGACAAAAGATCCCCACCCCTTCTTCAGCTAACACTTGAACGTCGACCTGAAACTTTCTACAATGTGTCAGGCCAGGGTTGATTTCACACATTACAGTGGATGAGTGTAATGGCGAAGACAGCTTGTTATAGAAACCTGGTGATTATGACCTGCTGTGAACAATCTCACTCTGTTTCACATACACCGCTCTGCTTCTTCTCCCCGCTCGCCTCCCCCCACCCTCCACCTTTCTCCTGTGGCCACTTTGATCAAATCTGCGCTCTTACGTCCTTGACTGCTGCCCCCGACGCCTGACCCCAGCATTCGAAATTTGCTCGCTTATGTAAAAGTTTATGTAGATTAATGCCACAATTTATGCAGATTGAGTTTTTGCCACTCAGACTTGAAGCACTAAAAGGTAGATGAGCGTTGACCTTCCCCACTAACGGCTACGTGAGCTCTCATCGATTATCTCATAACTGCTACAAACAGTGTAGCAGACAGAGGGATGAAGAGCAATTTCAAATTTCATAATGTTTCATTTTTAAACTTTTTTTTAAGTGTCGCTTAGAGGAGAGAGAAAAAAGGATGGCTTTTTATAAAAATGGAATCTGGGAGGCTTAGTAAGTGCGGTTTATGTCACAATGCAACACACGCACATGATCGTCCCTCCTTTAAAACATCATGCTTCCTGCAGCCCCACAGTGTCTGTCAAACAGAAACAACTGCCAGCAGTGGTATCGAGCAGTCTTTCAGCTGTCTGTGTGTCATTCCGAGCCTCCACAGAGCCGTAAACTTGCTCACAAGTGGCACCAGCATTGCCGAGGTTGAACAGTCAAGTGCCATCAAAAGCAGTTTGCCACAGAAATGGGTCTGTGTGAAAGCAAACAAAGGGCTCACACTTGACTCGACCCGCTCCACGTAGGCTAAATGCACAGGGGCTTGTCTGACACTGGAAAATGGCTTTCAGCCTGAACAGAGAAGCAGAAGAGTAGAGCGTAGAGGAAGGTGGAGGGAGGGGGGTGAATGTCACCATTATAACTTTGCTGGCTTTCTAAAAGGAGACGGAAAAAGTGTTACATTCAAGCAGAGACTGTCATCTTCAGTTTGAATGTAGTGAAGCATGTCTGAAAGGGCCATGTCAGGGTTATTGGAGGTGTTTTTGAATGTATAGAAATTCCCGGAAGCTACGAGTCTATATGGAGTGTTTGCAGCACAATAACAGATGTTATGGATTAATGCGTAACTTGAGTGGCGTTATTGTTACAAGCCACTTTTTTTATTTTTTGTATCACAAGCTTAACAGATCAATTTGCTGATGTCACAGTCACTAGTTAGTCATCCCCCCCAGTAGCACCCTGTTCTCTGATGAGCTCACTCACAGGAGCACATAAAAGGAAGGAAAAGCAGACCCTTCATCAGGTCACTAACCCTTACACAAACACAAAGTGACCCGCCAGTCAGAGAGTTGAGACAAGGTGTCAGCTGATGTTACTGCTGAAGTGAGCTAAAAGCCTCAGCTGGCAGTGAGTGCCACTGGGACAACAGCTGTTCATTTAAACTCTCTGCTTCACACACTGTTTTTTGTTTGGGGTTGGGGACTCTCCGTCACTGTATCTGTGTACTGTTAGTGCGCACACACAGGAATGCACAATTTAGATCGGTTGCGGCGTCCTGCCGTTGACCCGTGTTGTCTCTTCTGCCTTATTTGATAATGACGCTGCAGTCGAAGGTAGCTTTGGCTGCATGTCAGTTTTATCTGTGCTACTGTTGTCACTGATGCTTCTGTTTACATTACACTCATTAACACCAAAGTCTCAGACCAAACTGCCACTTAAAAATATTTAAAATCTGATTTTTTTTTCTACTGCACCGTAGCTTCAAGTACATGTTAACCTGTGTTTCTAATGTTCTGCCTTAATTTTTACAAAAGCACTTTCACATATGGAGACTTATGACAGTAGTGCCTCCCTAACTGTTGTCATTGTTGCTTTGAAGACTATGGAGTAATGTTTTGTCGTATCAGAACAAATAGTTTTAATTTGTGTTTTAAAAATAAAAAAGTTTGTGTGATCTGATCCTGTACATCTCTGTCCCATCTTAGGATCTGTCCTTCTACGCCAGACGAATGGCCACGGTCGGGTCCCACTGGATCTAGTCTCTGAGCCAAGTCAGAGGGAAGAGCTCCTCCATAGTGCACAGCTTGGAGACACAAAGTTTTTGAGAAATAAAGCAACTGAAGTTAACCTTCCCCTCTTGGAGGCTGGATCATCTCTGCTGTCCCTACTCATTTTCTCCTACCTCAGGGAAACGGGCATTCCTCACCACACACCAACCAGCGACAAGCACCACAGCCTGGGCTACCGGCTGGTCAGGGCACTGGAGAGGCACTCCTTCCAAAAAGTGACTCAGGGCTGGGCAGACCAGCGGGCAGTGAGGCTGGTAGAAGATGTAGAGACATTGTGGGAGCTCAGCCAAGGGAAGTACCAGGGACAGGTGTCTCAGGGTGTAATAGAGTGCAAAGGAGAGAACACACAGTTCCTGATGAGGGTATTAGAGGATCTTAGGTCGCGAGGAGAAGCACTAGTAGGTGATCTGTAAGGTTAAAGGATCACTTTACACCTCACTGAAGCTGACTTAAATGCATAACCTGTGAGTGAAAGTGAACAAAAAGGTAACTTTTTATTACATGGTCCTAAAATTTGCCAGGGCCTTAAAATAGGTCCACAGGGCAAAAAATAAGTCTTCCTGTGGATATCTGCCTCTAAAGCAAGCATGCAAGTTCAAAGCTGTTCATTTCTTAAGTGCTACAATTTTATACCTACTAATACCTAATGTTCATTGGCTTGGTCTGTTTATATTGTATATTTTCTGGAGTTTTACAAGTTCTGTGTTTTGCAAATATTTCTTGAATTTAAATGTTATTTATTTTTAATATTTCAAGATGTTTTTGTATGACACCACTAATGTTTTATTTCAGTGTCGAGTGTTGCTACCTCATGTTTTCTTTTTTCTTTTTTTTTTTTGCATGTTTATAAATAAAAGTAAAATATATTCTTTGATTATTTCATTACTTCATATAACAATTCTGGCAGCAATATATCAGATGTCTTAACAATATATAGATATGTGTTTTTTTTTCTTTGTAAAGAGCAAGTCAGCTGAAAGGTGCTCTGGAGATGGAGGTGTTTATATGTTGGCTACACAAAAAACAGTTATCCAGCAGTTGTGCTCTCAAATGGTCTCAGTGATGTACGCTCTGGGTTTCAGCCATGCAGCCACCAGTGAAGAATGAGGAGCTTCGCAAAGCTGAACCGAGCAGAGGGGCCCATGTGTTGGTGAGTGAGCGGTGCAAAGGAGGCGACTTCAAGCTAAAACTGAGAGCAACAGTCCACATTTCATTCATTTCTTTCTACAAGCACCTTCGAAACAAAGCTCGTCAGTACAGAAAAAGGGGTTGCAATAAATCAGGAAAAACAAGATGATAAAAAATATTTTAATTTCATTAGTTTTTTTAAATGAGTAAAATGCATTCCATTACTCATATCAGAAATATATACCACATTTTCATTTGACCCAACCCTGTCTTGGCTTCTACAGCGTTGCTGTCTGAAACTCTTATTGGTCAGAACTGGGCACATAAAGATGATGTCACAGGCAGGCAACATTGCAGGCGGAAAAAGACAGACCTTAGAAAATGAGGCAGGCACACACCTACTTTACAGCATCATCACCAGATCATTGACAGGCATACTGTATAAAATACAACCATAAATTAACAAGTAATTAGCTATGTACAGTACGGTTTAAAAAATAAATAGTCTCATTTCAACTTGGTGCAAATAAAAGTGCTTTTTTTTTCTCTTTAAAACTGTCAGTCTGATACATTCCTTTTCTAGAACTCATCTTCTTGACATCATACAAAATAAAAACACTTTGGTTTGCTTTAAAACAGAGCCCAAATGAAATATAATGACGAGAAAAGGAGTGAGAGACAGTTTTTGGATGCAATGCCGCACAATAGTCACCACAATTTGCTGGAAAATGACTACATATAGTAGTAGACGCATACACATCAGGTATTCTAACAATCCCTTTAGGCATTATACAAAGCCATCCCTCACGAGTCACAGAGTGGGTTTGCTGAGGAGGCTGTAATCAGTTAGCGACATCGCTCTTAGGGGATAGTCTGTTATTGTCTTTCAAGTGGATTCCCTTAACAAAAAAAAAGAAAAAGAAAAGCAGTGGTCCTTTGGAGTGACAGATCTGAGCCTGTTGATATTTAAGCATGGAGATGGATGGGCAAGGAAGGAGGGAGCGGAGAGAGTAGACAGACGAAGTGAGAGGGTGACAAAATGGCAGAAGAGAGCTAGTTGCGGTGGGAAGAGAGTTTAGAGTATAAAGGCAGAGACACAGACAGACACAGGGGGTGGGGGGGCAAGCAAAGCTAAAGAAGTAGAGGCTGAGAGATGGAGGCAGGGATCAATAGGATGAGAGCAGACCTCCTCAAATGTAGCCTGTGCTGTGATCTTTCAAGAGATGCTCAGCGAGAAGCCCAGGAGACCATCCCTTAAGACAGGGTCGCAACCCCGCTCACTGACGAATGAGGGAACCGCAGAGAGAGCAAATGGAGGGAAGCATGACGGGAAGAAGGATCTGAAATAGCATAAAACACACACATACACACATACACTCCTCCTTCCCTGACATCTCAGGCCTAAGTCCCCTTGGAGCCTTGTCACACAATGACTTGCTGCTCATCTAGCATCTAAGCAAACTCTACACCAAGTAACAGCTGGCACTTCTGCTGCAACGCACACATACACACACACACAGCGACTGGATCTAGGCATCAGTCTACAGCTGGAGGGGAGATACAACTGTAACGCACACCGACACTAAGAAAAGCAACTCGTCTTTGATTGCATAAATGCGTATACGCAAACACTCTTACATACACAGTTCACATATACAAGCCTCTGTCTCTGGAAAGACTGATCAAAGTTGAGCTTTGGGCACAGGAGGTGGGGCAGATGGAGAGGGCGGCCAGCCTGGGGCACAGCATCACAGAAAGCATGTTTGCGTTTGTGTGTCAGTTGTTGGTGCGCGTGTGCCTGAGAGCGGGGAGAATGTTCCTGTTCCAATACAATGTTTTTCATCTGTCAGCGTGTAGGTACAGTAAGGCGTGCGTGTTCGAGATCTCTGAGAGGAACTGCGCGTTTACGCGAGAGGAGGATGTTTGTGCCTCCGAAACACAAGATGCTTAAGCGCAGAAGCATGTGTGCGTGTGGCCGTGAACGCGCTCGCGTGTGGCCACCGAGGAAAACACATGGGGGAGATGAGAGGGAAGGAGACCAGCCTTTCAAACAAGATTAGAGCTGCGGCTGCCTCAAGGCCCGGCTGCCTGACGACACTCTGCATAAACTGGGTGACATCTATATTAACACCACGACGGCGGGCCCAGTCTGCCGTGCCGCCTGACAGAGAGAGGAGGCTATTGCTAATCAACTTGGCTGGCTGAGATAAGTGGAGACAGTCCAAATTACTGCCAGTGAAAGTAACACTGCCACATCCAAGAGGGAAAGGAGAGAAAACAAAACACACTTCAGTAGAAAAACAATTACAAAATATAAACATATTAACAAAATCATTCAATAACTTAAACGGGAGCTTAAAGAAAGAAAGAAAGAAAATTGAATGCGGTATAAGGCTTCTCCCTTGATAAACACACCAAGTGTCATTTTCTTTTTTTGGAACAGCGAGAATAAATGTTAAACTAATTTTACTTATTGTGTGACACTTGTGGGAAGCTGTCAGAGTGATGGAGAGAAGCAGCAAGGAGAGTGGCTCACACGGCTGATGTAAAGGTCATTTCATCCATCCTTTCCACTTGCCTTTAAAAAAAAATCTAAAGCATTATGGTTACGGTAATAATTTAAGAGGTTTCTCGCACTCATTTTGTTTCATACAAAAACGGACATTTTGGGAAACAACTGTACACCATGAGTAATTAAATAGGAAAAACGAGTTGAAGAGAATTAAACAGGAAATAAAAACAAAAATGTTAAAGGATAGCTGAGCCGAGCTGCTCCAGAGGAGTCGTCCTCTTGTTCCTTGGTGTCCAGTAATAGACCGAGTGAGGAAAAGTGGAGAAGAGAGGAGTTGGTGGGCGGACGCAGTCATCTACCCGGGGTTGTTTTTCTTCCTTTTATTTGGACTGGGATTGGGATCCAATTTCAGCTCTCGGTACTGCACCTGTTAAAACACATAGAAACACGCACGCACACACACCACCCGGTCAGGTGGAAAGAGCAAAGGATGCTTGAATAGCACAGAAACCCTCCAGAGGCTCTAGTCCAGCTGTGTGGAACAGTGGCCTCAGGGAAGAGATTACACACTGATTACAGCGCGCGCACACACAGATGCGGACGCTCACACGCGCACACACTGACACAATACGTGTGCGCTGTTCAAAGCTCCGACTGCGTGCTCGCTCGCAGATGCACACAAATACACACGTACTTTCACAGATGTGCTACAGTGGCCTAGGGGAAGGGATCACACAAACAAACAAAGAACAGGGCAAGGGCTCATGGGAAAGCTTGGAGAGACAACAGAGTCATTTTGGTATAGCAAGATGGCGAGGAGTGAAAGGGCAGGAAGATGGGAACGAGACAGAATGAAGGAAAAAATGCACCATAACCCGTTCAGAACCAAGGTTTGAATAACTGTTAGCAATATTAATACACTCCTCATCCTATGTAGCTTGATACATACTGCTTTTATATCAGAAGGATTATATGACCTGCTACTAATTTAGGGATAAAGTTACATTTTGATCAAAAGGAGCCAATTAAAAATATCAGCAAACTAAATTCTCTGACCAAATTTTGACTCTTTGCTGTATCCTTTTCTTGGCTGAGAGATAAATGAGCACACTGGAGATTTTCGTGGGACAAAATACAATCTCTTCTCCATGTTTCACTCTATAATCAAAGCTGTATCAGTCACAGCCAGACATCTGACATGGAGAGCTTTCCTCCTTCTCAGGAATGAGTGGACAGTATGGATGACATCTACCTGATGAGGCTCCTGCTTCTGGATGGGCTTTCCTACGCTTATCCCACGTCAGCTGTTAAGTGCAGAACAGCGACATCGTCTAATAACATGACTAAGAAGGCGAAAGGACGATTTTACTTTAAGTAAAGCCCCAATCTGTTGCACATCTGTATACATCATGACCCTATTAGGCCACAGCTGGAAGAAGCTGTTTTATATTTTGGGATATAAATTTATTTGCTTTCTTGCTGAGAGTTACACGAGAAGAGCGATACGGCTGTCACATATGTCAGCTAAATAAGGAGCTGTAGCCAGCATCTGGTTAGCTCAGCTGAGAGAAAGAGAGAAACAGCTAGTCCGGTTCTGCCCAAAGCTAATAAAATTCACGTAGTGAACAGATGAGATTTTACAGCTGGTTTTGCTGTGGATCATTTCTTGATCAGGAGCAGCGACCTCCTGGAGTCTTGTTGTCACCGTTTTAAAATTTGTTTTTTTGTACAAATGAAGTCAACGAGATATAATGTCTTCATTGTGTGCTTTGGAGGTGCTGGCAGGCACATTTTGTTACCTTTGGCAAGCTCTAAGCTGTTCCTATTGTTTTATACCAAACTGAGCTGTGCAAATCATATGTCCGTGCCAGTTAATGGACACATATGAGAATGGTATCAGTCTCGTCACTTTTTTTCACAGCAAGAAAGGGAAAAACAAAGCTTTTCTAAAATGTTAAACTACTCCTTAATCCTATAAATTACCAGGACATTATTTTTGTATCTGCACTGCATCGCTAAACCACTTTAAACAGACATTTTAGTTGCGTATTGCCTCACTTCATCACTTCATAAGATGCTTAGCGTCATCACTCAGGGAGTGTCACAGTATGTCTCAGCAACAAGAATTGATTCACTCTTGACAGAATCCTTTCCAAAGATGGTGAGCCGATCCTAGAAACTGCTCTTACGTGGAAGTGATGGACAGTCAGATGCAAACGGCATCACAGTGGCTGAGTATCAACAAACAGAGGCTGTCACACTCGCTTTCAAATGTGCACATCCGTGCATGCGCGCACAAATGCAGTTGCTAGTCTAGACAAACTCAAGGAAGCGACAAGCACTAGCCACTGAATCGGAATACTAATAGAAAAAAAAAATAGACTTAACAGTGACTGCACCAAAGAGCCAGAATCGTCTGAGGATTCCCTCCTAAGTTGATGTACTATAGGCTACTCTGCCTGGCTGACTGACTGACACTCTCTCTGATTCTCCAGGAAGACAACAAACCGACATCAATATGGTTTCTCTGTTCTGTCTCATGGTAGTTCTGTCTACTGTGGACAGGAACAGCAGCATCTTTCAGCACCGACTGGGAACAAGCCTTTATCATCCATCTTTTACTGGTTCCCACTGTTGCTTCAATGAAGCCTTCCAGTCCTGTGCCTGCAAAGCCCAAACACATGTCCACATGTGTGTATGTGCTTCAAAATGCAGACACTCATATACAAATGAACACCAGCAAAGACAAAGAATGCACAGATGCCCACATAAAGAAAACCTAGGCACTTTTTTTAACATTATCAAATCATATAAAAAAACAAACAAACAAACACACACACACACACACACATCTACTGTGGGTTATTTTGCTTCCTCTGTCTCACAGTGCTGGTCACCAATGTCCCGTTAAGGTGCTTACAGAGTGGATAGGCCAGCATGTGTTGCTCTCTACGCCTCACTAAGCAGCCAGACTGCTCTGATTCCGATCTGGATACTCCACACTGTCCACAAGGCAAGCTAACAACATACTTGTATTTATACAAGGTAACATACAGCTGTACAAATACAGTCTGTTTGTTGGACACAGTCAGGAAAGAAGTAAGACTGCACGCCGAAAGGCAATCCAGGTAGAGGAAAGGAGAATGATGAGGAGCAAGATAAAGAAGGGACAGAAATAGACAACAAAAAAGGAACAAATCAACAAAGGGAGAAGGAGAGAAAACAATGAGAGGAAAGAAGAGACTGGGTGAGACAGTGAGACAGAGGGATATCTGTGGATGCTCGGGTGATGACAGATATGTGGGTGGGGATCCTTTTATAGCCATGCCAACTAAAGCAGACAACAGAACAAAAACCCAGGGGACAGAGATGGTTTGTATGGCCCTGTCTGTGTGTGTGTGTGTGTGTATGTGTGTTTATGCAGTGGTAGTTCTGTTAGGGGACCATGACAGTGCTGGCTGAGTGCCCACATTGACTGCAATCAATGACAGTGGTGCGTCTGTAGAAGAACAAGTGGGTGAATTGCTGAATGATTGAATTCACTCGTGAGCAAAGGAATAACAGCACGTCAGCGCGGACATCTATTGTACTCATCATCAAATAACTAAAAGCAAATTAAAAAGATCCAACTTTAATAAAGTGTTTCTCCATATGTAGCTCATTCGCATCTTTCGCTGTTAGTTTTAAACAAGTCAGTATGAATCCAAAAAGTAGGACAGGTATTGTGCGTGATCACTGAATGGCCAAACGCCTACAGGAGCAAAGAAGATACACGGCAATTTAATTCCGTGCGTTGACATTCCTGTCCAAACAATTCCTGTTTGTGAGTGAATGCAAACAAAGAAAAGTTTGGTTGTCAGTAGAAAGTAAGGTTTTGTTTCTCATGAAGAGTTGCGAAGGGGATCAACAAAAAGAAATAGTGCCAACAACAACATTTCAATCAAAACAAGAGTTTTCACTGTGAAGAGCTGCCAGCCGGGAGAAATGGGGGCTCATGCATCACAGGTTCAATTCCAGCTCGCAGGTGACAGGCCCGCCTGATGTTACACCCTTGGCTCCCCACTCACCTCACCTAATAGCACACACGCAAAAGCACCCACACAGGTGCCAAAACCAGTGGAGGCAAGAGCTAGTTAAAGTAAAAAAAACAACAAAAAAACAAAAAACAAAAAGGAAGAAGAAAAAGAAAACGCAGAGGAGGCGAGGAGAAAGTAGTAAAATAAAATGAACCAAAATTGGGGGGAAAGTAAAAAGTGAGGTAATGCAGCAAGCACACAAGCAATTTGGTACACGAGCGGGGAACTTAAAGGGAACATCGACAAGAGAAGCGGCGGGTAAAGACCCAGCACTGCTCAAAGGCTGCTCCACCCTCGCTCCTCTCCTTTCCCAAATGTTGACAGTACAAGTGCAAAACAGGCTTTGAAGTGTGCTCCGCTGAAGGGGAGCGTGTACCATGCATAGTGCTTCGTTTAACCGTGTTACCCACAAAGCATCCCAGGACCTGCTCTTCCCTCACTGCCTCTCATGTTCTCTCACCCCCTTTCACACTGAACCTTTGACAGTGTTTTGATGTTGCCAGTGTGGGCAGACAGACAAGGCGAAACCAAGGTGGCTGATAGTGAGCAAAAAAAAACAAAAAAAAGGTGGGGAGGGAAAAAACGCAAATAGGCGAGTAAATAAATTGATTCAAAAAAACCTGAGCGAGCTATATTTTAACGACACTATGTCATTCTCCCTTTCAGTCCTTTTTCGCGCAAAGCACGAAACTCGCCGGGTTTCATCTCGTGCGACACCTAAACGAGCATAAGGGTTATTAAATGTTTCCAGGGAAGCACTGCTGTGTACAGTTCAGACATCTGCAGATTGGAAGATTCAGCAATCGTGTCTATTGTTGTGTTGGAGAAAAGGCATTCCAAGGTGACGTAAATCAGTAAGTGAGGGGAAAAAAAGTAAGGAAAACTTTTGCCTGTTAGCTGTTGTGACAAGACACAGACTGAATAGTGACTAATTGCCCTCTTGCAATGAAATGTTTAAACCTCTTGCAAAAGTGGGAAGGGCACAGCGAAGGAGAGAGAGACCTCTAGTAGATGTGAGTGATGGCATTTGGCACCGTTTCAGCCTTTAACTATCCTGCCTTTGTCCCCTGCACGTCCGATGAGGTTTCATCCCCAACATAAATGTTGTCTAAAAATATTAACCCGACTGCCCGCTGTTCATTAGCCGCTAAATTGGAATTCATGCTTATTTTTGTATTGGGGATTTGATCCAGCTCCTTTACACCGATCATAAAGGGCCACTTGGCATGCTAATTGCCTTGCCCCCCATTTACGCACTCCCTGGCTCGCATGGCTAATGGTGTCGTAAAACATACTAGTGCGCTGACACCTCCCAAACACCAGGTAGGGAATACTTGGCGCTATTAAGGTCCTGAGCATGGCCTCGTTTAAGAGGGTATGAAGGATTCCCCGGTATCATCCGTTATCACCAGCGAAAGATCCAAACCAGACACAAGAAACTGTAATCCAAAGAGAGACGGTTGCTCCTTTAAACACACGTGTGCTAAACATCATGCCAGCCTTTAACATGGGTGCTCACAGAGAGAGATAATGATTTAAGTAAACTGTTGAAGTGGTAAAAAGAAACTGCAGCTCCCAGGCTCCGCTGGTGATTTAGCTTTTACAGGGTGTCTGGCAAAGCTGTTAGGGGCCTAGTATCAGTATTTTGAGAGGCTTCCTTTGGTAAAGTGCCTTCCATTCACTGTACGAATGCTGACAAACAAATGTTACTGCAAAGTCATTTCCGTGCTACGCACAATATAAAGAAAAATTAAAAATTAGGGAAGACTAAGGCTATGTCCCACAGCTTCTGCCTTGCTCTATTGTATAGCCTCAGTATATGCAGTGTATGAACTGTGGACCAGTGTGGCTGCCCTTTGTATAGAAAGTCATTAGAACCTCATCAGTTCTGGCACTGAAGCACCTTCAAATGATGCGGAACAGTACACTGAAATACCCCAACCCACCTAACATGCACAACGGCTGGGAAAACTGTGTGTGAGAGTGTGTGTGTGTGTGATTATATATGTGTGTGAGGTCACACTGAGGCCCAGAAATAGTATTCATTAGTCATCCAGGATGTCAAGCATAGTGGGCCCCTGCACCAGTACTACTGGGTGCCATAGACACGTGCCCGTGAGGGGACACTCCATTTAGACCCCAGCACCTCTGTGCATCATTTGAAAGCCTCAAGGGCTCAATCCCCACAGACGTCTTTGACCCAGCGAGACGGGGGCAGGCAATGAGGTGAACCCACCACCGGAGGCAGCGACCGGACGCACTGCAGAGCAGAACGTTCCGGTCTGTTTTTAGCCAATGACCGCAGAGCAGGGTGCCTTCTCAGAAAACTAATTTTTCCGTGACCATCACGGGTTTGACTAGCTGAATTTCACTGACCTGTTCCTATTTGCAGAAATAAACATTGGCACTGGCTTAACGGGCACGTAAAACAAAGTTTTACTCTTGCTTTCTGCCCTCATCGCCCCTCATGCTTTTCTATTTTTGCCTTCATCTTTTCTCTAATTTTACCCTTCTCACCCCTTCATTCACCCTCGTTGCTCTCAGCGCCTCCAAACTCTCAGTGAAACCTGGCAACAATTACCATTCCAACAGCTGCAGCAATAACCATTACAGTAGCACTTACAGTATTACTTATACAGTAGGCACAACTCCAGCAGCATGGGCACCAGACCAGAGCACTGTGTCTACCCCCTCTTTCCCTAGCCAGCAGGCCCTCATTAGGGGCCTTGTAAAGGCCTCATACCTGCCAGGCAAGGGCCCCTTCACCCTTCAACTCCTCCAGGCTCCAGGTGTGTAAGGTGGCTGCACTTCACCAGAGGGGACAGCTTGGGCTCATTTAACTCGATGGCTACTTGCCCTGTGCCTGCTGCTGCAGCAGGCCCCTGTAAACTACAAAACTGTAAAACTGCACGGGGGCAGAGAGGGGGAGTGGGGTACAGGGGGCTGGCAGGGGTGCGTAGGGGAGCAAGGATTATGACCCCGTAAAGATGAAAGAAGTTGCGGGCAACAAGCGATCAAAGAGGAAGTGTGTCAGCAATGATATGGCAGGGAATTGGTCATATCAGAGGCCCCAGGTCGTTCAGTCTCAGCCTCCATCTGTGTGCGTTTGTGTGTGCGTACTGAACTCAGCTCAGCGGGGCCTAACAGCCACAATGGAAACCATTGGTGCTGGATAACACAACAACTTTCACAAGCTGCCGCTTAATTGCAGTTTAAACTGCACTAGGTCCTGGGCAGCACAGCATGTTACTGTTAGCATAGACACACACACACACGCACACACACCTATATTTTACCTGAGAAAGCATCTGTAGTCATCAGCCACAAAGTTAATCTGATCTCACGGTTAATGTAGAAGCAAAACCGCATGGGGCTGGTTAAGTCTTGGTTTACACTCTGTTTCAATTACTAGCAAAGCTGTGAGACAGCATCTAACTGTAATTGTGTGTGAGTGTACGTGTATGGAGTCAATCAACCTAGTTATATGCTGGCCACTAAACTCACTTAACCTTGTTATCTTACTACACAGCTCCAGCCATGTATGTGGAAATTGAATTAGACTTGGAAGCTTTTAATAGGAAAACACAGAAACAGCTTTGAAACAATTAGATTAGATGTCTGTATGGCTAAAACAATGAATAGTCAGTTCAGCCTACATGAAAGCACAACAGTGAGGAGTCAGAGATCGCGAGGAAGAGGGGGAAAGAAAACAGAGGAGACAGAGGAGATAATAAAAGAAGCCCTAGCCCTTGTCCAAGCCCGGAACTGACAGATGATGATAGTCATCTCAAAAAAGATATAAAAAATGAAACATATAAAATTTCACCCACCACTTGTACATCTGAGGGCACTCTGGACAGAAAGTCTAGCAGCTCGTTGTTATCAATGGTGTAGGGATCTCGTAGCTTCTTTGTAAATTTATTCACTCCTGCAGAGAGAAAAGTGGGGGCAGACGGGTAAGAATTGAAAGAAGGAAAAACAGAGACATCTTTATATTTGTTGTACTGTCTCTGTGTGCTCACACAAAAAATATCATGGCACACAGATTTATTTAGCTAGAGTATCTGAATGTTCTTATATACTATATGATGTAATAAAAAATACAACATTAGCTCACCCCAGGCCAGCAAAATATATCGGAGAGGGATGAAATAGAGGATGATGGTGGCCACTCCGAGAGCCACGATAGCTAACCAACTTAAGAAAGGCACAGTCCAGTTAAATGTGCTGCAAAGAGAGGAGATGGAGAGTAATATAAGCAGCAATGCTTACTCCAGATATAATAAAAACATGCTGAGAAATAATGTAGGAATGAGTCAGCAAAGTTTAACAGGTTGCAGGGAGAAATTTTTACACCTTTTTGAATTCATTAGTGTGAATGCACTTAGATGTAGAAAAGCACTTTTTTAGAAACAGTTCTTTTACTTGTATCTTCAACTATAACTTTTAATGAAACAAAACTTTCTGCGTATGAACCGTATGTTAAAAAAAAAGGCTGTCAGTACATACGGGGATGTAAAAAATGAATAAATAAATGCTTTTGTGTAAGTGCATGCAGTGTATTTAATCTAATATCTGCATGACAAAAGGTAATGCAAGGTCAAGTAAGATATGGTGGACATAAAGACAAGCAGTCTTTCTATTTGTTCCCCAGGGTTGGGTGTCACACTGGCATTAATTCTTGAGAGCGGCACTAAGTTATACTCAGTTATGCTGGCAAAGGGAACCGGCCAGAGTGGCAGAAAAAAAAGAAAACACAACCAAAACAACAACACAGGGACGTGCGGAGCAGAGCAGAGCGGGCCGGGTGCCGAGGAGCAGGCTTACGACTCACTTCTTTATCCTCTCGCCATAGGAGGCCACTTCATCTAGCGCATTCTGCACACTGATGCACACGTCCTGAATGGCATAAAGCTTGTTCATGAAGCCCTTTCTTTCTGAGTCCTGCAAGAGGACAGATAGAGATGTAGGCGAGAGACAGAGAGAAAGAGAGGATGAGGGAGGAAGACGTGGAGGGAAACAGAGAAGAGACAGGAGGAGAGAGGGAGGAGAGAGAGAAGAGAGAGGCTGGGCACAGGCGTCTTTGTGAAAACAATACATTTTAAATAGCGTCAAAGATTTGGAGTGGGGAGCCAAATCACCGGATATCCTGCATAAAGTGACAGAGTGCTTTCATTCCAGGCAGTAATAGAGATATAAAGTTGGCAGAACAAATCAAAATGTTTTCCTCCTTACGAATCCTCACACAGGCAAAATTTGAATATGTGAATAGGCAGAGAGAGAAGCAGAATTAAACTGAAAGCCGAATGGATAGATCAATCTTTGGGCTCGCTCTCTCTCTCTGCTGCTGCTGCCAACACAGCTTGGAAGACCAGGCAGAGCTCTCTTTTGTCCTCCTGGCTGGCACAGTGTGATGATGTCACCAGCCGTGACATCATTATCATCCTTATTAACACTGTCACTCAGCACCAAGACTTCAGAGTGGGAGGGGTCAGGGGGAGTCACAAAATAGGCAGGCAATCTGAAGCCGACAACCCCTGCCCTTCTTACCGAAACAAAGTGAAGAATTTAAAAAGTCATGCAACAGTCAACGAGCTGCTGACTGACAGGCAGGGGCACGACGGATCTGGACAAAATGAGGTGACAGAGAGCAATTAAACGCCATTGGCTGAGTGAGGACATCGACACGCAGACTGGTTGTTGCAATATGTGAATGGTGGACATGCTCGGAAGACAAAAGGGTAGAAAAGAACTATCCAGGAGAAAGTCATACGAGTATTATGTGCACTATCGTGGGTGACCTGTTCATAATGTGGCAGGAGGAGGTGATTTTTAAACAAATTGGTGAAGGAGGAGAAGGCTGTAATTACAGGATGATCATGTGAAAGTTCTCTACCACATCAATGGTGTAAACACCTGTAATAGAAGAAAATAAATTACAGATGCCAAAAACAGTGAGATAAGAAATGGTTTGAATGGAATAAGCTGAAGAAAGTAAATATTTTACACAGTAAAACAAAAAAAAACCCTCAAATCTTAATCAAGAAAAGTTTCCCCAAAACCAAAAGATGATGATATAACCACACATGCCTAGTATTTCTCTCTGTGTGTAGGAAAGACTATGTTACTGATGAAGATTGATGGACGTTGCTAGATTAGAGAAGTAAAGCTCTAAGTAATTATAACTACCATCGCCAAAGAAGACAGTGAAGCAGTCAAAGACCTGAAACCTTCAGGACCTCAAAGGCCTTTACCACATTTCCATCTTGAGGCCAGCCACCTCACCACAACCCTCCCACTGAGACCCAAACTGCCCCCCAAACCCACCCTCGTCTTTTTGCTCTCCGTCCAGGATCAGATAATGTGAAAAATGAACCATGGAGCAGTCAGGGAGACCACATGGCCTCCCCAGCAAAACCACACAAGACAAATAGATATAATTAGACAGCGTCTCTGGGTTATTTTTCTTCGCAAATATTTTACAAGACTCCCTTTCTTTCCTCCTCCCGCTGTCCTCCTCTTCTAAGGCCTTTCCTCAAAGTCCATCTGTTTTTCATTGCTGAGTCAAACAAATCTCAGAACGCAGGGTCTATTGTGCTGGGCTTGGTGAGGCCGAGCCGAGCCAGGCTGGGCCGGGTCAGGACGTTTTATTTTCGGTCCTGGGCTCAGGGGAGAGTGTTTGAGGGCCACAGGAGTGGTGTGAGAGACCGGGCGGGGGTGGAGAGGATAAGTCAGAGGTCATTTGAGTATAAACCATTGCCACATGCCCTTCGGACTGCGGTCTGACTCCTATTTCCTGTCTTCAAACACGGCTTGGGGAGGTGGGAGGTAGCAATAACACCGAGGGCCACGGAGAACCTTGTTTTCCCAGCTTCCCTGCACACTGCGCACATATGGAGTCAGGCAACCTGTTCTTATAATGGAACCTAATATGCACACAAACACACACACCCTACAGCTATTAGATAAGGTTGATCTGCACACCTGGTCTTGCTGCGTGACTCTACAAACAATATCCCAACAGAGATTAGATGATAGGGGTCCTTGATTTCAAAAGGCAGTTTCTTTTTCTACTGAGCATGTTCGCACTACAGTGTCATGACTAATAGAGAAAGTACTCATATCAAAATAAAATCTGCGCTTCTCAAGAGCAGATCCATTACAAGTTTTTTAAATAAAAGACTTGTTTTTCATGCTTTGAGCACATGTAGTTTGCAAGAACCGTGTGTTTCAATTAGCTCACATGTGGTAAGTAATTAGAACATGGTTTTTCCACTCTTGCCCAGCTTCTTGTCTCACTCAGGAGGAGCGAGTGCTTTACAGGAGTCTTAGGACCTGTATTTCCATCTGTGTCTTCCTGTTTCTGTCAGGGAGACTAAGTGGGTTTGTTTGGAGAAGTGAAGGCAAGGCTAGTAAAATCGACTCTGGCTAGGCCTCTCTCTGATTTAGCTTGGCCACAGATGCAAGCCATTTTAATGCTCAAAGCATGCTACAAATCCCAACACCTACAGCAACCCGGTCGTGATGGATGATGCCGCTTGGCTTGAATCAGCCAGGCAACATCATGAACTTGCCTAATGTGTTTAGCATCATTAGTTTTAAACACTCCAGCTTCATCTATACACAATCGATAGACAGACAGACAGACAGACAGAAAAGTCAGCAGAATATTCTACTACTGTGCATTAGAAGCTCCATAAAGACAGTTGGTGAATGAGATGCTTCCTTGTGCAGAAGGAATTACTTGACATCAATTAACTGTCATCAAGTCGGTAGCTGAAATATTTAGTGAGTTAGTGTCCTTTGTTGGGTGAGAGTTGCATGTTTTAATGGCATGGATGCCATTTAAAGAAAATAAATGCATCCCTATGTCCAAGGTTTGCATCATTGTTTGGATGTGTGAAGTGCGGTATGAAATCTCAGCCTTTATTGCCCAGCAGCCGAACAGCAATAAAGGCTCGTTAAAAGTGATGCGAGTTGTTTATATGTGTTAAGGAAAAATAACCCCTCAGTGATACCAGAGAGAGCCCAGGGACACTCTCACACACACACACAGTCAAAGAAACAGCCAAGTCAGGCTAACCACATTGCACTTGCTGGTAAATTGTGGTAAACAAATGTGGTAAACTCCTTGAAAACTAACTTAAATATTTAACAAAGGGAAGATGCACAAAGCCCAGGCGCACTCGACTGTTCCATTTCTCTCTCAGAAAGACACCACCATCACACCAAAGTACATCTATATGCAAAAGTGCAAAGTGAGCAGTTGTAAACTTTACAAAGACAGTTTGTTCTTCACTGACCCAAGGCCTAGAGCTAAACAAGAGAGAGGTCACTGAGGACTTCGCCTATTAGGTTGGACTCAAATATCTGTCCTATATCTACTTGGTGGAAAAGAGAGAGCCATTGGAGACTATTTTAACCTCTGATCACACTGTTCTCCCTGCTGATTTACGCCATAAAAATGATAAACCTAACCGTTATAATGTAGCGGCATATATCCCATCAAACTGCAAAATGAGTCTGAACCACAAGCGGCTGCAGCTCATTGCCGCTGTGCTAAAATTGCACCTGTTTTTCTTTGTTTTTCCTTTTTTTTGCCCCTCTCACTCTGGCAGCACAGTAAAAATTGAAATGTCATATAAAATGTGACAGGATGCTAATATGTGGCTCCCAGAGGGCATCTGAAAGCGTTCTTGTTGATTTTGTAACTGCAGAGAGAGATGACATCCTTCCCATTTCCACCCCAGGAAAAAAAAAACAACAAAAAAAAACCCACTGAAAAGTTGAACAACTTGAGGAATGCTAGAGGGTGACACGAATTCAATTTCCAAAGCCTGCGAAAGAACTAGCAATGACACGATAATAAATAGTGCATATGATTAGCATCTACTGTATATTTAAATTAGGTGTGTCGCTACTGAACAAAAAAGAAAACAATGATTTTGTGTTGATAAAGATGTTATTTGGGCGTGCATTTTCTTTTTAATTAGTGGAAATAAAGAAAATGATTGATGAAAGTGCATGTCACTGGAAGGAGAGCAGGCCTTTATTGGTTCATTTGCATTCACCCATGGCATACTGTTCTCTCTAGTGGCGATGTGTCGAGCACTGTACATGAACCACAAGTCAAGCAGAGCACTATAGAGACAGCTTACCCGAAAATGAAAAAGCAGGAAAACATAGAGAACATAGAAAAGAAAAGCTTCCAAAATTGTATTTTATATAAATAAAAACTCCAATTTTCACTGCTGAATTTCTGTTAATCAACACCTTCCCCTTGTTTCTAGTTTTTAAGATTAAATCTGTTTGTGAGCTAAGCATTTTTTGTGGTTTATTTTTCCCATTTTCATGTGTTCATTAGCATTTTAAGAGTAATAAAAATATCAAATGAAGCATGGAACCCATTTTTCTTATGTTGGCCATTTAAATAGTTCAGCTGCTCTAAAGCTATTGTGTTACCGAGGTCTATTCCAAGTAATACCAACTCCACTGGGGACAAGATGAGTCACAGATTTTACCAATTGGGAGTTAAGAAAGGCCCCCTGGGGAATAAAAAAAGAAGAAAAAAAAGGACCCAGTGGCCTAGAATACCATCTCTTTTCTGTTAGGAAATGACAACAGGACAAGACAAAGACCCTGTGAATGGCCTCAGATACCACCCTGCAACCTGGCACCTCGCCAGCGCCACATGAAAGGGGCAGATGTTCGATTTTTTTTTTTTTTTTTTTTTTTTTTTTTAATCGGTGGGTACCATTTTAATAAATAATTTATCCCATATAACAGCTAATCCATGGGCAAATGGGTGAGGGGGGATACATTTTTTTCCATCTTGACCTCTCTTTCTCTAAACATAATACAGAAATATTTGTGTTACTGTGCTGTTGAGATGCACAGCACGTCCAGTAAAGATGAGAAGGGGCATCCTGAATCCTGCTCCTATAGGCCGGAGCAGAAAGACTGTATATGTATTTTCCTGCGTTCACATGATGTGCTGCATTGCTCGTTTGAGAGAACCTGTGTGTGCCGAGGGTTGCTTCAACACAGTCAAAGACAAGCTCCAGTTAAGTCTGTCAGCTGAAGGTGGCCCGCGCACGCACAATGCTCTCTAGCGCTAATTAGTCTCTTCACCCAGCCAAGTCCCATTGCGGGGATAAGTTTACACATACGTTAGGGGGGAACGAGAGTAGCGAGTTTTTAAAGGAGGCGGCGCTAATATATTTTCAGTTTGACCTCTGCTTCCTGTCCTAAAGAGAAAGGTTTCTGGCGTTATGAGTGTGAGTTTGTGTGCGTGTCTCTAATGCGTCTGGTTGGCAGGAGGTTGTTTGCCACTGATCATCTTTACCCATATCCCCGTGGGGCCTCTCATCACCTCCACCACACCAGCCACTCTATCAAGGCTCAAGGTCAGGTGTGCACACAAAAACATAAATGACTACTACCTCTCAACTTCTGCTCTTGATCACTTGATCACCTTCTCCTGGCCTCCCGCTGCATGCCACGCCCTGAACCGCCATCCTACCTCACCTCTGCTCCCCCTGCTCCCGCACTCTCCTTCCCCTGTCCTTCCCAGGAAGCAGCCTGGCGGAGTGTGATGAATGGGACGACATTAGTCTTGTCCTCTGTTGGCCTGGTTTAGCTGCTCCAGCCCATCTCCCCTCGTCCGTCAGTCTGTCAGTCTGTCTAAGTGCGTCTGTTTGTCTAAGTCTCTCTATCCGGGTTGGCTTAAAACACACAGCATCCCACTGTACTGTCAAATGCCTAAAAGATGAGAGTACATATCAGCTTTCATATTTTTAAAATCAGGGAAACATACAAAACTCAAAGACACGCGTGTCACATTTTTAACTACTCTCATTAATGACATCATATTTTAATCTTGCTGGGGTGAAATTGCACCTCAATCTGTAAAACCTGCTAACCTTGGCATGTTTTTAATTATACATTCATGTTCAGACACACAGGAGATAGAAAAAGCTGTAAAATCTACTGTCTTAAACTTTGTTTTGGAAAGGGGAAAAAAAAAAACAACAGAACGAGAGTGCATTGCTATGAAGTGAAGGGATCACATCTTCAAAAAAGTAAATAAAATATGCATCCTCTCTGTGCTCATTACAGATTTATGACTCTTGTTAAAAGAAAAGGTGGCGGCTGCCTTCTTACATGTCTGACTTTCAAATTCAGACGACACTGCTGTCAAGTGTTGTGCTCCACATTCTGTCCAATGAGAGACCGAGAGGGCTGAGTGTGTGCCATCTCCAACATCCTATTCGGCGAGAGTCTCGATAAGAGTTACTTTGGGTGGATAAGAACACGCAAGAACTCCTCACCTACAGTGCAAGGAGCTGCTCGTTGTAATCCTTTGATGCATAGTTCATCAATCAAAAAGTTCAGTTGGTTCAGCCACTTGTGTGTATGCGATTCAGAACAATAACAGTTGGGGGGAATAGTCATTGTTGCATTAGGCATAATGAGCATTGGGATTTTCTTCAGCAATATGTGACAATTTTGCAGTTCCTGTAGCAACTTTAAAGCAAAAGCGCTGAGAAAAACATTTAAATCACCGCACCAGCCACCGCACACCCATGCACACACACTCAGGGAACTGAAACTCACTCGAAAATGAGTTTGTTAGCTGTCTATTATCAGTGACTTAGGGGGTCATAAGGTGTGAAAGTAGTCCTTATGTGTAAGTGAGTCCTAATTAGTACTTTCAAAGAAGCTTGAATCTAAAAGCTTACTTTTTGGCACGCCAAAAAAAAACCCCAAAAAAACATTACACCAACCTAGAAGAACATTTTATTCCCTTGTGCTCCCTGTTTCTGTGCAAACTGTATCAAAAATAAATAAGCACAAAAGCACTCGAGTGACTCCCATGTCACCTTTTATTGCCCCAGAACCAAAAGCCCCACCAGCAAAACACACTGTCACACCTCAGTCTACACATTTCACCTCAATGTTTAACAAGTCTACAATGCCACAGGGAAGTCAAAGACAAAGACAGGGGCCGCTTTCCATGCTGGAGCTCAGTAGCTTCCCCCATTACCTTAAAAAGCAGGCACAGGCAGAACCCTTGCAGTGGGTTTGGATTTGAGGGTCAAACGTGCAGTGTGTGTGTGGGTGTTAATCGAGACGCGGACATGGGGGACAGGTACTGTACACAAACCCTGACAGGACGGCACACAGAGGCCGCTGGACAGACGATGAGCTAAAAAAGGGAACTGGGAGACAGCAACAAACACCATCGGGAGTCGGTGCCAGAACCACACACAGATCAACTTACCACCATTGCTCGTATCCATTCAAAGTGCCAGGAAGCCAACATATCCTCGAGGATATGGTTTTTATCACGGCTGTCCTCCCAGGGGCCTGGTTTAGGGTCCTTGTGGATAGATTACAGTGAGATGTTCTCTTTACAACCCACAGAAATTAAAGTCAAAAGGTTTAGAAAATGTGGATGTTTTGCAGCTGTGGTCTTATACATTTATATCACCCTGTGCAGGAAAGAAAACAGCAAAAGCACTGCAATCAAAACAGCTTCAGCCTTGCAATGCAGAAAATATTCTTTTTTTCAGTGCTCATCTTTATTTAAACTTTGAAACAACAGCATTGGGTAGTAAAATTCAAACTAAATATGCATCTCCCTGAGTCCACTGGACTATTGCATATCTATCAGGATGAGCGCCCGTGTCCGCAATCTCTACAAAGACCGTGGTCACTGCACTGTAGCGCATAAGAATAGTGCCGAAAGCAAAGAAAAAAAAAACAAACCAACAAAAAAAAAAAAAGACCCATGGTGCAAAAAATTACCAATTTTCATTTGAACCAGGCTAGAAAGACTGAGAATGAAGGAGTGATGATAGAAAGCGAAAGACAAAGCAAGAGATATGCATCTGGGGGGAATAGAGATAGTGAGAGATGATCCACCTGATGTATGTGTGTGACAAAGAGGGAAAACAAACAAACAATGCAGTGTGTTTTGCATAGACAGACAATACTCCTCTCTGCCTCTTTCACCCTCCTTTTTGTTTTCATTCCTGCCTCTATTAGCAAAACATGATTAAAATGCAGTTCCTACCAGCGTCTCTGCTGAACAACGGGGGAGAAAAAAAAAAAGACAGTGAGATGGGAAGAAAAATGAAGCGGAAAAGTCAAAAGCATCTTTTACAGCGTGACGCTTTTCATCCTTCACAGGCGGCAAGAAGAAAAGACAGACATTCAAACTTTATTCTCTTCCCTTCTCTCCTGCTCTGTCTCTTTCACCCATTCTCCTCAGCAGCTGAACCCCCCCGATACCTGCATCTCAAGCTCAATAGCCTCCCCAGAACAACATTTCAGTCACACTTTTTCCCCCTCTTCCAGAGCATTGATATAATTCCCAGTGCGCTCTTTAGTCCAATTACATTATGCCATGCCGTTATCTGAGTGATCGGCACAGTGCCGTGACTGGGGCTAAGAGAGGAGTGCGGTGGCTTAGGGAGGTGCTACAGAAGCTCTATGTGCTATCTGGAGACAAGTCGTGGAAACAGCGCTGCATGTGCCCTATTTAACTTTTCATGGAGCGCTCGCTTAATAGTATTGAGTGGAGAAAAAAAAACGGAGAAAAGTTGTGGAGAGAAAGACGACAGTCAGCCACATTTGAAAAGAAACAGAGATTCTGGGTGTTAACATCAACAGCTGAAAGTGGCTGTGAGGCCTGCACTGGATATGTGTGCTGATACTAGCCATCCATCAGCAGTTATACGCTTGCAGGAGAAGAAGCGATGAACACATACACACACACACACACGGGCAGGATTGTGTGCGCCCATACATGTTCTGTATGTTGCATGAGTCATGCCTGCAGGGACAGCAGCAGAGGGTGAAATGGCTGTCTCAGCACTACAGATGAGTAGGATAAGGAGAAACTCTGTGGCAGTATGAAGAAACAGGGAATTCTATATAACTCATCAATAGCACCTTTAAAATCTACTACTGATGTGTCAGGTTGGATGTACACACATTACATGAGGATATCCTAAATACTAGAACTATATTAAGCCTCTGCCTCAATAGGTTAAAAAAAAAACAAACTAAATTATAGAATAGCCGGTGGGTTACTGTTTGACCCCCAAATCTGATGCCTTGAAGAACTGGGTCTATTAAAAAAAAAAACGACGACAAAACATTCACATTTTTTCAGGTCAATGTTCAAACTAAGTAATAACGTCTGCTCTATATTTACTACGAGGAGAAAAACGAGTCGGAATAATCGAGAAACCAAAAAGATGATTTGGTACATGTGGTATGTCTGTGTACGTGTGTGTGTATGTGAGCGAGATATTGATAGATAGGCATAGAGGGAGAAAGAGAGAGGGAGTGCACCGAGCAGTAAGCCCGTGAGCAGGACATGATTGCAGTGTGTATCTTATCTGTGTCAGGTCCTCCTGAGGCTAGTGGAGCCTAGCTGAGCGGAGCACAAGCGCTTCAGTGACCAGTCAACCGTGTGAGGGTAATCTCCTCACTCCTTCAGTCTGTCTCTCTCCCATTCACTCTCTCTTTCCATTTTTCCAGTAAGCCCCCCTCTGGGAGGCAGCTGAGCTGCACACACACATCCACGTGAGACGTTCACACAAACACATTAACGCACACAAACACTCGCACCCGTGCAGAGCCTAAAGGCTACTGGCTCATGCCAGCTCTGGACAGCGAGCCCACAGGTGAGTGGAGACATCACAAGCTACATTATACACTTAAGCCCCTGCAGCCACATGCTTGTAAATACAGGAATGTGCAGCGTGTTTTTGCTATCTCACACTGCTCAAGCTGTATTTCAAGATGGTGAAAGGGGTCTACAAAGATACTGCAGGATGCAGTTTTAAAAGTGTAAGACAGGTTTAAAAGAAAACCATGGATTTGCTTTGTGTAAAAGGCCACAGATACCTGTCCATATCATTTAAGAGATTCCTTTTGGCATTTCATAAAAGAAAATCAAAGACGTGATTTTATAATCAACAGCACAAGCTGAGTTAAAGGTTTTTCGATCATAAATTAGACTACAGGACTCTCAAATCGATGAAAAAATGTAGACCTTTTTATCCCTCAAACACTCATCCTTATATGTAGTATAAATAATAATAACCGTAACTGTTAAATCTAGATACGCAATTTCAATAAATGTGTCTCTTACGTTTATGTGTTACATGAGTAATGCACTTCGGGATAAAAAGAAAAAAATTCCATATCAAGGTGAGTGCACACACACACACACACACACACACACACACACACACACACACACACACACACACACACACACACAATGTGACGGAAGGGAGAAGACAAAAAGAATTAGTTTATGTCTAACATTCTTTCACCCTTTGTGTGCTTGCCTATTTGGCTTTAACAACTCAGCCGTCCCCATCAATTAGTCTAGATGCTGGACTTTCATTGAGATTAAGTGACTAATATCAGTGCTTGCTCACAAGAAAGACACTTTTCACGTCTGCCCAACAATCTGTTAAGTCAAAACACATGTGGTAATCCAAGGCAAAAAGCCTGCAAGGGGTCCTCTATGCAATGAAAAACAGGTGCTCTAGTTTTTGGCCATGTAATACCCCATTTACCCTCTGGAGCAAAGGTTATCCAGCTAATAGCTGCCTTGTGGTGCACTGGGAAGAGCTGTGCACATGGCCCAAGTAAACATCTGGGACAGATTGTACATACTTGCAACATATGCTTCAAGTTCAATTAAAATGAGGCCTTGGCACATTTATTAATCTTTTTTTCCTCTCCCTTTGCTCTCTCTCTCTCTCTCTGTTGCTCTCTTTCTCTTCTTCCCACTCTCCCCTATAGGCCTGTGCCATTAAAGAGGCCTCCTTTGACCCGTCCTTCATACTTACTCATACAATCTGAAGCTGCAGCTCATATCCAATGTAAAAGACCTCATATCCAATGTGAAAGACAAATTTGCTAAGCCCTGAAAGTCCATTTGTTCTGCACTTAACCAGGTTGGAGGGAGAGCAAAGGGAAGAGAGTGTGTGTCACAGCAAAAGGGGGGGGGGAAAGTCAGGGAAGGGGATGATTGTGGAAAGGGGAAGAAGGAGAGTGGGAGGGGAGAGAGATGTAGGCGAAGAAAAAAGAAAAATGCCCCCTTTCAACTTCCCTACAGCTCAAATGAAATGCTAACAGTTGAGGGGAGCAATAGATCAAAATGTATGAAGCCAGAGTTGGTAAATTGTAGCCTTTGTGGCAGCTGTGCTATCCAGCATCCCAGCCCTGTGTGAACACAGAGCAAGGCCTTCTTATTTGGAATAATCAGTTCGCCACCAAATCTGACGGAGGCCGCACAAACTGCTTCCGCACCTCATTTCAATATGAAAGTCCAAAATGTATTTTATATAATCTGCAGCTTTTCAAATGCTTGTATTTTTTATTCCCCCACCCCACAGAGAGGAGGTTAGAAATGCAATAAGGAGGACAGACACAGGGAAGGAGTGGGGGGAAAAAAAGGTTCAAGGTTGCCTGGTGCATATCTTCAGTCAGTGCCCCCCTGTACATTTCAGCCTTGGAACTTCACAGCCAAGAAACTTTCCTTCTGCCTCTGCACTGTGGGAGAGGATGTAATGCTCACATATTGCTGTGTGTTCATCCCTCAACTGGCTGCCTGGCTGATTGATTGCTGACTTTCTAGTGGGATGACTGTTTGACCAATGACACAATAAATGTTGCTTCTTTTTTTAAAGTTTTTTTTCTTTAACCATTCCTTTTTGTTGTCTGTTGTAAAGTTGGCGTTAGATAAGTAAATGTAGCCTACAAGTCCAACATCAGCTTTCTTGGAAATGTTTTTTTTTTTAAACATTACCAAACCAGACCATCCATATTATCACATCACAATCTGGTGTGAGGCAGAAAAGTATCAAGCATCAAGTCAAATCATTTTCATTTTCACACTAAATAAAACCAAGTGCAAACTATGCTAAAATGCCACTCTTGTTTCACACTGCTTGAAACCTCAACACACCAGAGTCTGAAGGAGAAAATTACTTTCATTTCAAACCTGACACACAAGAAAAGCAGACAACACAGTGGGTAGATTAAGCGCTGTGCTATTTCAATTACCATTCCCAGGTGGAGCACTGACAAGGTTCTGTATCCCGTCCAGTGGCATTTGTTTCAGTAGCTGTTCCTACAGTGCAAACGAGCGGAGGCAGTAAAGTAGCCACCTGTTGTTACCTGATAGTGTCTGGACAAGCCCAGATGCTGTTTTACTGCGACATAAAGGAGCAGTGAATGGACCTAAATAGCTAACTAAGCACTTTATATGGGTGTATGTTCACAGGAAGAAAGACTGAAGCACAGTGTCTGTAAAGTTAGCGCACTGTTGTACGAAGGGAAATTTAGGGATAATGCACCAAAGCGCGTCGAAAAGATCAAAAACAAAGCGAAACCCCGAGCAGAAAAGGTGAGGAATATGTTATGTACACACCTAAAGAGAAAACTTTTGAAAAGGTTAAAAAGGTTGTACAATCTGTGAACATGTGTTTGTGCCTCAGGCAGTGAGAATATCTGAACAGGGGGAAGAGATGGGAGGGGAAGATGGAGTCATTTTGTTAGTCTGTTTGTGTTTCCGGTCTCTGAAGCAGTGTCAACCCCTCCTGAGGCAGTGTGTGTGTGTGTGTGTGTGTGTGTGTGTGTGTGTGTGTGTGTGTGTGTGTGTGTGTGTGTGTGTGTGTGTGTGTGTGTGTGTGTGAATGCATCTCTGACACGAGACATAATTACCTTGTCATCTTTGTCAAAATCCTCATCCTCATCCTCCAGCAGGTCCTCCACTGCTTCCTGACAGTTGCAACAGAGCAAAGAGAAAAACGAGAAGGAGAAATAAAATGTTTATGCAACAGCTATAGTGCAGATAAACATTAGATAACAGAGGGTTAACATCATCAGAGCATCCAAAGAGGCATATTAAAGCTGATTGGTTCTGCTTATGTCTGGCAAGAGTTTGTTAATGAGTATGGAAGACATGCAGAAAGCACAACTATTGGATTTGTGAGTGCTAATATGTCATAAGCTTCAGAATGGTTCTCAATTAGAATTTAATTTTAGAAACATTCTGTTGTTCAAATATGTTGACACTTCTGGAAATGCAAGCAAATGCTCTGGCTTTGAATTTCCACGGGCTGAGGATTAAAGTCTATTCAAGCAGTCAAACGGCATTGCACAAAAGCATGTAAGACTTATACTGTTCAAAGGGAGAAGACAGCAGAACTCCTCTTCTTCTGACCTCCTTAACCTCTGCATGAGTCTCTCACCTCCACCACTGGTTTATATACATTCAGTTCTCTATGCTTGAAGTGCAGAGACCGAGTCACAAAGAACAGCAACTATTTGCTTCAGTGATCCACAACCGAGAAAACTGGAGCCGACCTGACTCTGAAGCCCCGAGAAACCACAAGACATACTGTAAAACACAAAGAAAAATGGCATGATTTACGACGCTTGCTCACGCTCGGTCTAAATTCACGACAGCAAACATAAAGGGTACTGGACAAAATAAGTAGCGCACATTTTAAACAATTATTTAAGACACACTGGAATCACATAGAGACCTCTATGTGTGAAAGCAAGGCAATAATCACACGTGTATCCATAGAAGTTCATCCCTGAACACCTTGGTTCACACTTGGCTGTGTCTTGATACCACCAAAGTGAAAACCATTACAGCTGCATCTTATCCACCCTCTATCAATGACACATCACAGCTTATCATATGACAAATCATATAGTTGCCCACGATTTACATAAACAAACAGCCGTATCATAAGCCCTACAGCTGTCAACCTCGGATTTGATCTGCTCTCATTGTTTGATAGCGTTACCAGCCCCTACCCCCTCGAAAACCTTCACCCATCCCCGACATTACTGCACCCCCCCCCCAGCAAATCCAGAACAGTGCAAACTAGTTTGGAGAAATCCAAAAATCATTACTTAACAAGACAATAGCTTTTGTCCTTTTTGTTTTTCATTGGAATACGGGGGGAAACTATGTGGCGGCTGACATAAGCCTCTTATGTAAATGCAGCTTCCCACACAAACAAAGACGAGTTCAGTCAGAACAGCAGAGTCGAGAGGGTACTGCGTGTGCGTGCGTGCGCGTCCCTGTTCTATCAATATAAGTGAATCGCTAGGGCAAAGTGCTGTGCATGTATGTGTGAAACTCCTCATTTTAACTGTCTGACTGTGTAACAACTGGCCATTCCCAGCTCAATGAAACTCTGCCATGTCTAGACAAATAAGCTCGACTGTTCACATTTGACGGTCTCTTTATTGACACTGAGCACATCCAGCGCTACACTATACAAATACCGAAGAGGGAATTCTCGTGCTCAGTCAAGGGAAAAGATGTAGATGAGATACTGTAAAAATGAAAGCCTTCTGGCATCTCTAAACAAATGAACTATAACTGTTTATAAAGACATGATGGTTCCCTCCAAATCCTTTCATCCATGCCAAAATAGAAATATAATGGAATCTTCCACACAGAGGCATTAGCAGGGCATGCCTGGCACATGCTCCAAACTTTAAACAAAGAAATGAGCATGAGCTAGGTGGAGAAGCATGACCTAGAGAGACAGAGAGAATGATAGAGTCGTTTGTCTCCCTCTGCTCTCCGCTCTGCTCTCTCCCTTCTATTGCCGCTGGTTACAGAGAGAAGTCATGTTTCCTGCAATGAGACACAGTGTAAAATTAATAAATAAAAAGACACGGAACATGTCATCTGCCCTGAAGATTGCCACGGCTAAATGCGTGCACTGAAGCTACTGTCTCAGTACGGGAGGATATAAATTACCTCAGTGCAGCCAATGAATTCCAAACATCCCTCTTTCGTTCTCTGCATCGCTCTCCCTCTCCCTCTATTTGTCTCATTCTTTCCTCTTTCTAAGACCTGTTTGGTGTATGATATCATTTGTCTGCTTATCCCCCCCATTATCATGTTGTTTGAATTACTATCATTACAGCACGGCAGCATCAAAGCCTTGCTGTCGACAGGATCGCGCAGGGCTCACATTGCCTGCAGAGCTGCTCCAGTCAATTCAGTATCTACAGAGGTGGGGATTAACATATTCAGACCCATTCAAATGATACAGGGATGATGCAGGCTACTCTTACAGATTACATTGTGCCCCATAAATACATACATAGATGCGATAATATGAAATACATGCAAAGAATGCAAGCGAGCGCAATGACATTGAGAGTTCGAATGGCTTTGGATGTGTGAATGCATCTGTTTGGTCTTTGCCTAAACGCGAAGAGCTAATTTGCAAGAATTAATTTGCTGCTGCATTCCCTTTCCAACACATGCTCTGCATGCTCGACGCGCTTTATCTGAATTATTTTTTGCCTCTTTTACTGTATTTTGCATCAAGGCAAAAATACCAGCTGCAAATTAAAACAGCTGTGAGTTAAAACCAACAGTGCATCGTCTACTTAATCCGAAAACAAGTACACTACTGCTGTTTATGTGGAGGTTTCAATTATGGGGATAAGTCATCTTTGAGTCAATCCATATCACAAAAGTGGTGTATTATGTCCTTATTTTAGTGGCTAGAAAACTGTGGTGCCATCACTTTAACATAACTGGTAATTGATACATGATTGCTAAAAACATGGAACTTTAGCATCACAAGACCAAACTTTCGATTCTTGGTGCATATATGGTTGCCTGCGAAATGCACAGTTTAGGTGCCTGCACTTAAAAAAAAACAAAAACAAGAAAGAGTTATTAGGAGCATTAAGATCTGATATTTCTTGCTGGAGGGGACTATTTCTATTAGCTGTGCAGGTAAATATCTAAAAGTTTTTCAAGAACAGTTATGAGAAGCTTCTTGCACAACATCAGCGGTGCAACAGCACCCCTAGTGTGTTTTCAAGGACAGAGAGCATATTCTCAGGGTCAGACGGATTATTACTGTGATCTTCTGCTTGCTGGATACACAGCTCTGTGGCATTATGCTGAATTTGATAGTAAATATGATCATAAGTTAAATCATAGGAGAAGATAAGACAATCATGAGTATGTTCACATAAAAGAAAAGGGCCAAATCAAGGATTTACCTAAGGTCACTGGAAAGACAGAAACATGGTAAATGTATACAAGACTAATCAGCTAAATATTTATATCGACTGAGGCACTGCGCACAAAGTATTTCAAATACTACTTCACAAGTCAATGATCCACCATCCTCCTGGTTTTGCAGGAAAAAAAAATTGACAGAACCTGTCTGAATCAATGAAACAAGCGCACACAAACACTCCATAGGGGAAAAGTAAAATTCTACTACTAAACTAGCAGCTACATCATTTTCACCTTTCCCCTGAAAACTGCCTCTCAACTCGGCCTTCTCTCTGCTGGCCGTACGGAGTTCCACTATTTCCTCTCCTCACCTTCCCAATGACAGCCGCGTGGGGAATTGACGGCGAGGCAGACATCGCCAGCGAACATGAAGATATACTTTTTCCGTCTTTTTTTCTCCCATTCCTCTATCCCTCCCTCCTTCCTCCTGCTGCTTTTCCTCTTTGATACGTGAGGGGGTTTTAACCTCTCCAGCTGCTGAGGTTTGGCTGAGTGGCTGGCTGGGGGATCTCAAGGCCCTGCTTGGTATGCACTGTCCATGAGTGCATGTGTATGTGTGCACATATTGCCTACACCACAGTTTCTGCAGACTGGGGGAAGAGCTTCGCGGCTGATAAGGCTGAGCCTGGCTGACCCACGCGGGCCCTTCACAAGCTGTCAGAGCCGTGGCCCTCAGAGGGGGGCCCTTCCATCTGCACTGCCCAAGCCAGGGCTCACCCAGCAGGGGGCTGGATAGGGGTGAGGCTGGGGTGCTACCGGAGCTGGTGGTGGGGGTGAGAAGGGCAGCTCCATATTCATGAAAGCAACACCAAATTTCGTGAACGCTAGAAGATATTGAGTTTTTGGGCTTGTTTTGTGACATTTCGAACTCACCAGCTACTTCTTCCTTTCCTATTTAGCTACTGACAAATCACCAAGTGTTCAGCCAGAGATTAAGCAGCTCCTCCAGCATTATTTGTCTTTCTCAGATCTAAAAAGTCTAGCTTTTCTCATTGTTCTTCATATTCAATTGTGCTAACGAGTTCTAGAGCAAGTAACATACTACATGTCTTGTATGGCAGAAACACATACATCTGTAGACTTAAGCTCAAGGTTTAAACCAAAAACACTAACAAAGAGCTATGGGTGGGTATGCTATGAAGACAAAATAACAACAACAACACCAACAGGCACTGAGACAGACACCCTGAACTGCTGGTGTTGTTAGCAAAGAGCACAGACAGTTACAAAGGTTCAGTGTGATGAAGGGAGTTAGACAAATGGAGTGGGATGGGAGAGGGGGGTGGCAATATGATGAAAAGGATGGGAGGATTTTGCAGTGGCATCCCTGTTGCTCCCGATGCTCCCGTCCCGCTTCAAACTATGCCCGCTGCCTGTCTTTCTGCCTGCCAGCCTGCCATCCTATCTGCCAGTTTAGCAGAGACAGAGAGGCAGCGAGAGCAGCAGAGATGAGCACGGCGATGCCGGGGCGGCACGGGGGAAATCAGCGGGGCACAGGCGCTCCCAGTTAAAAGTGACATGACCTTTTGATTTTGTCACCTGTCACCAACTGCCATGTCTGACTCCACACTGAGGAGTGCCTGCCATCCACCGCTGCTTTCCTCTGCCTCCATCTCTCTGAATGCCTCCCTGTCTTTTTCTGTCTCCTGCTCCCACTCCATCTCCTTTTCTCATTCCCCTTGTCTTTCCAGAGTTACAGTTTTATGAGCAAAAAATGGTGTGACTTCCTGGAGGAGTTGAGGTATAATAGGCAGCGCATTCTCTTTTCCTTCCAGCTTTTCCTAATATTTACTTCTACTCCACCTGCGTTGCGCGTGGCTCTTAATGAGGGCAGATGTCAAGGCACAGTGTTGCGAGCAAAGTTGTTTTGAGATGCAAAATCAAGGAGAAAATAGAACAGATAGAAATCGCAATGAAGACTCGCTCTAAAAATGATACAGTGTTCAAATAACATGTGACAATTCTGACTGGAAATAAACCAGATTTTATTTACACTAACGAACAATACGCTGCTGTCACACACAGCAGAGAAAAGTAAATATTAAACTAGTATTAGTAGATCCTTGTGACCTCAATAACTAAGCTCTGTGAGAATGATTCAAATCACCATGTGGCGAGAGCGGACTTATCATAGTCAGCTATCGTGCCACAGGAGGCGTATATGTAAGTGTGAAGTATCTTCAGGCCATTAAGGTCTTCTCTTCCGTAATGGTTTGGTGGATCCATTGGGTGAATCAATGTAATGGTCTGAAGCATGGGATAAAGAGGATGGTGCTCCAGTGTGACGAAGCCTAATTGCCCGTCATCCTGTGGTAGAAAGAGACATCACCGTGTTCCATATGTATCCTCTCCGACAGCCAGCACTGAAATTAACACCTTCAAAACATCTGGTAAGGGCTTTTCTGGGCCAAGAGAACGGCAAGGAAAGATTTCTTTTGGGATGTGTTCCTGCTTGTTAATCTCGGTGCCCATCATCTATTCATGCAAGCAGGCACACGCAAGAATACAACTCGCTGCTATGACATGCGTGCACATGTATCTAGCAGCCATCTCTCTCATCCAGCAGAGCAGCCGGTCCTCTGCTTGACCAAAGCCCAGTGTGAGGACAGATATAACCTCCAAATTGTCCCAGGTATCCAAACAAGCGTGAGATGGAGAGGTCATCTCATTGCGATGCAAACGGAGAAGCAGAAAAATAGCAAGAGTCTTTCTTAATAATACATTTGAATGCACAAATAAAAGGAGCATCATCCTCATATATTCAGCAAATATTCAAAAACATAAAAGGGTCCTCTTGTTTGCTCAGAGAGCAAGGGAGCACGTTACACCATGACATACAGGTCAGCCAACGGTGCTGGAGAGTCAGCATTCACGGGTCAGAGTGCTACATGATAAGAAAGGAGGTCGGGGACCTTACTGGTGCTGTGCCTCCTTTAATCGCTGTTCTTAAGGACGCTCTGACTGCTTAGCAGGTACCGGTCAAGGTTGGGGCTAGGCTAAGAAGCAGCTGATCCGGGATCTGTTTGCAAAGCAGCATGTAACCGCACAACAGTCAGTGACCCTGAGTGGTGAAATACAGCATGTAAAGAACACTGTGTTTGTTTATTCGCTATAGACAGGGATACGGGTTGTGGTTGTGGTGTAAAAGCGTCGAAGGGTAAGCACGCTGAACCCGTCAGATGAAGCAAGGCCAGTTCATTAGGAAGTCTGTACTCAAGTGTGGGCTTTTTTTTTTCCTGTTTTCTCTCATTCTCTCTCACCATCTCTGTTTCTCTCTCTCAACCTTCAGAGTGAGTTCAGCAGAGATTCCTTTGGCATTACCCTCACCCCAGACTGCTGGAAAACCGCAGCGCTCCGGATGCTGACCCTTGCTCAGCTCAGCACAATGCTTTAATTTGGTGTGTTGTTTAAAGTAATTAGAAAGCCTTTCCCCCTGTTTTCTTTTCTATTCTTTTCAGTGTCTCTGCCAAGTGCAAGAGGGAAACAGTGAGTCGTCCATGACTTCAGCCTGATAAAGATTCGGAAGAGGAATCCACGAGACCCCCTCACCCTCCTCCTCACCCCCACCCCCTGCACCGGGGGAAAACTGTCTGAAAACAAACAGGGACAGGACTCGAGGGATACTTGTGTCTAAATGTGTGTATTCGAGTGTATGTGTGCGTTTGTCTACGTGTACAGCATTTCAGCAAAATAACAAACGCTTCTATCGTACCTTACTTTTGCTTTTAGTCTTATTTGAGACGAGATATTAATATCAGGAGAGGACGAGGCACAGAGCTGATAATGAAGAAAGGAGAGACGGTCCTGCGCGTGCACTAACCCGAAGGCAGTGAGACAGCAACAGAGACAAAAGCGGGGCAGTGATCGCCAGAGAATTTTCTTTGTGTCACCTGTGCACAGCTGCCACAGCAGCAAGAAAGAGGCATTAATAGAGCCAATCTTTGACAATTTCAACTTTCATCAGATGCATCACTGCAAAGACTCACTCGCACAGCAGATTCAAACACACACAGACGACTTTTATCTGTATCTGCACACACAGATTAACGTTCTACACTCGTGTTCGTACCATGCAAACACACACCTGGAATGAATTGTGTAAATGTATATGAGTGTACACTGCAGTCCTTCATATTTATTTGTTATAACCTAGGAATAAAGGGAATATACTAATTGACATCAGACATACACAAACAATATTTAGTATCCATCCATTACGGATGCACCTGCATACAAACCTAGAGCACATTTACTTTAGTGCTATCCCACGATCTTATAGTGCGCCTCTAACTATCTCACCACCAGCCTCCTCAAAAACTCCTTAAGCCAGCGCCATCATCGACACTCCTACCCACACATATCAAGACTGTCAAACTGTAAGAGTTACACTACACACTCAGTTAAAGCTATTGCCAAATGCTGCTCATATTAGACAGTAAAGACATTTAACTGAAGAAGGTCAGATACCAAAGTTAAAGGCGGTGCTCTCGTGTCTTAAAACACCCCGTTCTTGATGATCCTGATGATCCTTTGAATTCAACCAAACACTCTCCAGTCTGAACGACAGTCTGAACGACACTCTGAAGACAGCGATATTAAAGCAAGCTTCAGAGGCAAAACCACTCCCTGGTCTGGTCTAACCCTTGGCATATAAATCCAGTAGAGTAGTTACATGACAAGCCTCAAGACATTAAACTCAAATGAAAATGGTTCTTAGTTGGTGGGAAATATTTTAAGGCGCCCTGCTTTCATCCCAACAAGCCCAGCTGAAGTCAGTCAAATTATGTGGTTTGCATTTATGCTGTAAATACAGAAGATCACGATCAAGTGTGGAAATGCTACTTTGAAAATGAAGCAGATAGATCCTAAATTGTATCTGCTGGACAGGTTTCTTGACCAGGTAAATCTCCAAAAGGAGATTTTTGGATAGGATATAATAACAATAATAATAAAATAGTAAGACAGCACCAGATGTTAAAACACCGAGTTTTAACATCTGACAGTTTTTGTCTTTGCTCGTAAGACCTTTAAGTAGAACTGGGCAGACCATTGTTGTCATACTTAAAGGCGCTTGCCATATGAGAATCAACAGTATGAACATGTCTTAAGGTTTCAACCAAGTCCTGAGGTACTTGAGACACAATAGTCCCTTTCAAGAGAGAAAAGCAATTCCACATGAAGTGTGAGTTACATGCACTTATTGGAATGTGAATTGAGTGCCACATTATGGGGATATGCAACCATTGTTGCCTCATTTTACTTAGGAAGTACACAGAAAAAAAATATCATTAGGTCTGGATAAATACAAGCAGCAGGTAGAGAGACACATAATCATGCCAGGTTTTGTCTTAAGGCATGTGTGGCTATTCTTTTTTTTTTTTTTTGCAAGCAATGTCGCCATCTACAGGTGAGAAAAGTGTCTCTAAAATTAAAGTCTATGTTCTTCGCAAATGATTTATGTTGTCTGTGAACTTACCTACAATAGTAAACCTTTAATTCTTCACTTGAGCGCATGCAGTGAAAATGTGATTTTTAAACATGAACCAAAAACTGGAGTATAACTGCCAGTTTATTGTCAAGAAACACAAGGATCATTTTGCTAATTTCAATGCCATGTTTTTAAATGAACAAATATGGAAATGGAAGCTTATGAATAGAGAAGATTAGCTCTTGAGACGAAACAATAAATCTGCGCTATATGCTATGTAGAGTTCACATTTAATTCTGTAATATTGCAATGACACACAGCTATTAGATTTGGTTCATTATGATGACTGAATTTAATACCTCTTCCAAATCCAATCCAATCTAACCCATAGAATCCCTATGAAGAGATAAATATACACATATAGAAGGCAAAAGACTGCAAGGAAATCGGAAGTCTGTTAACTGGTTATTTCCAAGTGAGAAAAAGGCACTTATTAAAATTAATCACTTCATTGTTCACGCTCATGCCATAGTCCAGCTCGCTCTCTCGTTTTCACTCTCTACTCTCCAAATGTGCCTGGCCATGATTAAAACATGTCTGTTTCTCCATGACATTGCTTTGACATCACTTAATTGGTATAAGAGATAAAAAATAAATGAATTAAATAAATATACTACCAGGTAAGTGGCGTAACATTGCTCAAGGTGACAGCCTATTATTTCTCCCTTTTCTTTGCCTCAAAGAAGGCAAAGTGAGAAATGTGAGATTGCACTGAGAATGCAGCACCTCATGTGGCAGACGGAGATTTTTATTAAGAAAAAGAAAAAAAAAATCGGCAGAGAGTTTTCACATGTGAAATTCAAAATCTGTTCAAAGTTTGTGGCGTGCAGTTCAATCTGAGAGTATATTCTACATTTCTACAGGAAACTGCAACCCTCTGTTTCTCACTTATCTGTACATCAATGCTCATCAGCAGTCAAAATGTTACGTCCCAAATATGTCTGGAAATGTATCATCGCATGATTAATGCAGTAAATCAATGTCCCAACAAAACAGCTGTGGTTGAATTTAACCTGCATTGTATGTGGAAATGGGCTTTTACAGTGAAAGGAAAGAAAGGCGGAGGGATATCAAGAAGCGATGGGGTTACTCACCACATCTTGCCTGGTGTCCTTCCCCGACGCAATGAGCATGTAGGTCCAGGCCAAGGGCAGAAGCAACGCCAGAGGAATCATGTAGAGCTCAAAGTTCCAAACGACAACGACAAAAAGCTGTTGAAAGACACAACGTGAAAACTGCTTGTGAAAGAAAAGCAAAAAGAAATCCGAGAGATCAACGCGGGCTAAAAATGTATATATTCAAGACGCCATACGGGCGTTCATGAGACAAACTCCTGAGAATCTAAGCTGGCCACATGTGCCATATGTGTGACTCAAAAAACAACACACATTCATATGCAGAATCATAAACTCCATGCAGTAAAAACTATTAAATGAGTCTTTGCTTTAACAAAGAAGTAGGCCTGGTGTCAGTGAGCTGAGGGTGAAGCCGCCATGACCCCTTAAGGATTCATTTTTCTGGGTCTCAAAGTTGAGGAGGAGGAGGATGGTGAGGAGGATAAGTATGAGCCGTCAGAGCCTCTATCGTCCATGCCAATCATCTCAGAGTCTGAGGTCATGTACCGTTTCAGCCGCAGCACGTCAAAGCTGACCCTTCTATACTCAACCCCAAACTCCAGAAGATGACCCCCGCACACCCCACAACCCGAGTCCCTAACCCTGTCACTCCAAGACCCAATACCCTCTCTCTTGGCCCAAAAGAGTCGTTCGCCCCATCTCTAACCTCCTCTGCACCCATCTGCCAAAACCATAACCTCTATACCTCCCCTCTCATCACCAAACAAGAAAAGTACCATCTGAAAATTAACCTTTCCTAAAACCTTGTATTCTGGTTTTGGCAGGACTCTTTAGCCTCTGACAACAGATTACTGCGGTGGTTGGGAAGATACGTGTGGGAAAGTAAAATTGCTAATCATGGAAGACTGATGTTTTCTGGCAGCATTGTGTAGATTGTGAGAAAGCATTGTCGATTGTAAATGAAAGGTTGAGACGGGGCGTTTTTCAGGAAACAAAATCTGTCAGAAATAAATAGAGCGAAAGCATATTTATCTTATCGAATAATATCATGTTCAAGTACACAGAGATTTGTCGCGACTGATAATAAAAAAAACTGCAGCAATTATAACAAATGCCGAAAATGCAAACCATGCCTAATGCTTAATCTTTCGCTGTGAAACATATTCAGTGAATTCAAGTACGAGTAATCCATTATTTCAAATATGGGCACAGCAGATTTGAAATTAATTAGTCTGTGTATGGAAAGACAACCTTATTTAACAATCAGTGTTGATGACAAACTTTTAAAAGTGATGAAATTGAGATTATTACTGTATAAAGCTCATATAATGTCTGTCTACCAATTCTGATTTATCCTGTTTGGTTGTGCAAACACCGGCAAGAGTGAGCGCAGGCTCAATTATCAACAACGACACTGTTTAATATCTGCCTTTGTATGTGTGTAATACAGGGTTAATGTGAGTGAGAGGTTCAAGATCTCAGCACCATAGTGCATTCCAGGCTGTTGTTATTGTAGTAAAGCCAGTCAAACATTAAAAAACACAGACACACTCGACTGCTACGTCACAACGGACAAAACACATGCCCCTCTCAATAAAACCATGTTTACAAATTAAATTTTTATCCTCAACTTTTCCAACTTCATGGAAAAGTTCGAAAGGCTCGTATCCAAACTTTAGAGCGGAATTATAACTCCATGTAAAATTAACTAACAGACGCTGAATCCACAAAGCAAAAAAAAAGGAAGAAAAAAAATATAAGACATAAATTAAACATTAGAAATGTCCAGTACATTTGCATAATGCTCACAGCAAAATTTCTTCTTCAAATAAAACCTGAATGGCCTTGGTGAAACAGGCAAATCTCCCCAAAGGATCGCAGTCTTTCTCCGTCTCTCTCAGGCTCAACTTACTTTGTTACATACGCAGAGTCTCTCTCTGATACAGCTGTGTAGGAGAACTGGAAAGAAACTCTTTAATAATTCATATTTGTATACTAATAAGCAACACAACAATTTCCCTTCACTCATCAGAAAACACTGTTAGGATCGTGAAAAAGCTCGACAGCAGAAACTTGCGTACAGACAAACACAATAACACCATTGCGCACGTTTTCCCTACAAAATATAACTATTCTAAAATTATCCATCTGCTCCAAATTACTGTAATTTAGAAATCTGTATGATCTGCAACGGAGATAAACACTCTGACAATTTCTAACTACAAAAATGTGCAACAGAGGTGCAGAAAGTTGACTTCAATTGAGCAAACAGAGGAGCACATTTCTTTGAAACTATTCTAGTAGAAGCTATTAATAACTGCATACTTATAAACGTCTTCACACGCTCTGTTCTATACTCTACTATAAATACCACTTACAGTAGGAATACAGAACAATGCATTTTAAAAATCTTTGCTGTATGGTAGTCTTTTCACTCACATTTTCATCACAGAGCAGAAAATTAACTTGTACTTTACTGTCCGAATGTTTGTTCTTAAACATTGAAATCTTCTTTTTCAAAAAAATAAATAAATTCCTGCTCTTTTCTCTATTTGTCAGAGGCTATTTAACCTGTCATCTGCCTTTATTCCTCTTCCAGGTGGTTAAGGTGGCTGAGGGTGAAGTTTTGACTGGCAGCTAGAGAAACCGGACACCCCGGCTCAGCAGCGGCCGGCCCTGCACCGTCTATGTGCCCACCGGCCAGGCAGCAATGGGGCCCTACAGTGCCTGGACCTTTCCACCGGGCGATCACAGTCACCCCCCGTCGCTCGCTGCTTTTCGCCTGGAGAATAGGGAGTGGGAAGAAGCCTGCTGTGGATGTCAGTGACCAGAAAATAGCAGAGGAGGGAAAAGAAAAAAAAAAGGGAAAAAAAGGACGAAAACATGTTGGATCGAAAGGGGGGAAAAGCTAGATGAAGCTCCAGATGTGGTCTACGGGAATAATTTGTAAATGACCCTTTGTGGCCACAGATACATTATGTAGCGGCCGGTGATGGTTCACAGTGAATATCTGAACACTACACACGAGGAATGCTCATCCCGTTCTTGCTTTGTTTATTAATGCTGCATTCATGGTAATGTAATTTTTTTTTATAATATATGAACACAGTCTTTCTTTGCTTATGTTTTTCTGTATTATTCATATTATGAACGCTCTCTGATTTAGTTTAGCGAGTATGTAAATAAATACATTACAGCTATTTGTTATAAAAAGTGACTTGGACCCTGTTTTTACTTCTCCTGTAACAAATATTTTCTGTAATTATCAAACCTTTTGATAATTACATCTTTTTTTTTTCTTATGTGATGGATATTTGATTGTGCCACCAAAACTACTGTCGGCAGTGACAACTTGAAAACAATTCAAAATTAAGAATTTACTTTTAGACGACAAATCCGTTTAGTCAAAACAAAAGTCCGTCTCTTCTTCTAATCATTATTTGTGCTTCAGTGATCTTCAGTGAAATGCGATAAATTTCCAGGAACAAAACTATTCACCTGTCACAAAACAAAGTGAAATCAGGACTTCCACTGTCAAATCTGCTAAACCAGCTTAGATATAGTTAAAGGCTAAATTTGAAATGGGCTAACTTCACGTCTGAGTATGAGCTGATACTGAAATGAGATGCGTAATTAAAAAAGACAATTACAAAACTAACAAAGCAAAAATCACACCAGTATTATTTGTAACATTTTGGCTAAAATGAAAATAAAACACTAAACAGAACTTAAATTATTTTGACACATCTGTGTAGTTAAGATTTCATTCCAGCTGTAATGTTTAAAGCTTTCTATTAATATTAAAATATTCAAGCACGATAAGCTATATTAAAAATGTTAACAAAAGAGATAGTCAAAATGATTTATTCAAGCACTTAGTGCGGCACATTGAGAGTTGCTTTATTTGTTTCAAAACACAACCCGCGTCCTTGCGGCTCTTTGCCGCAGCACTGTGGGAGGGTAATATTCAGTGCTTTGGCTTACATTAACCACACACCAGGCTAACTTCCCCCTGCTCTGTCTCAGTGGAGTGAAACTGAAGTTTGGATTTCAGAGTTCCCCTTTATCTCTCTTACATCAATTTCCATGCTGGCACTAAGTGTTGCCAGATAGCAACTAGAAGTCCTGTTAAGTTCGAGGGAACAAGAGGGAGGGAGACTGTGTCCTGTTTCTGACCAGACCCACAACAACATTCGGTGGTGCTAGACTGCCCCCTGCTGTTCTCATGCAGAACATTGATCCACAGCACAATTAATGCTGTTCAATCGAAATAAAAAAGGAAGCTCAAAATCACTAAAACTGTTGTGTCAAAGGCAGTCATTTTGCAACATCACAGTTACAACAATACAATAAAGCCTGTGCTATTTGTGATCACAATGCTACAACTTCCCACGGGTACCAATTAGAAATAAGGGTGCTGTATCGCGACTTCGTATCAAAAGGCCTCACATTTTCTGTTGAGTCTCCATCTCTGGTGATTAAACTCTGACTTGGTATTCTCTGTTAGTCGTGCCACTACATTTCAACTATCATTCATTTTGGAAATGAGGAGAACAGTGAAACGTGAAAGCATATCTTTCAAAGCTGTCCCTTGCTGTGGGCAAAGACGAACTCCCTAACTTTAAAACTTTTAAAAGTTAGACAGGTTCTTTGAAGGGGAGTCAAAGGAGCAATTTAAAGAGACCTGGAGTGGTGTGTACTGCTGACTACTATAGTGTCTTCGCACTGTGTATCAAACCACCAGCCAGACATGTGCAAACACACACACATATACACTCCAATAGTTGCTTCTGTACCTGCCTTTGCTTCCCCCCCTTTTTTATTTCAGCAGGGTGAATTTTTATCTAAATGCAAAGCAGGTGATAGGTGCTCCAGTTTCCTCTAGAAGTAGCTCCCTTGTCTGGGCTCTCTTCCTGATAAGAGTCCTACTTTGCCTGACATAAAAGAGCCCGGTATCATTTCCCCTGCCTCCCCAACAACCCCCAGCTCGCTGCCCTCGCCCTTCCCTGAGCTTCACAAAGCTGCCTCTATTTGCTCCCAATTCAGGGCCCAATTGCAGATAAAGTTACAGCAAATTTGTTTGGAGGAAGAGCTGCTGAGGCCTGCGGTCCCTGGGGCAATAACAGCCTTGTCTTGCAGGGGCCGTGGGGAGAGCTGGCAGCAGCAGGAGAACAGAACCCTACACCGCTCAGCCCGACAATGGCCTCAACTCTCCGGGAGGGAAAAGCCGAGGGGAGGGAGAGATAAAGAAGAACAGGGATGCATGGAAGGATAGAACGGAGAGACACTCAGCTTGCAGGTGTGGAGAGAGGAAGCAGACGCTTAACCCTGAGACGGGGAATGGAGACACCACCCACAGACACACACACACGCACACACAAATACACAGACACCACCCATCATGCAGGACAGGAGGTAACTCCAGTCCCGTCCATTGTGCCAACGCCTCAGGCAAAGCTGCCACGGTGGCTGATTCACTGTCGGGATGGGTGGGTGACAACAGTGTGGGTGTGAGAGAGAAAAGAGTGAAAAGCTGCATGTGACACTATGCAATATCTCTACTTCTCACACATACACACTAGACACACGATACACATGCACACACTAAACACAGCTGGCACTAATGGATGATGTGTACATGCGGCTGGTATTTCAGAATTGGGCAGAAGGAGAGTAAGAGACCATGAAGAAAATTTTGATCGTTTTTGTGGAAGAAGTGTCGAGCAGTGACACAGTCTGACAACTGCAATGATGTACTCTTGCGTTCACAAAATATATACGAGCACGCTTAAATTTGCTCCCCCCCGGGCTCACTTAGCAGTTAAGGAGTGCGCACGTTGGTAAGTTTCTCACCTCTCTAGCTATGGCCATGTTTGGAAAGTTAAGTCTAACATCTGGATTAAAAAAAAAAAAAGACAGCCAGACAGAAACACACGTGCACATGTATGCAGACACACATGCCCATAATCACACACAGCAGTACACCTTCATGAATGCACCACCTTGGCCAGATGGCCCCCCATAAAAACCCACTTAAAGAGATGAGTGAAGTGATTAAGAGGCCCCTCAAAGTAAGGGAGAAATGAGACAGGGATGAAGAAATGGAGGGGAGGGAGGGAATACCTGTGTAGAGGAGAGGCCCTAAATACTCTGATGCTTTTAGCTAAGTGCTCACTCCTACGTTAACAGACTCCCAAAAGAGCCGGGGATAGGTGGGTGGACTACAATGACACCTAAATTTCTGAATTTCTCTAAACTATAAAACACTGTGTCCTTGGCCCAGATAGATCGTTCCTCGTCTCCTGAATCCAATCAGAATTTGAATAGTAGGAACTGTTAGAAATGGATATACTACACACTGTGTTAAAAAAAATAAACTTGGGAGGATCTATACAAGGCACATACATCTGTTTGGATGTGCTGACACAGAGGCTGTGCTGTCCAAGGCTATATTTTCTCCTCTCCCCATGTAGATTGGTATTTCTAAAGTGACCTTGTTTTGGGTGAATTCCTTGACATTTTATTTGTCTGACACATTCATTTATTTATAAAAAGATAAGACCCAAGGACTCCCGCCTAGCTCAGTCTTACATGAGAGAAAATACATGCACAAGCCAGCTCTTGCACACAAATGTGCTCACTCACACAAAGAGGAAAATGTTAACTGATCAATACCGTGTCTCTTCTGACCCGTGTCTTGTGATGACACTGTGACCCGCTGTGCAAACACACACACACACGCGCGCGCACACGTACCCTCTGGAGAGATTAAACTGATGTCATCCAGCCAAATGCTGCTAATGTCTAATGTCTGCTGCTGAAGATGCTCTGTGATCCAATGGTAAAGGGCTGGGGCAAGTTGGGTCCACCTGTCCTGTAGCTACTTAAGTCAGGACACTAAACCAGACAGGATTAAATGTCTGCTCTGTCATATTTGGGGTAGAAACCTCCATGCAGCCGCTCGCTGCCCTGCAGGAGAATGTCGTTTTACTGATAGCTCTGCTGTCCAATTACACTTCACCTTTTAATACCAGACACAGATGACAGGGGGGGAGAGAGAGAGGATGAAGACGAGGCCAGTGGGCGACGAGAGAAGGAGCCTGCAATTTCTACTGTCTGCAAGAACAGCTTGTCACCCTTCAGTAGATTGTAGCTGCATTTTCTCAGTATTTGGACATCTGATGGGTCTAATAAAATAGTGTTTAAGCTGCAACACCAACCCTCCACTTACTCCTAGTAAGTGAGACTCAAGGCCAATAGTGCCAAATAAAGTATACGACATGTGTGTGTATGTGTGCAATTAATACAAGAACAGAAAAAAACTTAATCCAGTGTATCACAGCGTGACATCTAAGAGTGAGAGTAACAGTCTGCCTGGGATGCGCTTGACTGTGCTTGAGACATCAATAGTCTCTTGCGTTAGACTGTTAAATTATGAGTGAAGGATACTTGCTTTGTTAACAGACACGGTCCTGCATTCTCGGTGAGCGGTGTGTGCACGTCTCTATCGCGCGCACAAAGTGCAACCAGTTAAATATATGGTTATACATTTAGAATGATCAATAGGCACAGGTTATGTGATTTTTCCAGTGCCAAAAGAAAGGAGCAATTACATTTAGGTACAAATTTCTCCCTACATTACATCTGAAACAACACAGCACGATCCATCAATCAAGCAACTGCACGTAAGAAATAAACATATATTACACACACGCACGCGCACACACACAAATCTACCTGTCATGTTGTAAATGTGCAGCTTTATGTGTGGTATGCCACATTTACTGTGTATTTGATGGGACATGCACATACCACAAAGGCACAGATGCTCCTCTGCGGAGAGTCCCATTCGAAGCAGCTGTTTATGTAGCAGCCCGCGTTGATCAGGACCATGATGCAGCGTCTAACTCGGGTGAAGTTGCGCAAAAGCAACTGGGCGAAAAACAAAAAGGGAAACAACAAAAAGTAAAAAAGTTTATGCAAGCGAGGGTTTAAAGGTCAAAAATGTGCTAAACCGAGGAACGGATCATGGGGTTGTAAACATGCTGTGCGTGATTTATTGCTTCACTGTGAAAATGGTATATCCGGTATGTAAACAACCAGATGGGGGAACGAGGCTCGGTGTGACAGGTAGATGTGTTGGAAATAAAACGGGAGCAAAACGATCCATCTAAGCACAGCTGTCAGAGTCCCGCTGATAAGACACTTGAGGTGACCTACTGTTATAGGGGGTCACTTTTCTCTCTCGTTCACATTTAGTTAAGGTGAGAAATTACCACCATTTAGCAAAAAACACCAAAGTTTTTTCAAGTTATGTTAATCAGCACCATAGCTGATTCACAACATATTCTTATTAAGTCTTAATAAGCAATCTTCTAGCCCTAAAGTGTCTCATTGTACTGTCTTTGTAAAAATTAAATGAAGCCGTCGTAATACAGCTCGACAGTTGCATCTTTGACCTCACTTTGGATTCACTATTACATCACAGTACTTAAGAGCACCCTGAGGATGCCGATGTGATGTCTCTACTTAAACAGCGATATACGTTTTGGCATGGATCGGCCACCACTGCTAACTCACAGTGTTTGTTTAACTCTGTTATCCTAGTGATAAAGTTTAGCACAATAATAAAATAGAAAGAAAATCCAAAGCAGTCCCTGGATTCTCCTCCCTGGGCGTTTCTCCAGGCATTTGGCCAGAGATGAGATAGAACTGGCTAACTGCGGTCTCCCCCTGGGTTGCCAGCCATTCAGGGAATAGCATAACAGCAAGAACGCCAACCACCCAATCAGGTCACCAACAGGGGAAAGTGCTCCCACAGGAAAAAAACTGTCGCTTCACTTTGCACTTAAAAATATTCCAGGGCATTCTTTTACTCCTTGGGAAATTGTGTGTGTTTTAATGTGTGTGTAAAGTGCCTATATAATATGTGTCTACAGCACTAGAATAAGGATTTTCATGTGTTTGGTGGCTTCAATTTATTGATGCTAGCTGATTTGAACTCGTTTCCACTCTGTGTCAATATTTGTTGCCAAACTATGGTTATGATTACTTTGTGTCCACATCAGAGGATCACATTCAGAGTTCAAATCATCCACTTGCACATTCTTCAGCATGTTTACTTCATGTACATGTTATACTTTTCTTTGCTATAACACCAACAGAGATTATTCATTTTTTATTATGTCAATCCCAGTCTGTAGTTATTTTTTTCGATCACTTATGAAAGTGGATAAGTCATTGGTTATGTTAAAAACCATAATTAGAATTAAATCTCGCCTTTGATGTCAGGCAGTGTGTGTGTGTGTGTGTGTGTGTGTGTGTGTGTGTGTGTGTGTGTGTATTTTATGTTATTTTTAGTTCGTGTCTACTCATTGAGCAGCAAGCAACAGCAGGGGAGCTGCTATCACACAAAAGAGTCCTCATGGGGCAATCCCTCCAAAGCAGCGAGTGACATCATCATTGCGAGACGCTGACATAGGTCATCTCTGTGTGTCAGGGGTGAAATGGAGATAAAAAAAGCTCAGAGTGGGCCAAGATGGGAATCATCAGAAAAAGCAAAGGCAGAAACAGTGAGGAAAAGAAGGGAATAGATGGAGGGCTGACAAAAGGTTGGTGTGGGAGCTGGTGTCTGTGTTGTGCTATGTTAGGCAGGGCTGTGCTCGGCTGTGCGTGGTGCAACACTGACTGCTGAGCCCAAACGGTCACTCATATGACACGTCTGATGCGGGCCAGCCCCTACTATTCATCTCTTTGTGGTGCCGCCACACTGAGCAGCGTGACAATGAAGTGCAAAGCAGCAGTGGCAAAGAGGGCCAACTATAAGGATGGCCAATCTACTTATGCACCCCAGAGCTGACAGCTTGACATTTCTATTCACCACTCAGAGTGGATGCGAGGGGGTAGAGATGAGAGAAGAGGGAGAGGAGGAAAGGGAGGAGAAAAAAAGAGAAACAAAATGCTGTTTTTCCTTCAATCATCCTGTTGTATCTTGCCCACACAGTTGTTGTGCTTTACAAGATGCCACTCACCAGGGCTGTTGGTTTTGCTTCAGACAGTTAAGCAGAATAGGGGGTGCGGCGGTGGACACAGATAAAAATAAGGCGGAGTGGTAGAAGACACAGTTTGGCTCATGATGTACCTGCTTGGACACTCGAGGCTCCTCCTCGATATACTTTTGCTCAATAGGAATCAGCGTCCTGAGACCAGCCTTCACCTGGAATAAACACAAGCGGCGGCGTGAACCGCAAATGGTGAGAGAGAGATTAGTATATCTTGATTGTTTCAGATCTTTTTTTAAACAGACTGTGTACTGGCACAACATGGCAGCACAAGCATAGAGCGTGCCCCATGTCAGAGGCTAGAGAGAGTGCGAGAGAAAGCTGCAAGATGGCCGCTAAAGGGACACACACAGCGATGGTGAATGGGCGAACAAAAGCTGCTGAGAGGGAGTCTTCGATAATTAAAGCCAAAACGAGGATGAGGGACAAGGGACGAGGGATGAGACGGGAAGCGAGGGAAGGGGGGTGGCAAAGAGAATAAAGACAACAGCAGCGTAGAAGAGGGGGATGATGCTGGGGAGAACAAGAGAGGATAATAGGGGGTGGGGGGCAAAATAGAAAAAGAAAATCGGGGAGGAGGCTCAAAAAAGCAAAAGAAAGACTTACAGCATTAAAAATCACGTCTATTTCGAGAAAGATGACCCCTTTTGTTGGCCCTGTCAGCTCCTTGCTTTTCAAGGCGTAGGCTTTGCGTTCTCCATTTTGGATCTGTGGGAGAGGGACATGACAGGCGTCTGTCTGGCAATACCCGGCTGAATCGGCTCCCCGGGCCACCTTTGAACCCCAGCTGCTGGCGCTGACAGGGAACCCAAAACAACTGTGGCAACTCTGACAAGTACCTGTTCATTACCCACTGCAGCTCAGCTCTGTCAAACAGAAATTAACTATCCTGGGGAATCGTACTGTACAGCAGAGCACGGGTATATTATACACACAGTTCCTTCACAGGCTTTATTTTTATGAATATAAGACAGATGCTTATGTCTATATATACATTTATTTTTCAAATGACACTGTTCAGCGTCTCCATCAGTGTCATTTTCATATCGTCTCTCATCCCCTAACTTCCGTTCTTCACATCTATCAATCTCTTCTTTCGTCTCAGCCTCTCTTCCATTTTTTCTCACTCCTGTCATCTCTTTCTCTTTCGCGAAATAATAACAGTGTCATAAGTAAAAGCTGCAAAAAATAACCTCTGCTCTTTATATCTCATTTTCATTTTTAGTTTTTGTTTCCCAAGGGAGGCGGAAAAATAAAGAAACACAGAAACAAGCCTTTGACTCACATTTAGTAAAGGAATAGCCACTTTTCCCAGGAAGTCTGCACTTCTGTCTCTGTCCTCATCGTAAACGGTGACCTCAAGTACTGAGTGGATGTCCTTCACATTACTGGACAATACACAAAGACAAACACCAGTGGTACACATACTGAAGGAGCATCACAAATAGGCTTTTGAAAATACTAAATACAGAGAAAACAGGCTAAAAACTGTATAATAAAACACAAGATATTGCAAATGCTTCACATTTCCTCATTACTTGTCAAAAAAATATAAACAGACTTAAATAAAATAATAACTATAAATAGATTTCCTGGTAAAATTCATGAAAATATAAATCTAAACATAGAAGTGAGACGATCAGATCTTTTCACTGCTCAAAATGGTCCAGGACATATTTTTAAAGTAGCAAATGAGCTGATGAAAGTCACAAGAAAAATTGAATAATTTCTATGTACTTCTTTCTTTTTTAATGAAACTGTTTACTCAAGGATACGTGTCACTTTTTTGCCTGCATGCATGAACGTGCAGACATACGGGCACTCTTAAAGTCACTCACAAAGTGAAGACCTTGTTCCACTCTGGGTTCAGGTTTTTGTAGACGGTGTGCGTCTGCAGCCGATCGTTACTCAGCTCCACTACACAGAATGGGTCGCTCTTACCTGGCAAGCAAAAAGAAATAAAAATAAAATGTAATAAAACGAGAACAAAAAGAAGGAAAGAACATCCTTCTAAGTGAAAAGATAAAATTAAATTGAGAATCTTAAGTAATTCCAACAGCTTTGTTTATCTCAAATACCTCATACTGTTAAGACATATACTGTAGCATCCTTCCCTTATGTCACATGACAGTTCCAATACCCTGTACTTATCAGAGCTGTAATGAAATGATTCTTTCATTTTCAGCCCCAATATTATACAACAGTATATCAGTGTAAAAGCTGTAAGCCATTTCTATCAGCATCCCGACTCCATGGACAACTAGAAGATAAGCTTCAGGACGACTGTGCCTTGGGCAGTGGCGAGGAAAGGGTGAGAGAGAAAAGCCAGAGAAGACTTTGAAAATGGGTGGTGCGGAGAACACAGAGGTCGAGGTGCTCTGAAGGCCCGAGAATTTGTGAGCTGAACATAAAGGCAGCCAGTCACGGAGCGTGAGAAACGCAGCTCCTCCGAAGACAGCAGTGAGGGGAGCAGCGGCACGATGGCACGAGTAAACGCAAGCACATAATGTCAAAACTATATGATGAATGAACAACAGAGAAAACATTTCTGCATTTTTTACATGGAGAGATGAATAAAAGCACTTTTAAAAAGATTTTTTTAAATGATTAAAAACCGAAATTGATTAAGTTCGAGGACTAGTTTTCAAGTAATATTTTATGGTAATTAAAAGTAAAAACATACATCCAAATTTGGATTTATTATAAGAACTGAATCACGCTGAAAATTAAGGATCACAAATGAAGGAGTGCTGCTAAACTAAAACTTAAACAGACTTATCATTGTTATATGGTTTAGTATAAAGAATATTCATAAATGCTAATTAATTCCAAGAAAACTTTACTACAGTTATGTAACTGCGTAGAGAGAAAGTGAGAGAGACAGAGAAGGAGCTGCTTCCTCCTCCTGAGAATAGCACACTGTGCTATCCTAATCAAAACCAGTAATGTCCTATATATTCCCGATTTGTTTACTAACATCTCTCACTTCAAATTCTTTGTACACAGAAAACAGCGAGACCGGCTCCCTATGTTTGCCAGCCCACCTACCTTCAGTGAACTAAAAAAACAACAAAACTCTTAATTTTGACTTTGATCATTATGTTTTATTAAAAACTGTCGGGAGCCGCTGCGAATGTTTTTTTCAAACCTATCACTTGAAAAGGCTGGGTCATTAAGTAAAAAGACGAGAAAAAAAAAAATCTCCCTGGCAAATTTCCAGGGAAAGTATTGGGAATACTGAACACTGAAAAGCAGCATTGTTGCATAATAAAACTCGATAAAAAAGAGATTGAGTTCAAAGCCCCTGAAAAGTGTGTGCCCGCCTGTGTTTGTAGGCCATAGGAAATGAGTGTGTGTATCTGTGTGTGTGTGTGTGTGTGTGTGTGTGTGTGTGTGTGTGTGTGTGTGTGTGTGTGTGTGAGCGCCATCGATTAGTGTGATTTTCTCCAAATGTTGTGACAAGGGCAGGACATTTAGTGGGTGTGCAAAGTAAATGTCACTGTGATCAATGCTGAGGCAGAGGCGTTGCCTTTCATATCTGTTTGTGGCGCTCCATTGATGTAGAGTGTTTCAAGTGGATATTGACAGCTACGACTTCTACAGAAAACAAGATACGTTAAAATAGACAAAAGAAAAAAGGCTCGGGCACCTGCTTCTCAGTGCCTCTCTGTTTACACCTCGCCGTCTCTCTTTAAATGCAATTGTTCTTTAAACCACAATTAAATACGGTTGAAATGATTAAACCAGTGAAAAACTTCTTTTTTCGCAGAAAATCTTTCTTAATAATCCCAGAGTGTCCATATCATTCACAATTATAATGTCATTGCCACAGACCAAATCTGATTAAATCTAGATGCAATCACCCAAATTAGGAGATGGAAATTATTTCTGCAGAAGTCCGTCCCTTCCCCCCCATTTTCTCTCTAATATTCTTTTTTTTAATGACACGGCAGGCTGTGTTGCTGCAGAGAGCCAGTTGTTACCGATGGTGAACTTTCACCTTACTGGCCACCAGCACCAGAGGCAGCTGTCTTAACCAATTACACGCTCGGGTTTGAGCTCCACTCAGTGATCATCCAGGTAATGTCTGAGTAAAGCTCCCCCACCACCACCACCACTACCACCACCACCGGGGTCCCATCTCTGTGACAGTGGCGAAGGGTTTGCAGCAAGAAGTGGGCTCAAATTAATTTCAGAGTGCTCTAAGATAAGTGGCAAATGGATACAGTATAAAAATTATGAGGAAGCATACTGTAATTGCCTCAGAGAAAGCTTGGAGTCAGTGAGGAGTTTAAGGTTGTAGAGGCCCCTGAATTATCACAGTTAATTATAATTCATGCTTTAAAATGTAAACCAGTGCATTACCATGTTAATTTTAACAGGTCACTCGATATGAGCTGCAATATTTACCAACCATTCAAGTTGTTAAATGTAGACTTCACTGGCAGGGTACACATTCTGTGTCTCTGGTGATGCTGCTGCGGTAGGTACGCGCATGCGTGTGTGTGTGTGTGTGTGTGTGTGTGTGTGTGTCTCACTATTGAAATGTTCTAAGAGTATAGCATCCACTCAGAGGGACAAGAGCTGGCAGACAAAAGGGATTGTTGGTTTTAGAGACTATTTTCAGTTATCCTACTTGGGCTAGAGTGGAGCTACTCCACAAAAACACTCCAATTAGAGAGAGAGAGATGGCCAGAGAGAGAGAGAGAGAGAGCGAAAGAGAGAGGGGAGGAGTAGAAAGAAAAAAAAAAGAGAGAAGAGGAGACGGGCTGGCTGAATGGGAGAGAGATGGTGAACTCTTTCTCGCTCGCTGACCTCCTCTCTCTCTCTCTCTCTCTCTCTCCTGTCTCTGTCTGTTTGTCTGTCCTTCTGTTTCTCTCTCACCTTGCTCCTGACCCTCTCTTGGTCTGCGTTGTTAAAATGGGGTGTTCATGTGGTGAGGGCTCTTATGTGGCTCTTACAGAGCTATTGTTTCTGCCAGTGACACGCACACAAGCACACACACACACACACACAGCATCAGACTCAAAACAGGCACAAGCCATTTAAAAACAACCCCTTTGCCTTGTCTGTTATCAGTATCAGTCCACTGACTGTGGGGTTAGGCTGCTTCTGGAGCAAAATTAAAAGATTTGCTTTTAAGTTCGAGAGCAATACAAATTTAAAGGCATTTTTACATTCAACTGTCTTAATTTTAAGTCTCTCTGGCTATGACAAAAAAAAGTTGTAATGTTGAGTGTAAAAACATTTCTCCAGTGAAACCAAATTTTTTTTTAATTTAAATTGCTTTTAAACTTTTTTTTACTTTGCTAATCTAATTAATATGTATCCCATGTTATAACGTCCAAACTATTGCAAATGTTAGATACCAGTCCAACCTGAGCACATGCTAAGTAAAATATTACCGCTAGTTCCCAAGGCATGTCATATTTTACTGTGAAGTTAGTCTGTTGCAATAATTTCAAACCTCCGCAGGCTATAGAGATACTTCTAAAAAAAAAAAACATGTTTTCAATAACTGTATCAAACCGGCAAAGACAAATTGAAAGACAAACGGCTAATAAACAATCCGCAGTTTTCCTCCGTTTATATTCCGAGAGGAATTCATGAAGCTTAGACAAACAAACGATGAACTCCCCAATATGGTCGCAGAGCAAATTTATGCTCCAAGTGAAATACATGAACCAGGGAACCATTTGGCTTGCACTCTGACTGCTCCAGCCGCTCCCTGCAATAACCCAAAATCAACCAGCTCCGCTCTGTGTTTGCTAATGGGACTATGGATGTTTCAAATAGAATAAAACTCCAGACTCTCTTTCTCTCTCTCTCGCCATCACACACACACACACACACACACATATTTTCTCCCTTTACTAGATAATACAGAGTGAAAAACTAGGCCTGTCCACTGTAGACCTAATTAAAAGTAAGAATTAATGGAGAATGGAGGATTCAGAGAGAGCAAGCAGAGAGAGCGCGGGAGGAGGGATGAGAGTGATTTGTTGGTTCAAATGTGTACTTTTTCTCTATTATTCAAATGAGCAGCCTGCATCTTTTCTAAAAATGCAGAGACAAATTTAGCGTCCTGCACAAAGTCGACTTTAACTCTCTCTGAGGAGTCTCGTAAAAGATCATCCCTTAAACAAAAATTACGCCCTGACTTTATCTTTGGTGAGATTTATGGCAGATTGCTGGTGGAGGAAACTGCTGTCTAGATGCGAACATTATGCAAAAGTTATTTAGAGCAAAAGATATATATTTGTCTTGATAGTGTCACCAATCAGATGTTCTAGCAGTGCTCAAAGTGATAGCAGAAACAGAAATTGCAAAACATCAGCAAAACTTTTTAAGTGTATAAATATATGAGCATGAATCTAAGTTAAAAATAAATCTATATATAGAAACTAATTTATGGAAATGTACAGCAAATGAGGACTACAGAGGGCACAGCACTGTTGTTTGGACTACAGGTCAGTGTCTTACCTGTGACATCTGCTGCCATTAAGCCCTCAGCCCTGATAACCTTAACTTGGACCACGCCGACATCTTTCAGGTTGTGGAATGACCTCCAGAGGCTCTGAAACATCCCAGAAACAGGGGTGAAAGGTCAAAGAGGATGGCAAATTAGCACCGAAGTGAAAGGCATGTCAATAGCCTGACATTTCATAAAGAGAGGAAAGGGTAGATTATGTCCTTTACCAGCCTTTATTTGAAAATGTAGAGCTGGCATTTATCGAGTCGGGTCTAGTGGAGAAATGGCTGGATTTAAATTTAATGAAATAGTTGTGCATGTCTATTTCAAGCGTTTCCTAATTTTTTACCTTTAAATGTTATGATTTTACCGAATTTTTCGGTAAAGTAGAGGAGCAGTGCTGAAATGACAACAGCAAACAAAAATAATAGGAGTCTTTGATTTCAGAAGCATCTTATTAAGTAGAATAACATCAAAGTTGTACAGACTTTAGCATTGAAAGGGAAATTTGTGGAAGTTTGTTACAATTGTTACTGCACAACAGTTTTTGCTATCTCAAATGCAAAGACATTTATACTCTGTTTTAAAGAAAACTAGCTTTTTACAGAGCAAGAAGTTATTCTATATGGATAATGTGAAAAGAAACAACAACAACACTGAGATCTAACTGATATTAATGTGCCTCTTTTGTGTTTGCTTCACACAGAGAGATAGGGAAAAATATGATAAAACATAATGTGCTGAGGAAACATAATAGGTGACGAATGACTTGCAGGCAAACAGAGCACATGAAGTCTACAGTGAGAAGGGATGCACTGTATGCACAACGTTTCAATAACCAGGACGAGGATGACTGTGTAAAAATGAGTCTGTAAATCTCACGAAGACCTGTGGAGATCATCGGCGCGACCACGAGGCGTGACCAGTCGCGCACACACGCAACCGCAAAGTTGTGCTTTTGTTCACACCCAGATTCTCAGGTATAAACACATGCATAGAAAACCTACACTCGGGCCAAATTGAGTAGCATGTCGGCGTGTCTTAAAAGCAGAGTGGAAATGCACTTCACTTCAATTTATTTCTCTCTCTCTGGCAATAACCCCTTCCATCCCCAAAGGAGTAATTATAATTTAAATTTCAGAGTCAGGGCCAGGCTACAGACTTAATTCATTATTACCAACTCTGTCAGACTCTGCCTGTTTCCAGCGATATCATTGTCCAAACGCTCTCTAAAGGAGATGAGAGGGGAGAGTGTGCGAAAGAAAGAGAGGGGGGAGAAACAGAGTGCGCAAAAGAGAGACATACAGAAAGAGAGCGCGAGAGAGGGGACAACTCTCGATTTTTAAGGCACGATTTCTCTGAAGATACAGCTGCTTGTTGTGATTATTGGTGAGCAGCAAAGAAGGCGGGGGAGAAAGAGGGGAGAAAAGAGTCGGCAAGAGGGCATGTGGGGGGCGGCAGAGGAAGAGGCAAGGGCAAACTAATAGCTGAACAGTTTGTGTGCTAGAGTTCAAACAGTAAACACGCCGCGATCGGAATGATCCAGCTGTTGGGCTGGGGATCGAAGATCAATACTTTTTTGGCAATGATCAAAGTGTGCCTATAGCGAGGAGTATTAAGAAATGGCACGGGGGTCTGGACATTAATCTCTGTAATGTATCCAGTTTTGACTTTGTTATTGGTCAGATTAAAAATTGTGTTAAAGTCAGATTTCAATCAAAAGCAAATGTTGTAAATACGTGTGTGCTTTCCTCTCAATACACAGATATGCAAAAATGGTACAAGACTAAATGATTTCTTTAATGTATTGATGCTGAGACCCCCCCGAAACGTTCCTATGTAATTCAGCCCCTCCTCCCACCATACGGACTCCCTGAGGGGACCTTTAGAGTTCAGCCTCAATCCATGATTGGTAGAAAGAACACACCCGACCTCCACAAGGATTCAAATCCTCATCAGAAAGACAGACAGGAATAGATGGCTTGGATAGACAGGTAGAAGGAAAGACAGAAAAGAGGCCAAGACCGACCCCCCCTACCCCTAGCGCCCCACTTATGGCTCCATCCACACCCTCATCAGCTCGCAGGTGGAATTATGGGGATAAGGAGGAAATGAAAAAGGAGGGTGGAGAAGAAAATTAAAGGACACAGAGTTGGCTTTCATAAGACAAACCCCCGCCCTGTCTTTGACTGACATCCTGTCACTATGATGTCTTCTTCCCGTCTCTGTCGCACTCCGCAGACACATAAACACACAAAGTGAATCAGCGCCGGCATAGACTTATGACTCACTGTCATCTTTTCAGCATGTCACCTTTCATCACCACCGCATAACATTTCACACTCACACGCAAACATATATACATGGTTCTGATTCGCTCTGATTTCATGCAAGGCAGCTGTAGGTTTTGGAGTCAAGCACCCCAGTAGCTGTCCACTAACTTCACATCCTCAGGGCTTAATGGTAAACATTTGGCTCTCACATAATCTAAACACTAACGGGTTTAGATGTGAGCCTAACTGAATGATATATTATGCACTTTATTTGTCTGAATTTTGTGTGGCTGATGATGATAAGCATCTGAAAAAGGGGAAGGCTATTGCCTGACTATACTAAAGCATTTATAGAGTTATAGGTCAGTTGGTTAACAGACACAGTAAAAATTATGTGATGTTCATTGATATGGAACAATCAAAGATTCCCTGCATAGGATTTTAATCGGCTGCCATCTCTTATTTAAAACAAATCGAGCCTGCACGCAACCTGAGGCGTGGTTATAGCAAGAGTTTTTCAAACTGGCATCACCTCTAGCAGCTCTAAGTGTGCTTCTGTGACAACCTGCACAAACTGAAGGCTGCTGTAAACTGTCTGCATCCCCAAAACCTCCTTTATTTTAAGAGTCTCTGCCAAAGTTGCTCTTTGCTCATCTCACAACTTAGCGCAGCCCCTTATTTCACTTCCTGTCCAGGTTGTGTCCTTTTGCTTCACCTTAGAGCAGTGCTCCAAAGTGGGTCGAGGGGTGTGCGTGTATGCGTGTGCGTGTGTATGCATGCGTGCAACACAGCACATGGGGGTGTATGGTGAAGTACCACCACTTTAGTGGAGGTCACCATGTCCTCCTCCTCTCATCCACCCATCTTGTGGCCAACTCAAGCCCATTAAGAGCCATTAGTGTGTGTGCTACTTTGCCATCATAATGCATAAATCTCTTTCTCTCATTTTCCCTCTCTGCCTTCATCCCTTTCTACTTCTGGGAAACAGTAATTAGGGATGAAGGAAAGGTTACAGTGAGCAATAGAACGTCTAAGGTAGTTGCCTATGAGTGAGTGCATTGCACCATGTTGCATATCTCCATTGTCAGATGCATTCAAATTAGTTGGCACAGAAAATCTTGTGTATTCATTTACTCGCACACATGCAGAAGCAAGCGCACGCAGGCACACAGTGACCTGGCAAAAACACAGACACAAAAATCTATTACAATTCAGAAGATATTAATGAGCTCAGTGCTATCAAAATGTCCCCGCACTCAGATGTCTGTTATCGTATTTCATCAATGGCCACAGATTGAATTGGGGAAAAAACCAAACAAATTGCAGCCATTTGAGGTGCGCTCGTAGCGTTTGTGTGGAACAAAGTGACAAGGACATTTCCAGTTTGGAACACAATGATTCTCTAAAACGAAGACAGTAATATCTTCTTAAAAACTCTAGATTTACATGTAGGTGTGTTTGCAATCCACTGCTACACCTAACCTTAAAGTTATCTTTTGTGCGCCTTTTCATCACGAGCAGAGTGTCTACGCTGCCGAAGGGTGCGACAAGCGGACGATTTTGAGTTTTCTTATGAAGGTATCTGCTTTTCAAAGCTGCGATTCCCTGCCATTTTATTAGTTACACACAGGTAGACGCTTTTTTTTTTGCACATGTCCATACATGTGAGCTTGTTTATGGCTAGCAGTAGTGCATGCTTTGTGCAGGCTTGTGCTGGACAGCTGATTTTTCAAGCAGATAATACCAGTCGGTAAAAATGTGCCTACACATACACCTACGCCTGCACACATCCACACATGCACACACTGGGCAGATTAGTAGGCTTTGAGCAGCACTGTTATGTATTACTGGTGGTACTTGGTCTTAGCAGTGCTCTTTGATAAGGTACATCTTTATTAAATTCTCCAACTGAAAGACTGCCAGTCTGAGGAAAAGGAATATGTTAATAGGTAAAGACCATTCAAGTCTCCAAACCGACCTCACCATGCCCCTCCATCTGCAACCCCCCACCACCTTCCTTCACCCTCTATCTCGCCATCCCTTCATCTAACAGGAGCCATAGCGGCAACAGACAAAGAACTGAGGTTGCTGGGAGAGCAGGAGAGAAATGGAGAGAGAGAGGAGTAGGAGAGAGAAGGAAGCAGGAAAAGAGGTAGGTGAGGAAAGTAAAATGTGTCGCCTTCAACCGAGCAGAAAAACGGGGTCTGCATGAGTTGTGAGAGAGGTGAAATAGCTTTTTCTTTTCATTTTACACGCCTTCCCTTTTCGGCGCAACCCTCACCCTTTACCCCTCGCCCCCTATTACACACATTCAGGCAAACACACATACACGCACCCATTCTCCTAGCCCTCATTTTGTGACTGTCAGGAGAGGCACAGCGTGTTTGTGTCTCAGTCCTCGAGCTCCCCCCTCTGATGTTGTGTGGTTTCTGCAACGCGTAGCAGAGCGGTCGACCTCCCGTGGCTAGCCAATAAGGCACCGCCACGGTTATGTAGGTCGTGGCACCGATGTTCGGCAACTGCAGCTTAGGCACACATTGAAAGAGGCATACACACACCAGCTAGGATGTGCTACTGGGTACCAGTTCAGATGTAGAAATCCAAACAAATTGTCTAATCTCACAAGTACCGACAGCCCGGGTGAAAACACACAGACACGTATGATACACCCACATGTACACAAGCAGATCTGTTTAAGTCAACATACGTTCCAACAACTCGCCCAGACAATTAAATCCAATAGGTCATAAAAATAAATAAATAAATCAGGGTGAAACTCAAATTAACCAATTAGGCAAACAAATATCCTACATATGGTAAAATGAAATCTTACAGTGAAACAAATTTGGCTGCAGCACTGAGAGATAGCATGACACATAATTCTGTTGATGGACAGAGAAATGTCCCCTGTGTGGAAGCTGTCACTGAATCAAATCCATTTAAGTGTGTGCGTGTGTGTGTGTGTGTGTATTTTTTGCATCAAGATGTAAAGATGACAGGGTGTGAAGGGTTAACTAGACTAAGACAAAGACACAAAACCATTGTGTTGAGTGGAGGGCCTCTGAAGCAGATGGGGCCTTAGGGCTCTCTCCCGCTTGCTCGTTGCCCTTCACTTTCTCCCTCACTGTCTGTCTCCCTCTAGCTTAACGATAACTGGCTTATGAGCTCGGACATTTTCAGTCAAACGACTGAACCCGCTTGCACTGCTTTCTTGACCTCTCAACCCCCGTATCCGTTTCTGTATCTCCTACTCTGTTGCCTTTCACATCATCTAATTATAAATCAAATCTAAGCACACTGGCTTGTGAAAAAAGACATCTTGATGAGAGAAATTACTCTTCACAAAATGTGATTGGCCATTTTGCCACACTGTCAGGTATATGTCTATATACAAATACCTATAAGTATATGGATATAGAGTAGCTCTGATGTAATTTCTTTTCCTAAGCGCTAACATATTGTGTACTTTCCTCACAAAATTATTAACGCAATCACAGCTTAACGTAAGCTCAAATGCTAACTCACATATCTCTGCTTGATCTGGTGCCGCTCGTGCGGGTCATCCAACATGTTGACTGACAGGTCTGAGATGGAAACAGCAGCAGAAGCAGTGAGTGTAACCAGCAGCACCAGAACACCTTCACCTTCTTCCAGTGGCAGGTCCAATTTGTGTGTGTGCTCTTTACTAAGAAGCGACAGGTCAATGGTACACCTAGAGAAAAGAATAAACAGACACAAAATGAGAAAGTTGTAGACTTTGTGATGAAACTGACAATGAAACATACTGCAGGCCTTATATACTAAAAGAGACAAACAAAGTCATGGTAGGGGTTTGTGTTTACAGAAAGAAATGTGTCTAAATTACTGCAGAGCGCCCGTGAAATAAAAGAAGAATATAGAGAATCTCAGGTTTCTTTTGTTCATTTTTTATCACCTCACTAACTGAAGTTAAGCATCACTTAATAAGCAAACATCTTGTGTAAGATAAAAGCAACAGACGGAAATTCAGCCAAAGCTGACACCATTAATACCTTTTAGAAGACACTTGAAAGCATCTTCTCTTGATTGAATTGATTTCTTAGCATGCCTTTAATATATCTACAGCTAAAACAGAGGCAGGCCAACAGTAATTGCTTTACTTGGGCCAAACAGTTCAAAGCAAAGGTTTGCTCAAGTACATCCACTCTGACGAAAGACAAATGAAAGAAATCATTCTCACTATGAAAGACTGTAGGGCAGTGTTTCAATATGCACAGGATTGAGATGCTCTGCAATAATCAATGCTGAGAATTAGGCAAATAAGACAACTTTGTACTAAAACTAACCCTTACTAAAATGCACCTTTTATCAGCCTGAATAAGCAGTAAGCCTTAATCAACCATACAATTAAAAAAAACAAAAAAACAAAAAGCAAACAAAACAAAATATCCAGACGCTCCGGTAAAGACCATCGTACCGTCCCATGAAGTCGTCCTTCTTGCCAGCATCTTTGTCCCAGACTGTAATGTCCACAAAGCCTCCCTGCTCATCGTACAAGTGGAAATCAAACTGTTCTCTCCACTGAGGGTTCAGCGTTTTTGAAATTGTCTGAAAAAAAAAAAATCAAACAAGGACATTCACTCTGCCCATGTGTCCATTTGTTAATGTGAGCTATAATTTGTTAGATAATATATGAGCTGGAACCGCTATCAAAATAAAGAGAGTCAAATAAATAGTATAAAGAAATAACAAGTAAAATAAAGAGCATAAAAAATGTAAATATGCCTGCAGAAAGATAACACACAACTAGAGCTGATTTTAAAGACTGATACTGATATTTGGTGACTCGAAAATTATAAAGTTTTATCAAAATTCTATAATCTTAACATCATCTCATTCGTGTGGCTTACCTTACTCTTGTACTTTTGGTGACCCATCCTGAATTTGACGTAAGGGTCACTGAGACCATTGGCATCCATTGGCTGCAGGCCATGGCCCTCTATGAGACTGATGCTGACTATACCTCGCCATAACTGGGCTTTTCGGTGTACATCGGACAGACGCATACTCTGATACTGCAGCAATCACACACACACACAAACACACACGTACACATTTATACATTTGCATGCACATAGAAACAAACCCACAAAATAGAAGAAATTGCAGCATTCATCAATTTATCAAGGCTTGCATACACTTTGCACTTCATTCACTGGAAAATAACCGATATCAAATGCATTGAGGCGACACATAAAGAGCAGGCACAAGAAACAAGATAATACTTGAACATAAAATGTGGTAATTCAAGGTAATTTGCTATGTATGAGTTCACCTGACATGCCAGGGCCTCACTATAAATTACAGCACTGCATTATCCACTTACTGTGAACAATTTCTTGGCAATGCTAAAAAGCGTTATTACTGTGAGTATCAACATTTCATCCATATTTGTGCAAAAATGCACAATATGTATCATAACCTCCTTTTATTCTTAAACAGGGTACAGCAGCGTGAATATTCATTTTTATTGTACATATTCTAAACATTATGTTAGAAAAAGGAATAAAAGGGAACAGACTTGTCAGTTTTTACTCCAAAACTTGGGGAACCTCGCAGTTACTTATAGTTTTCCTCTGTACAGTACATTATTATTCCATCTGGCTACTGTAAACTACTGTAATTCAGATTGATTATTCTCCATATTTTAAGTCTTTTTTTACCCTCAACACTTTTCTTAGCACTTACAGGCCTATTTAACCTCTCTTTGAATCGTGTCAGTATCCTTCACTAAAACAAAGAGCAGGGTTATTTATTTGTCAAACAAATACACTTCCACTTTCTCCCTCTGCCTTGCTCTCGCCTCCTTCCTTGTTAGGAAGAACATATTAGCATAGCTTTTGTTTTGAGGGTGAATTTCATTAAACTCTGAACAAACCCTGCCTCACAAGCGCAGGCCTTTGATCTAGAGATGGAGCTTCTTAATTTCCATTCTCCAGACATTAAACATTGGGAATAGCTCCCTGCATTAAATCCAACCTCCCATACAGCAACTCCCACATCCTCCATGGCTCCCGTTCACTGCTACCAACACGCTATATGCTAATGATGAGAGGTCGCTGTTATGTCCTACTGTATTAGAGCACAATCCCTTTTCCCTTGCATCCTTCTTTTTTGTTCCCACATATTTGTTGTTATAGAAAACCATGGGCTATTTGGATTAGGAATCCATATCTCACTGCCAGAACACAGCAGGATGGAGCGCATACACAAAGATGTTCACAGGCTGAAAGTCTTTTAATACAGTTTAAGAACTAATACTGTGTTGCACAGGGTTAAACTTTTGCCAGCCCTCTCGAAGCAGAAAACATATAAAAAATATTCCCAAAATCAGCATTTTGCCCTGTGGTAAAGTTAGAGAGACCTGTATTAACATGCCTCTGCCTCCTAATTATTATTTTAAAGTTTGCATCTTCTACAGTGGGTTCAATAGTCATATATGCTTCTTTAAGGAAGAAGCGGTGGTGTAAAAATAACTATGTACTGTATGCAACACAGAGGCAAGCAGTGCTTTTTTGGTGGGGTAGCAAAAGCAAATAGTTAGTGTTTCAGTGAATTCCCGAGTCACAGGCAGGGTGGCACAGTTTGAAGGCTTCAAAGGCTTGGTTTGGGGAGGCACGATACAGCAGGACGCCTGCCCATCTCCAACCAAACATACTTCAAATGTCTCTTGGTGGATATCATAAAGTTTCTATCTCAATAACACTAAAAGTGAAATGTGAGTAAAAAAAACAAACAAACAAAATAAAAGTGTGAATAAACTCAATTTTGAGCTCAAAATTGTTCCTGTCACTAAAATTGCTGAATTGAAAGAACAGACAAGGTATGTGCATCATGCACGAGCCAGTAAGAAGAAGCGGAACATCAAACAGCATGCTTTCTGTTCAACCTCACAGCCAACAAGAATCACAAAAAATGAAATCAAAAGTTAACAGCCCCTTATGTGCGGCAAGATGGGAACTCATAATGACGTCAAAATGTTTTTTCACTGGATGGAAAAGGGGTCTAGGAGTGTCCTGTAGTCAGTAAAAAAGTCAAAAGTCAACAATACTTCATATCTCACAGTGTATTTGCTGTAGAGGACTTCTTAAAAACCCCAGAATAGAAATCTGCCTTATTTTCCCACATAATAGCTGCAATGCACTGCAAATCAAGGGTGGAAGAAGCACAGAGATCTCACTGATGAATGATTTGAACTGCTTCAAAGTGTAAAAATCAGTGGAATCACAAAAAAGAAAATTCTGAAGCTGCATTATTACTGACTGATTTCACAAAAATGGCACCAAAGTTAGCAAGTTTTTAATAAAAGTTCTAACAATTATTGCTGATCTTTACAACTAGTACAGCAAGTGCTCTTGAAAAAAAATGCTACTGACTGTAAGGTATTTCCTCCACCCTTAATATTTATATCACATATAGTTAGGTCCATACATAGTTGGAGAGCTGTTCACAGAAACATATTTCAATTATAGTTCTATAATGGACATGGACATAATGTGCAGACTCTAAGCTTTAATCTGAGGGTGTCCACAGTCAGATCGGATGAAGGGTTTAGGAGTTTCAGCTCCTCCTGCCAACCTCTTTTTAAAGTGACTCAAAGGCTATTTCATGGGCAGATGGTGGATAATTCTTTATTATGTCATTATCATTCAAGCAGATAAAAGCCCTAGAGTTGATTTGAGGTGTGCAGCTTGCATTTGGAAGATTTTGCTGTGAACAGACAGCATGAGGTCAAAGGAGCTCTCCATGTAGTTGAAACAAGCCACCCTTAAGCTGAGAAAACAGAAAAAAAAAAAAAAAACATCTGATAAACTGCTACAATATTAGGAGTAGCAAAATCTACAGTTTGGCACATCCTGAGAAAAAAAAGAAAGCACTGGTCAACTCAGGAACGCAAAAAGACCTGGACATCTATGGAAGACAACTGTGGTGGATGATCGCAGAGTTATTTTCATGGAGAAGAGAAGCCCCTTCACAAAAGCCTACCAAGTGAACAATACTCTCCAGGAGGAAGGCGTATCGATATCCAAGTCTACCATGAAGAGAAGACTCCATGAAAGTAAGTACAGAGGGTTCACTGCAATTTGCAAGCCACTCATAAGACTGTGGCTTATGAGTGGCTTGCAAAAAAACCAAAAAAAACCCCCAAAAAAACCATCTAAAAAAGAATATATATAACAGTTCTGGAAAAACATTGTCTGGACAGATTAAACCAAGATCAACCTCTACCAGAATGATTGCAAGAAAAAAGTATGAAGAAGGTGTGGAACAGCTCATGATCCAAAGTATACCACATGATCTGTAAAACATGGCGGAGATAGTGTGGTGGCTTGGGCGTGCTTGGCTGCCAGTGGCACTGGGACACTAGTGTTTATTGATGATGTGTCACAGGACAGAAGCAGCCAAATGAATTCTGAGGTGTTCATATACGTACTGTCTGCTCAAAACCAGCTAAATGCAGTCAAATTGATTGAGCATTTGGGCATTTCATAATACTGAAACACACAACCATAGCAACCCAGAAGTTTATTACAGGCCAAGTCTGTCGTCTGATCTTATCCCAGTTGAGCATTTCACTTGTTAAAGACTAAACTTTGGACAGAAAGGCCCACAAACAACAGCAACTGAAAGCTGCTGCAGCAAAGGACTGGCAGAGCATTAAAAAGGAGGAAACCCAGCATCTGGTAATGTCCACGAGTTCAAGCATTCAGGCTGTCATTGTCAGCAAAGTATTAGAAATGAACATTTTATTTTCAGTTATTAAATTTGTCCAATTACTTTTGAGGCCTTGAACTGATGGAATTGTGTTAAAACGATTTCGTTGCTCACATTTTTATTCAATGTTTTTGTTCAACACGCTGAATTAAAGCTAAAAGTCTGCACTTCAACTGCATCTGAGTTGTTTCGTTCAAAATTCATTGTGGTAATGTACACAATCACAGTCAGAATAAAGTCGTCTCTGTCCAAATATTTACGGACCTGACTGTATGACTTGCCTTCACATGTGCGAAGAATAGTTCACCTTTAAGCTCACTTGCATTCCAAAAATGAGCTGACATAACCTCAGCAGATGCAAAGTATATTGCAGCTTGTGGAAAATAAGCTGGTGACAATGAGAACTGGAGAAATATTAAAGAAAAAAAAAACTGCCAATACCACATTTGTGGAAGGAGGAAACGGAGGAAGGGAGGGGGGAAGGGCCACGGAGACTCCATCCATGTACCAGAACACCAGTGAAGAAGGACAGGTGAGGTGCAGTGCGGTCGGTAGTGGGGTTACAGTACAGTTAGAGGTTTCATGAGTTACATGCTGTTTTAGTTTACCTTACTAGATCGTTTCCAGTTCCTTCTCAAAAGCATGGTCTGTAAATGAGACAAAGCGGTTACAGAAAACCCCCCAGTATCTCCCTTTAAAGGCTGAACGGCCAGAGGTTAAAGGGCATGGAGGTCAGTGATAGGGGTGTGAGGGGGACAGGGAGAGTAGGGCAGCCACAATCATGCAAGTTAAGTGAGTGTACAGTATAAGCACTCTATGGAGTCAGAAATTATTTATTTGTATAATATACACTGGTGCCTGTTGATAAATTTCACACATTTTAATAATTATTTTCTATACACTTGTTCTTCCTGCCCTTTTCCATCGTAGACCCAAGCAAAGGCAGCACCTAAAGCTCTTACCTGCTTACATATTTGAATTATTCTAATTAAGTATTTCACTTTGCTGGACACACAAATAGATTTTGTGGTGGCAAGATATAAAAATCTCCTTAAAATGCATCGAGTCTTCTTCACTGCCTCGCACTATGTCACAGATTTTGGCCCTCTCTGTTTTTGAGAAAAAAATGAAGAAATAAATCCCATCGTGTTAAACAAACGCTCATCAACTTTAATATAACTGAGTAAAGTCCCATTGTTGATGCTGAGTTGTCATCGGTTGCTCGGGGATCTCAAAAAGCGAATTAAAGTTATATATTCCATCTTACAGGTTCGTACCAGTAGATGGCAACAGAGAGAATTTATTACTATAACCTTGTACTCAATTTTTCACAGTGGGAGAAATCCAAACTGGTGCTTAACCTAAATAGAGTTTATTTGTTCTGTCAATTGTGGACTCTCTGAACTACAGTAGCAAATAAGCTGCAGAATTAAGACATCAGATCAAAAGGAATAAAATATTTCCCCCATGACTCTGCCTTGGTCTGAATCGAGCATGCAGGGGTCCAATTAACCAAACAAATAATTGAACATAAATAAATGCAACTCCGAAATCCATTGCACGTCCGCAGAGGCACGAGCTAACATAATTAGGAAAGAAGATCCAGTGCTCTTTGAACATGCAACTTTTCCACACAACATATTCATTACACTTTAGTTTATGCATATGTATTTGCTGAGTTGAGTTTCTACTAAGTGAGGCTGAACGAAACCAGCACATTGTTCTTTAGCACAACTTGAACTTCATTTATGTCCTAAAACTATTGACCTTTCTAGTGTCTTTCAGAAAAGTGATGCTAAAGTGAAGGATTAGGAATATGATTCATCCATGTTGATCTACTGTAGGGATGCGATACTCTTTATTTTAAAATAAAAGAGTGATTCCCCCGAAAAAGGAGGATTTGTGGTGTATGCATGAAAAGACAGAGATGAATGAAAAATCAGAGTTATTATAGATTTCCAGATTTCTTACAGCATCCCTCACGTCTCCCTCCTTTGGTGTCAGAGTAACGGATAGTTCCAGGCTGCCCAGGTTATGTTCAGGGTACTGTGGGTCCTTCAGGTCCAGTGTCACGTCCAGTGCCCTTTGGAGATAAACAATAAGCCAATGTTGTTTCCTGTACATATATAGTGTACAAGCAGTAAAATGCATTGTGGAAATCTGATTAAAAAAATTCACTCTGTGACGTTATTAGTGAATTTTATGTTAACATCAACACAGCCAACATAAACAAGTTATCGAGCTAATTTAACCTTTTACTAATTCGCTTTCAAGGTCTATACAGTTTTTACGGCAGGTGTCTTAACTTGTCATAGGTGTAAAAGCGCTGAGTTATACTTGCTCTATGACCTCTTACATGAGGTCATATTCTCCTCTGTAAAAACAGTATATTGTGTAAGCTGACTTCCCATCACACTGATTGCCTACTAGGGCAACCGATTAGACTGGACTCATCATTATTATCAGAAATAACACCTGCATATAGCAAGAGTAAATGTGTGCTGTTGCCAGTTTAGATTCACCCAGCCCCTATGTGACTAGAAATAAAACAAGCCAAGGTAACCAAAGTCATATTCATGTGCCTTTTCCCTGAGATGTTCACACTATATAATGCAAAATAATCAATTCCACTTGAGATACTATACTTTATACTGTAACAAACGGCTGTAAAAACACAGTACACTTAGATTATCAAAAATATTGATGGATCTGAGCTACTTTACAAACTTACATTATTCCTTTTGTTTTTGTAAGCTTAGATTTAGATGTACAGTACTTATAAAGCCAGTTACTCGATAAATTTTACTGTATTAAACTCTTAATATAGATTATAATGGAAACACGAAAATGACCATATGATACCAGTCTATCAGCTCATTGTATTATAAAGGTCATGTTCTATATTCTATGTTCTATATTATATTTAATTTTACAGTAACAAACTGTAAAAATAAATATGTCTGTACATTACTTTAAATAACAGGGATATTTGTTGCAGTGTATGTCTGTCTATGGTTTCACAGGCAAACGTTTAGCTTCATGAAAATATGAGCTGAAGTACCAAAGATTGCCACTAGAGGGAAGTCAAAGACTATATCTACTTGCTAGTACAGGCTTTGAAGGCAATCCATAGATACAGAGTCAATCAGACTGCTTACTTAATAGGGAATCAAAAAGACTAAGGGTGTAAAAGTGCATTAAAAAAAAGGCAGGTAATAAAATATTATAAGTCAAATAAGAGAAAGAGACCTCTGATGTTCCAGTGACTCCAGATAGAGGTATGCTGAGCCCATGAAATCATCCTGAAGTCCAAAGTCATAGTCAAAGACCTACAAAGGGACAAATATAAAGCAGCTACTTTAAGTACAGCAATGGTACAAATGAAGACCTTTTACCCTTTATAACTTCTACAGAAATATTTAACATTAACTTAAAGAAAGACATTTTAGAGCTAGGTGACATATAGGCAGCACGGTGGCACGGTGGTTAGCACTGTTGCCGCACAGCAAGAAGGTCCTGAGTTCAATTCCACCATCAGGCCGGGGTCTTTCTGTGTGGAGTTTGCATGTTCTCCCCGTGTTTGCGTGGGTTCTCTCCGGGTACTCCGGCTTCCTCCCACCGTCCAAAGACATGCAGTTTGTGGGGATAGGTTAATTGGAAAATCCAAATTGCCACTAGGTGTGAGTGTGAATAGTTGTCTGTCCCTGTGTGTTGGCCCTGCGACAGACTGGCGACCTGTCCAGGGTGTACCCTGCCTTTCGCCCTATGACAGCTGGGATAGGCTCCAGCGCCCCCCGCGACCCTGAAAAGGATAAGCGGAAGCGAATGGATGGATGGACTTATCTTCTGTACCTTTACATACAGTGGGTCCCTCAGGGTTTCCACCAGAAGGCTAACTCTCTCATCCCACACTGGGTTGAGGTTCTTATGGATGGTCTTGCTTCTAAACACTTCCTTCCCTGCAATCTTAAACTTCACGTATGGATCACTGGTCCCTAAGAAGAAGAAAAGCAAACACATAAAAACACACAGTCATATGTGATTAAAATACAATTCTGACATAGGCTGTCGATTTAAATATTGATTGGACAAAGGCATTTTTCATTTTCCCATTATTTTAATGGTCAAACTGGCATTACCTTCTTCACTTTGTGGAATTTACTGAAGAGCAGCAACTCTTTTGTGAAAAAATATTTGCTTCTGCCCACTGATAATAGAGTAATCAGGACTTACAGGATTTTGTCAAAATAAAAATAAATAAATACTGCCTCTGCACAATTTCTTAACATGAAAACTGTATTTTTTAATTTTATTTATTATTTTAGACTATTTTTATTTTGTATTATTTATGCCAAACCCCCTCAGATCAATTTTAAATACAAACATATGAAAAGCTTGATATGCTACTGTGAAGCAGGCTCGGAGAGAATCGGCCACGTGACTCAAAGTTACGGTCATGTGATACAAATATGAACGCTGGCTTTATATGACCACTAGGTGACGGCATTGGTTCGTATTGGTGTTATTCTGTGGAGCACAAACTGCAAACAGGCACCGATGCTTACAATGAATGCAAAAACAATTAACTTTAATGGGATCAACGAACCAACCTAACAAATTTCCCACGTGTGGGAATAAAGGTTATCTTATCTTATCTTATGTTGTCTTATATTACATGGAAGCAAATAAATCTAATTTTAACCCATACAGAAATAATTTTAGATCAAATCAATAAAATGTTATTTTACAGCTGTATCCCATTACTTAAAACACAAGCTGCACTCTGAGAGGTTATGTGCACATTTATACATGACTGGCTGTTAAACTTCTCGTATGTATCCACATGTATGTGAGCTACTTAAGCACTGATTCTACGATTCCTCAACAAGCATCTATATTGTTCAGGACAGTAAACCCTTCCCCTTCAGTCAATTAGTCAATTATAGTTTAAGGGCTTCACATACACAACAACACTGGGAAAAAAAACAAATTAAAAAAAATATTTATATATACACACACACACCCACACACACACACAATCCTGTTCAAATAAGTATTTAAGGAAGAAAAACTACTCTGTAAAGCCACTCTTAATGTGGCTGTACCTGACAGTGAGTAGTACAGTGGTACAATGAAAAGCACCAATGCTGACTCTATTCCTGTTAAGTCAAAACAAAGTTTAAATGCAAGAGCAAGGAAGTGTGTCATTAGGAGTTTCCTAAAACTGTTGGTAAAATGTGCTTCCTGAATCGAGGCTGTTTCAAAGTTTGGGGAATGAAAACCAAACTGCATCCTCAACTATTTTGTCTCTCTGCCTAACAGTTTGGCAGTGAAGGATCTCAGGGAGTGAACTGGAACATAACATGACAGATTGTCAGAAATGTTCGATGGTCCAAGACAGTGTAAGGCTTTATATACAAGAGCCTTTTAAAGTGGATTCTGTACAGTACTGGAGGCCAGTGCAGAAACTATAGTGACTTCCTCTTGGTTACTTGTGTTAGTGAACCTTGGAACCTCTAAATTAGCTACAGCCTGCTAATGTTTTTCTTTTCTTAGAAAATCCAGCCAAGAGAACAGAAATAATCCGGTTTACTGTAACTAAATGTATGAACAAGTTTTTCTGAATCATGGAGAGTCATTAAGGATTGCACTTTGGAGACAGTGAAAAGAAGCACATCTTGGTAATGAAATCTAAATTATGTGGGATTTGAAAAAAGAAGGTTTAAAATAACTCCAAGACTCTTAACTTGTGGCTTTAGTTTGTCAGCTGCCTAACTTACCACAAATGTACAAAGTTACAGTGCATTTTGAATGTGTCCCAATGCCAGCAGTTTTTGAAGACGAAAACAATTTTATTGTTGCAAAGTTATCATCTGTTGTCATTTAAAAGTTCCTCGTCATTTTTTTTTGTCTTCATTTACTGCATATCTGTTTTCAAGCATTTTCTATATCTACCCAAGGTTTTCTTATTTCCCCTCTGTTAATGAGTCTGCTGGGGAGTCTGTGCTTATCTAACATGATGTTCTGAGAGTAAAGGGTAATGTACTCTATACAGATTGTTAAAAAGAAAAAACCCTAGAGGCAAATTTAGTGATATTGCACTATATCTAAACAAAATCTGTTTGACTTGGGTAACTATAATTATGATGTGTAATATCTTCCAATGAAACAGTACCCTGATGTGACTGTTTATACAGTACGTGACTTGAATCACTGTTGTGCTATCATCCACTGTGACCAAAACACCAAGGGAGGGAATGGTAATATCGAGCAATTCTGATTTATCTACAAACAGAGATGTGCAGATGCACTGCACGTTAACGATACTTTCCAAAGTCAAAGGAAAAATGTTGACTATATGTTGTACATTAACATATGCTAAATATTGACAAGCAACAGAGATCAATAGCAGCCACAGAGCATGTCTTTTATATCCAACAATTTGCTCTGTTTTCTCTTAAAGAGCTTGAACTGCTGACTGACAGCACGGGAACTAGTGGATAAAAGCTTCTCTGCTCAGTGTTTGCACGTCTCATCAGTTCAAGATAGAGTCTTTCCCTATCATTAGCATGACAATACCAGCGAATATCTGACTCCTACATAACGACATTGCTGATGCTTATGAGAGGCAGTAAAGAACAGTAATGACACGACTTGTCGACTGGGTTATTTTGTCACTATAATAAAAATGAAGCATGAGTAATTATGTTGACGATTATCGTCAGTATAATTTTATAATATACTCAATAGTTTAACATATGCAACATATTAAGTGGTGTGTTTTTTCAGTGCTAGGAGGCTTTGCTTTCATCAGGCCAGTGTCTTTGCAAAGACACTGGAAAAGGTGTCTATTTCTTCACATTTAAAATGACTCACACACCCTCAAGCTCACTTGCAGAGCCACTAGAGACACACACATGTAGCTTTTTACACACCGTTGCTCTTGACACGTTACTGCAAGGAAGCTGCGGCAGGAGGACACGAATGACAGGATAAGAAGAAGAAGAGAGGTAACCATATACAGCAAGTCACGTCAGAGAAACAAAAAGAAAAAAATCTAGAAAACGCTGCAACATCTTATATCACTGATATGAGCTGATAATTTATGAACTATCTGAAATTGTCCCAAACCACAGTGTGCAGCTAAAGGCATTATTTTCTAAAAGTGCTCCAACTTTCTTTCTCTATCTCGCTCTCGTTCTATATCCCAGCAGGTCAATATTCCTCAGACACACATCATTGATTCAGACCTTCTGCATCCCACAGTGCCAGCTTTATGAGGCCATAAACACATGCAGGCTGAAAAGTATGAAATAGAAAAGGCTTTTGCTGTGGGTGGCCAAATATGAGTGAGAGTGGGTACAGCACAGAGGAGCGAGCAGAGAGATGCTTTCTTGGAAACCGACTATTATGTATGACATTCATATCTGATTTTTCAAAAGACTGCACACTTGGGAAAAGCCCATAAAAATTAGGAGTTTTATGTCTCAAATGTGGGCTGTTGGGTAGATAGATCAATAAGCTATAGGTTTTTGTAAGAGGTGTCATGGATTGGTTGTCACGATCCTGGGTCAGCTGACCCAGCCTTTTGAGTTTTTATATATTTTGATGTTTATGGTTTATGTTCAAGTTTATTAGGTTATATTTCATTCTATTTTGCCTTGATTGCCATTTAGTTCAGTGTTTCTTAGATCCATTTGTGTCATCTCCCCCTGTGTTTAAGTCTCGCTTGTCGGTTTGTCATGTTGAGTCTGCTTGTTTCAAGTATGCGTGTCCCATGTTATCAAGCTCTTGTCATGTCTGCGTCCCGTTATATTTCCCGTTTAATTTTGAAGAGGTCTGGTGTCCCATGTTCACTGTGTTTACTTTCACTAACCCTGTAGTGTCATTATGCTCATTCTAATCAGCTGTTTTCCCATGTGTTTCCACTTCCCCGGTCACCTCCTGTGTGCCTTTAGTCTGTGTGTTTTCATTCATTCCTCGTCCAATCGTCTGCTATCCTGCTATGTCATGCCATGTTTCCAGATCTATGAATCCATGCCAAATCTTCACGTTTCCGGTTTTCCATGCCAGATTTCTATGTTCACGTTCCAGAGTTTATGTTTAGACTTAGTTCTTCCCAGTTTAGGTTATTGTTTAGTGTCGCCTTTGACTTTTGTTTTGTAATGTTTTACCAGCCTTAATAAATGGCTCGCCTTCTGTTAAGTTTGAGTTTAGTTTTCGAGTATCTGCACTTGGGTCCACCTCCTCACTCCACACAGTCTGCATCCGCACACTGGGACACTGGTTTGCCAGGACATTTGTTCACCTTATGAGCAGAAAGCTACAGAACAGGAGGGACACTGGGTATAAGGAAAAACATGCAAAGGTCACAAAAATGGGTGCTCTGGGTACTGAAGTGCTACCATGGGAAAGTGATTACGAATCTCTGTCTTTCTGCCATTAAGTTGCACTTATGCTAATAAATATTGAGCAAAACATATGAGGTACTGAGAAGATCACAAGCAAATTTAAACTCTAAAGTCTTTAAATACACCATCTGGAAATCCAAAACCCAGCTTTCTGAGTCACATTTGCTCTTTCAGCTTTACACAAGGGGATTTTTAAAGCTCTTCCCTGGACAGGAAACAATCAGGTTGACTAGGCAAGTGGAACGAGGAAAATCTTGCTATCTGAGCAATGTTGATACTGGCTTGACATTAAAAAAGAAAGAAAGAAAAAAAACAGCTACTGAAGTGTGTGTTTTGCCTTTTTGCTTTAATAGTTATACTCCTAAGATAGCCTACACCTGTGAAGATTGAACAATGAAATAAAAAGAAATCATCTTATATGTATGTAACGTATTTTAACTGAACTGGTTTGGATGTTTAATTCATTGAATTGAATGGGTGGAAGAGTCAGCAAAGGAGGCTTATGGGACCAGATTCAGTAATGATAAAATTGGCTGACTCACATGAAGCTTCACCTACTAACATGATGCTTGTGTCAGCACTGTTGCTATGTTTGTGCATCTCAGTTCATTTCAGTGAACAGGTCGGAAGCACTAAACTCTGTATTTGGAACAAGGGCTTTTCTCGAGCGCCGCCGGTGTAATCGAAAATCCATGATTTCCCCGAAATGAGATATTAAAGATTTGGTTTTCCTCCTAATCCTCCTTCCTAAAGCAAATCTTTGGCTCCACAGACCAGTGGGTAAGTGAGCAAAGAGATCTGACTGAGAGACAAGAAATTACCAAGAACACAAACAGCTAATGCGTGCTTCACATTCGCAGTGTTAATCTATTAATTTTGTATGATGCTTTTAAAACCAACCACAAAAACTGTGTAACAGTATCCGAGAGTAGAAATAAATGTATTTAAGAGAGGACTCAGAGGAGTACAGACCAGGTAAATTTGCCCCGGGAGTGGAACATCAACACATCTAAAAGCCCATGATACACTCTCAGCTCTCTGTCTTCTTGAAAGACAGCTGAGAACATAATCCACCAGACATTTATCTGTTCAGAACAACTAATGAGCACTGGCCATAAAAGCACTGCTCTCTGTGTCACTTTGCCAGTAAGGCAAACTGCCATGTGGGACACCTGGGCCTGCAGTAAGAGCACGCTATCCACTATCCAATAAATAAATAAACAAATAAATAAAAACACCCACTCCAACAAAATCTTCAATTTCACTTTAAACGGTCATTTGAAAAAGGATTAACAAACACTCCAAAACAAGAAAACATTATTAGTATTATTCACACTCTTCAATTAAAGTTCAAGAGCGTACCTTAAGAGAATAATGTCAGCCTTTACTAAATGGGCCTTTAATGCTTTATTTCACTATCTGGAGTGCTGTATTAACTGCAGAGTAAGTTTAGAGGGCAAATCTATGACTGTACTTGAAACAAACTAAAGTGTACTCCACCACTGTGTACTCGTGAATGTTAATCAAGAGTGGCTTCTCACTGTTCAAAGTATCAGTCTGAGCAGTTTTCAGTTGAAGAGCCCACAGCTCAAAGCCCGACTGCAGGTGAGGAGCGCCACGCTTGTTGGAGTTTAGGGCCTTTCTTTTTCCACCATTAAAGCTGTTGAATTTGTCAGCGTATGGCTCTATTGTAAAGTAAACTGAAGGTTCTGAGAGAGGTCAATGAGCTCAAATGGCCTGAAATGTGATGCGTGCCAGAAACACCACAGAGAGCCACATCAACTAAATCTTCACTCACCACCACCTGCGCCATTAACCAGATTTTCATCCCTGCAACTTTGTTGATTTCCCAAATAATTCAAAGAAATCTGAAGGATTACTATTTTGACACAGTGGAGACGATGCAGCACACAGGTTTGAGGAGACAGAGTGATCGAAAAACAGCAGCTCAGTTGATGCAGCTATTTTCCACATTTGGTATAATGTTGACAACCACTCTCATTATGACCTCTTCGGTTTCCTCTCTGTCTATTACCCCTTCATAGATCGCACAACATTCCCGCAACATTCCTGTGTTTTTCTTCTCTATTTCACTCCCTTCTGTCTCTCTTGAATAAATGTCTTCACTAAAACTCCCCAAAATAGTTTCAAGTTGATTTCTTGCTTTTGGTATTAATGCACAGCTTTGACATACACTCACATTATCAAAAATCCTATTCCCATCCCTCACGCAGCCTCTCATGTCATCATGTGGAAAAGCCCAGCTTTTCCTCCTGGGACAATGCAAACAGGATCTGCAGTCTCAATGTGACAAAAATCATGAAGCGTACAGCATCTCACTGTTTTTTCAGCTCATTGTTTCTGGTATTATGAGAAAATATTATAGACAATAACTTGTACGTATAATTTTCCAAAATGATGAACGGGAACACTGCCGACCTTGTGAAAAAAGCTTGTTTCTCATCATTTGCATTTGACTTTGCAGTACTCGTTGTGAATTTGAGACACTTTCAAAAACTATGAGTTCCAGCTCCAGTTAAATGAGGCTGCCACACAGTCATTACAGGGACAGAGTGAAAATATAGACAAGGTTCATCAAAGTCTAATGCTTCCATTTAAAAATCAATTCAAGTGGATGCAAGTATCCCAAACAATGCTCCAATCAAACCCCTTAACAATCACTAATGTCTTAGGAGAAAACTCATCAAAGGAAATGAAGTTTGTGATTGTGGCATTCATGCACTCACAGTGAAGCAGTCATTCAAACCCCACTACAATATTCCCTTCTTGCTTTTTTGTGACTACCTCATTTCCATGCTGATGTGTGTTTCTGTTAGACACAGCCACACATTTAAGGACAAACACGCCTCTAGTTTATTATTCACGCAGGGGCAAAAAATGGAACAGTTTTAAACTAATGTTGGAAACCAAAGATGGTGATGTCATGCCTACTATAACACTGATATATCTGATATAAAACTGATATATCGCTTGACCTGCCCTTGATAGTTCAATATAAACCAGGTGACATGTCCATATCTTTCTTTCTTACTTCCTAAACAATCCACAAAAGGCACAGACCACGCAATTCCAGTGCTGGTATAGTCCGCTCCACATGACACTATCTTAATGAAGGCTCTCTAATGACTTAATGAAAGGTGCTTGTTTCTGACTCCAGGGTGAAAGGTGTAATAAGGTGTAATAAGACAACAATGGTGTCTGTCACATTGATTTACGCTGCTGTGCAGAATAATTCGTTATTCTTCTTCCTCATTTTCATCATCAATTACTAGATGCTCATTATACATTCATGATCAATAGCTTTATGTGTCAGTACAGGGCAGACAAACGGGTCTGAATTATTAAATGATAATATATGAGCAGTTAATCACATGTCAGCATAGGAGAGTGTAATAGTATGCTCTAAAAATACGTATAACACTCAATAAGAAGAGTTTTAATTTCGCTGTGAGGGGTGGCTGAAGGGTGGAGGTGGAAATAAATGGGCCTTTAACGAGTTCAGCAGTATAATCTTGTTTTTATTTCCTTTTAACTTCACAAAAGTTGAGTCGGCTGCACAGCAGGCCGAATTGATACAAAAGTAAACAAGGGAATCGATTTTTAAAGAAAGGAAAGTTCCGAGAGGGCTGGATTTGCTGATAGGTGCTAAACAAATACAAATGTGGCAGACAAAAACACAGAAACACACTGAACACATCAGAGAGACTCAAAAGCCAATGAATGTGAATAAAAGAGAAAGGAGGGAGCACCTTAGAGTGTGTGGGAATGCTGTTCCATAGTTTGGGGGCACGCATGGAGAACACATGATTTCCTCTAAGTGTGAATCTAAAGTGTGGGACAGCCAGAAAAATCTAATGAGCTGAGCTGAGGCACCTAAAAATGGTGTAGGAGTGCAAAAGGTCAGTGATATAAGGAGCCAAACTATGAAGGTCTTTACAGACAAATATAAATCAATTCTAAACCTCACAACCAAGCAATGGCGAGAAGCTGAAATAGGTGTAATATGATCTTGTTTTTTGGGTGCCTGTGAGGAGCCTGATGGCAGCATTATGAACAAGCTGAAGACGGCATAGAGAGCACTGAGTGAAACCAGAGTAAAGTGGCTCGCATCAGCCCACGTGAAAGAAATGGAGGCATAAATGAGAGATCACATAAAGAAAAGTTTTGGTCGTTGTCTTGACATCGATGGACAAGCTGCCAAAAAAAGAGGCCAATTTCTGTTTTAAGCTCATACGGCTGAAGCTCAAACTGCTTAAAAGCAAGAACTCCTCCCAACATCAGGAAACCCCCCTCTCCTTCATGCTACGCTTGGCACAAATACCCACAAGGAGTCCAAAGTCCATGCACTGGCAATACAAACTATGTGTTATATTACAGATTATACACTAGTGTAGTACAAAATCCAAAAACATACAACAATAAACCTGCCAACTATTTTCCCAAAATAAAGGTATGCAAATACACTGAGCAAAAATTTACCAACAATCTGATGTCAGGTTTGTAGATCCTGGCCCTTTGCGCTAACATTTTCAGTGAGTAAAGCAGAATGAATATAAATGACAAAACACCTGCTGACAGCATTAGAAGTCCATCAATAATGCATTATGTCATAATAAAACACCTGCTCTGTTATTCAGTCAATGAGACTAATAGTATTTTTTAATTATCAAATACAACAAAATTAGGTAAACATAAGCCAAAATCACAGTGTATGTGACTACAATACATATTAATGCAATAATTTTGACACTATAATAAATATATATATAAAAACTACCTTTGGAAATAAGTCAATCTAACATCTAATTTGTAGCATTTAGGAATTCAGTGTGATTAATCTCAGAAAACGAGACCGTACAAAGTTCTAACCTTAAAAGGCCCAGCTTTATTAACCTCACTAATACAGTGTGAGAAGATTTATTAGCCAATAGGTTACCTGTCAAAACCTCTGTTATTAAGAACCACACTGGAGGAGGCTCACTGATGTGTGTCATGAGATCTGAGACAGGAGGAGAGAAAAATGCAGTAAAACTTCCCATAAAGCCCTCAGTCATGCTCGAGCTGCACGCCCAGAACGGGTTCACGTTTAGGTTGTAGAAGCTGTGTGTGGCTGCAAATATGACTGTGTGTGTATCCTGGTCTATGTGTAATGTCAGGACTGACTGATGGTTGCAGCTCTGGGGATTCCCATTAGGCAGAATGCAATCTGGTAAAGAGGCTGTACTGGGTGAGACTCCACATAAGGTACTTCATCTCGAGATAGTGAAATATTGGTTGAGAACCTGCTTCATTGCAACTGCACACAATCACACGCTCTGCGCCTCTTCTGATGTAAGCTTTAAGCTTACTTCCATGGCCTGAAATTTACCCAATATTAAGCTTCACTAATACTAAAGCCCAAAGTGACAGGTTAGATAGCAGCATGAGCATCCGACTCATACAGCTGAGCTGAACTAGCAGAGAAAGACAAAGAGAAGAGCGTGCACGGCTTGTAGGAGAATAGCATGGGAGGTGAGAAAGTAATTAAGGACACTTAAAATAAAACAAAACACAGCATGTTGCTAGTGGTGTCAAGCTCTGTCACTGTCACTGTACTTTGCAAACTGAAAAATAATCATTGCAAACCTTCACACTAATACCTAAGCCACAATCACAGTGCATACTGCCTCAAGATGAATTCATCTGCAGCTATCTACAAAGAGAGAGCCACAACACTGTTAATCACCCTGTAATAGTGTTTAGGCCTGCTTGTGCTCAGCTGTTTGTCTGTTCCTGCAGTAGAAGTGTACTTAATAGTCAAGTTTGCAATAATACAGGATGCATTAAATATTTGCAGCACCTGTGCTCCTCTCCTCCCAAATGTAGAAAAACACAAGGACAAACAACATTTGCATATTCAGTTACACTGTAGTTGCATGAAATAGTAAATTATTAACCCTCTGAGCTAAGCTAAACTCATCTATAAATCAATCAGCAGGAAGAAATCCTGGATTATGTTAAACATTTCTACAAACAGAGAGCTGGTGTTGAAAGTAATACTTCTAAACAAGAGACAAGTATTTTTCTAGAAGGAAACACATAGATGTAAATAATAACTTCAAAATGTACCCAAAATTAGGTTTCATAACATACGGCTGCATATTAAGTGCAAGATAGCGTAAGAGTATGAGTTTCGGACCGATACAGTTGAGGTGAATGAGCATGGCATCATGACAACGACAATAGAGAATAGGGCTGCCACGATTAGTCGACTAATCACGATTACGTCGACTATTAAAATCCTCAACGACTAATTTAATAGTCGACGCATCATTTGAAGCTTTGTAAGATCCCAAAAAGATGCAGGAATAAGTAGTAGTATTTAAGAGTGTAATAACAGACTGAAACAGAAGATGGCAGCACTGCATGTACTACGGTGGCTGGGAAGTGCAAAGCGCAACAAATTAAAAAACAGCAACAAATTAAAAAACCGCAACAAATTAAAAATCCACAACAAATTAAAAAACCGCAACAAATTAAAAAACCGCAACAAATTAAAAATCCACAACAAATTAAAAAACCACAACAAATTAAAAAACCGCAACAAATTAAAAATCCACAACAAATTAAAAAACCGCAACAAATTAAAAATCCACAACAAATTAAAAAACCGCAACAAATTAAAAATCCACAACAAATTAAAAAACAGCAACAAATTAAAAATCCTTGACGGAAAGGGATTGTCTGAAATACCGGAAGTGGCACAACGATTAGGCTTACTCCATATTTGTAGCTCAGAAAAGTGATTCGGGATGTCAACAAACGTTGAGAAACTCACACCTCACAGCGCTTCCTTATCACCCTGACGGTGCTTGCTGCACTACATAGAGAACCGGAAAATGTTTTGCCCGTTTTGTGGCGTTAGCTTCAGCCTCTTCACCCCTTTTTGTGCTTCCTGTGGACGGTCTCTGGCGCTTTTGCGGGACACAGACCAGGCTGAAGGATCAAACTCCCCGGGGACATCAAAACAAACAGAAAATTCTGAACAAAGTAATTTTGATATATTACTCACTTTTTGTTCTCTTCAGACAGTCTATGCTATTTCAGTTAAATAGCACGTTTATTTACCATTTTGGCTCCGGTTTCTGTTTCTGTTTCCTTATACTGTATTCTCGTCTACGTTTAGTAATGGAGAGTGCTAACCCCGTTTTGATGTCAAACGTTTTTCATTCAACCAGAACAAACATGTCCGTCATACAAGCAGTTCATGGAGTACAAAAAATCAAAATCCAAAGAGCGTCAGGCCTTCAGCTGTGGAGCAAAATTAAAACTCAAGCAACAGAGTAAACCTGTCAAAGTAAGCCATCACAGGTAACTTTATAAACGAGGATTATTCTTAAAGTGATCTGGCTTTTATTATTTGTTTGTAGATCAATATCGGATTTATGGTGTCACAACAAACCGACTTAAAACCGCTAAGAGGGAAAACACTGCCCTTATTTATTACCCCCGAAATTACAGCCCCTGACCTCCTGAAGCAGGCTGTAGAAAAAATGAGAACATTCAACAAGGACTTGGTGGAGGGACCATATGTCCTTTTGTATCCTGACTGCACAGAGGTGATAAATGTGCCTGGGACAGAAAGGCCATTCCGATTGGCAGACTACAAAGAGGAAATAGGAAAGAACTACAACAGGATTTCTCTATTCATTTGCCCAGAGAGCCACTTCAAACGAGGTTTGTTAATTTTATATTTTGATGTATTTACATATACAATAACTAATAATGTGTTTACTTTCTCAGCTCTGATTGCAGAGGATGGTACCTCAGACTCGGACCCTGAGATTGTGATTACATCAAGAAGCACAGCTGAGTTCAACCAGGCAGACACATTGGTGTGTACTTTTTTTCCCTCTCCACCATGCCAGAGGCCTGTGAGTGGCCCTGGCAGAGGTGCATGTCCTCTGAGTGCTCTATTTTTTTTCTCTATAATGATCATAATTCTGTAACATCCATGGGTCTATTATTTTCATTGTGTGATTATATGTTCTTTAAAAAAGTATTTTTTTTAAGTATTGATGAACTATCTAAATGCGATACGAAGTTGGTGAAAGCTTTGAAAAGTGCATGTTTTTCATCTTAGGTTTTCAAACCACAAGACCAGAGTACCCCTAATGGTAAACATGCAGAGAAGGAGTAAGTTATTTAAGAGCTTGTTCTGCTATATATTAGAGTTGGGCAATACAATATATGTCTTTGTTTTATTTCAGGGAATATTGATCACGATATAAACCGCTAGATTTGTACATATTAAATGTGCCGTTGCTCATGGTAAATGGTAAATGGCCTGTATTTGTAAAGCGCTTTATTAGTCCCTAAGGACAAAGCGCTTTACACATCCAGTCATCCACCCATTCACACACACATTCACACACTGGTGATGGCAGCTACATTGTAGCCACAGCCACCGTGGGGCGCACTGACAGAGGCGAGGCTGCCGAACACTGGCGCCACCAGTAGGCAATGGGTGAAGTGTCTAGCCCAAGGGCACAACGACCAAGACTGTCCGATCCGGGGCTCGAACCGGCAACCTTCCGATTACAAGGTGAACTTAAAATTTCACATAAGTAAGATGTGAAATCCTCAGAAGCTTGTTTTGATTTAAATATTTATTTCCTGTCATAAGTTCAGACAGACGGATGTATTAACATATTACATCCGTTTCAGATAACTAAAAAAAGGTACATGTTAAAAACTAAATCAAAAGTCAGGGATAAAGATTTCCAGTTTCAAAAGACAACAAACACCAGATCACTCAATTGCTTGGTCAATTACATTTAAAAACAAAAAAGAATGATTCTAAACATAAATCTTAGTTTACAGTAAGTTTTACAGGAGAACAGACATAAAATTGACAAAGTCTTTGTCAATATCAAATGAATAAGCTAAGAAATAAAAGCAAATTCTCCTAATCTCTCCTTGTATATTTATTTTAATGGTTGGTTTAGATGTAAATGGTGCCCAAACATCTCCACGGGTGGCGCTGCTACTTCACTGTGCTGCAGGTAACAAGTCACCCTAACTGGACATGATGCTGTTCCCAGAGCGATTGGTTGCTGCGCTACTTGATAAGGATTGACTATTCTTATGTCAATGAAAAAAAAGAGTGATTAGAGGAATAAGCAGCATATAAAATGGATGGATGGATAGCTCTATTGCAATAGTCTCATATTTCCTTTGAGAGAAAAGTATACTGCAATACATATTGTTATTTTATTGCCCCGCCCTAATATAAATATTTATTGGTTTCATAGCCTTTTTATAATGTTGGTATCATAAATAATATTGAACTGTATGAGCTTCTTATCTGGACATTTTAATTCCAATACTCTTATTCTGTTTCAGACATGCTCCAGGACCTTCATCTATCATACAGCCATGTCAGGTATTTGGGCAATTTATGTCAGCATGACGTTTTTTGCTATTGCTGAAATAGTACAAAGCTATGTATGTTTATATACAGTATGCAATTTTTGTTCTTTTTTTTCCAGATTGTAATATCTGATACAGAGGATCTTGATCACCAAAACGAAACGAATCCAGTCATGAGTCCCTATAGGTAAATAAAATTGTGTCTTATATGTAATTTTAAATCTGTAACTACAGTACACGTTTGGGTTTGTGAAATGGGTAAAGATAATTAAAGGGTGAATAGAAGTTATTCTAATGTTGGAATTATAATTTCTCAACAGTAAATATGCAGACCTGTGTGCCCCCTGCATTGAGGACGAGGATGAAGAGCTGGTTGAAGTTGCTTCACCGATTGATGACAGAGCACTGTAAAATATCAAATACTACTTCAAATAACAATGCTAAATTGTATAGTCTTGCATTCGGTCTTTCATTTTTGTGATTACAGGGAAGACGTTAACATTAATCTACCTGACATCATTGCAAACTTATCCAGTGCTATTCATCATGGAAGTGTCAGCAGATTCAACATCTCAAGAGCAAATGTCTGGGATGGAGCAGTCAGGGGTTTCAGGCGGTTGTCATACTCTGAAACCAATGACATGCTGGTTAAATTTACTGATGATTCTGGCATTCTAGAAGAAGGACTTGATGCAGGTGGCCCAAAACGAGAGTTTTTGAGTCTGCTAATGAAACACATGAAAGATCGTCCCATTTTTGATGGACCCGAAGGACGTCGATGCCTCGTCTACAATGCAAAGGGTATGCAATGATCAGATGTTTGATAAACTTAATTTAAAGACTTTTTTGGACTTTTAAATCAATTTGTTTTTAATTATTATCAGAAGCAACTCATAATAATTTCTTGGATTATTTCAAAACAGCATTAGTCTGTCTATCTGATCGATCTATCTGACATCGATCGGATCTGATCGATCGGTAGAGAGAGGTGTGTGTGTGAGAGAGTTTATCATTTACTGTATTCATTCACAGCTGTAAGGGAGGATGAATACTACCTAGCAGGAAAGATGATAGCCGTGTCAGTTGTGCATGGTGGTCCAGGGCCCCATTTCCTGTCAGAAGAGCTGGTACATTATCTTGCAGGCCAGACTTCAGTAAAAGCAACAGTTGCCTCAGTCACAGATGACGACATAGGGAAAGCTTTACAAGAGGTGAGGACAGCGCAGGATTTGAATGCAGGATAGAACTACAGCTTCTTCATCTGTATGACATTAAAAAATTCTTTCTTTGTGTAGGGAAAAAACAGGAATGAAAATCAGACACGTAAGCTTACATTGTGTATGTCCATTTTTATGGGTTTTTCAGATCGACAGTGCTGGTTCAGTGGATGTCCTGCGTGACTGTGTCATAAAACACAGTACTATGCTACAGGTGGCTGGTTGTCTAAGGCATGTTTCCACAGTTGAGGAAAAGAAAGACATTGTGTCTGACTATCTCCGGTGGTATATAATTGCTCGAAACTCATCTGTAATTGACAGGTGAGACAGGTGAATTATTGTTATGACAGTGTTGTTCATAATTTCCGACTGAAATATTTTACATTCTCCAAGGTTTCCAAAGTTCACAGTTTGTCCATAGTTTGTGCATGTACTATGAACTGGTAAATGACACAAAGTTCTCCTCATTCTTTAGATTTAAAGAGGGTCTTTCAGCACTTAATTTCCTGAGTGCACTCCAGCAACACCCTACTTTGCTTTCCCCGGTCCTGTGTCACATGGAAAAGAAACTCACAGCCCTTGAACTTGAGAGACTTTTCAAACCTGACTTCAGCCCATCTGGAAGTAACAGGAGACGTCTGGAAAGTCAAACTGTGGGCTACTGGTCAGACTATCTGCTGGACTGTGAAGGTTTATACCAGTATTTCTTTTAGTACTCATTACAAGACAATGTGTTGAATTCACATATACATATTTAATTTTTTAATTTTTTTTAAAAATTTTTGCAGAATCACAAACTGCTGTGTCGTTGGGCGATGTTCTGATGTTTGCAACTGGGCTAACATCACTGCCACCTTCTGGATTAGATCCACTACCAAGCCTACAGTTCCTGGATGACTCTTTATTCCCGATGGCAAATACATGCTTAAACTTATTGAAACTACCAATGATAACTTCATATTCCTTGTTTAAATCCAACATGGATTTTGGAATTCAAAACTCCCCAGGATTTGGATGTTTCTAGAATGTCTGGCCTTGTAGTTCAAACCTGCTGTTGATTTATTCCTCAAGTTTTTAAGTCAAATTTTTTTTTAAATATGTTATGAATAGGAGAAGGTGGGACATACTGGCGGTACAGCACAAATCCATTATAGTTTACCAGGTTTATTGTAGTTTTATTAGATAACCCAGTTACTTACAGCTGCTTCTTCTTGGCATTACATTGTAAATTCTGTAGGTTTTTTGCTACGGGACTTATCCAGAAATCTGTTATGTATTTGAGCATGTTTTTTTTATTCTAAAATGTAGGTACATCTGTTCAAAGGAGATTTAAAATGCAATCGCTAGACTTGATTTGTTCAAAGTTTTGACAGTGCTACTAAAAGTAAAGGCATTTAAAGGTGTACTGTGTTCTACTCTTAAAAGTTGTAATAAACACACAATACAGTGCAAGATGTGATTTTGATTTGATTTATTATTTATATAAATGTTCAGGACTGTATCTCAACTTCCATCAGCTAAACAAGGACCAGAATTATCAAGACATTCAGTAAGAATATGCTTTTACAAACACAAACTTAAACTTTTGGCGTCTTCAGCCAACTCATGTAGCCTAGTTCAAAAAAGCAGCATATGCTATAGGTTTTGGTGAAAACAACAAAAAGCCAGGTTTTTGTTTTTTTTAGAAATTTGCAATTTCTATTAACTTCATGTAAAGTTCAGTGGCAGACTCCCAGCAGACGGGCTTTTGAAAATGATTTTGCTCCATTACAAAATTCAGATACTCCTGTATGTTTGAGTCCCCACATACAACTACTGACAGCCTAGACTCAGGAAAAGCGTCCAGTTCAGATTGTTGAATCAGGAATCCACAGTCTCTGGAGCCGTATCTGTGATCAATGGAAGACAATTGCATTAATATAGGTTTACACATAAAGTAATTATTTGATCATTATTATCCGTTACCTGTGGGGTAGGTAGTACAGTTCATTTGGCACACCTCCTGGACATGAAGCTGTTCTTGAGGGACGAATCCGATGAGTGTTCCACAGCTTCACACATTCATCAAGATCCTTCTGAACAATGACAGTGAAGCAAAATCTCAAAAGGCACTGATGCTCGTGACTTCCATTGAAGTGTCCAGCATCTCGAAGATCCGCAAACAGCTCCAACCAAAACTGAGCCCTAAAAAAATTGTTTAGAGATAGTTTAGTTTGTTTACATGGCATCGTTTCACAACACGTCATCGCATGGCACTTTACAGTTCATTTTAACTGAATCATATATAGACTCCAGTCAGTTTAAATGTTTTCTATCGAAGGGGATTGCATACAGGCAAAACTCTAAAACATTTCAGTAATGTGCAAAAGTTAATTTATTTTAGGAATTCTAATTAAATGTGAAATTAGCGATACTGAGTCATTACATACAAAGTGAGGTATTTCAAGTATTTCTTACAATGTTAATGATTAAGACGTAGAACTTATGAAAAACCCAAATTCAATGTCTCTAACAATTTGTATGTTCTATTTGTTTGGGTCCTTTTTGCATAAATTACTGCCTCCATGCAGCGTGGTATGGATGCTATCAGTCTGTGGATCTGTTGAGGTGTTATGGAAGACCAGGATGCTTCAGTAGCAGCCTTGAGGTCTTAGCCACTACACTATGTTACACCCCTTTCATCCACACTTACATTAGACAAAACTTTCTATTAATGTGCTTTGATAGTCTCTGTGAACATTCAAATTCTTTTAAGGTGTTCTTTATGGAGGGTGTCAATTCTGTTTTTTTTCCCACAGCTGTCAGGACAGCAGTCATGTCCATCCTGTGAGTCCTCCTGAATTAGAAAGACCATTTAGAGGCTCAGGAACCCTTTGCAGATGATTTGAATTAATTAGCTCATAGTAGAGTGGCACTTTAAGTCTAAAATAGTTAACCTTTTCACAATATTATGGTTTTGAAGTTGGGTTTTTCTTAAGTTCCAAAGCATAATCATCATAATTACTAAATGGGCTAAAAATGTATAGTTTGGCATACAATGAGTATTTAATATCGGTTTTACTTTTTAAGTTGAATTACTGAAATAATAATAATAATAATAATAATAACAACAACAGTAATAATAATAATGGATTGCATTTATATAGCGCTTTTCGAGGCCCTCAAAGCGCTTTACAATTCCACTGTTCATTCACTCTCACATTCACACACTGGTGGAGGCAGCTACAGTTGTAGCCACAGCTGCCCTGGGGCAGACTGACAATAAATCAACTTTTGCACGACATTCAAATTTGTTACGCCTTTAAATATCAGGCAAAATTAAATGTTATATTTACCTTCCTTTTCGATATATGGACCACCAGGACTCAATTCGCTGGTTATTCGTTGATGAACCAAACATGTGACTGGACTCTCCGCTGAAGTGGTCATCATGATGGTGACGTAGTGCGCACTGAACTGCAGCCATAATGCCGTTTTCTGTCCCACAGTCAGTTCTCAGTCTCATCGGTACAACACCAAGGCTCCCAACACATGACAAGTAATAGTAAGCTATAACCACTGGATTATTATTGGTTGGTCCACATTCTAGCCACAAAACCTTGCGTGAAAATCCATCAATGCACCCTGAAATGGCCAAACCGAATGGTTTGAGCTTGTCATAACCATCAGCATGCCACATGTAGTTGGGTCCCAGCGAATGATAGGTTCTCCTAATGAATCTTCTGCGTGTTCTCATCTGGCATCCATGAGGATTAAGCTCCCGGAGTATTTTCATCACATCATCCCTCTTCACTTTAAGATGATGCTTTTGTTTAAGTACCTGCCACATTGTTCGATACCCAAACAATCGCCCAGGTCCTTGAAGCTCCGCTCTGATTGCGTTAATGATCGTTGTTCTGGAGTGAAAATATTTTCTTCGGTAAAGTCCAGCATTATTAAGTTTACTTTTAAGACTCCTTAAACTTATCTTTACACCATGCAAACTTAACATCATGTCCATGATAACACTATATGAGTGACCTTCGTTGAAATATTTAATGCAGTACTGTAGGGTGTCTGATCCTTCAGCCTGGTATGTGTCCCGCAAAAGCTCCAGAGACCGTCCACAGGAAGCACAAAAAGGGGTGAAGAGGCTGAAGCTAACGCCACAAAACGGGCAAAACATTTTCCGGTTCTCTATGTAGTGCAGCAAGCACCGTCAGGGTGATAAGGAAGCGCTGTGAGGCGTGAGTTTCTCAACGTTTGTTGACATCCCGAATCACTTTTCTGAGCTACAAATATGGAGTAAGCCTAATCGTTGTGCCTAATCGTATTTCAGACAATCCCTTTCCGTCAAGGATTTTTAATTTGTTGTGGATTTTTAATTTGTTGCGGTTTTTTAATTTGTTGTGGATTTTTGATTTGTTGCGGTTTTTTAATTTGTTGCGGATTTTTAATTTGTTGCTGTTTTTTAATTTGTTGTGGATTTTTAATTTGTTGCTGTTTTTTAATTTGTTGTGGATTTTTAATTTGTTGCTGTTTTTTAATTTGTTGTGGATTTTTAATTTGTTGCGGTTTTTTAATTTGTTGCGGTTTTTTAATTTGTTGTGGATTTTTAATTTGTTGCGGTTTTTTAATTTGTTGCGGATTTTTAATTTGTTGTGGATTTTTAATTTGTTGCGGATTTTTAATTTGTTGCGGATTTTTAATTTGTTGCTGTTTTTTAATTTGTTGCTGTTTTTTAATTTGTTGTGGATTTTTAATTTGTTGCTGTTTTTTAATTTGTTGTGGATTTTTAATTTGTTGCGGTTTTTTAATTTGTTGTGGTTTTTTAATTTGTTGTGGATTTTTAATTTGTTGCGGTTTTTTAATTTGTTGTGGATTTTTAATTTGTTGTGGATTTTTAATTTGTTGCGGATTTTAAATTTGTTGCCGTTTTTTAATTTGTTGCGCTTTGCACTTCCCAGCCACCATAATGTACAAGGATGCCAGCTGCCGTTAAACCCCGAAGAAGAAGAAGAAACTGTGTCCCAGAATTCATAGCGCGGCCCAGCGCAGTAGTCAACAATGGCTGCAGCTAGTTAGTTTTATTATTCTTTTTGGGTCACAAAAAAAAGTTTAACGTGTTTTCAGGCTGACTGTAGCTGTGTAAACCTCAAATATCTGCTCAGTTTATCAAGACATCACATATTTTCAAAAGCGCTCTAACGTGAGACGTCTTTTACCCACTAGCTCGATAGTTAGCCGGGGTACAAGGCTCACTAGAGCCGTTGAGAACATCAGACTCCCAGCAAATCGTTTTCAAATCCACCGCCGTCTTTCACTACTCAGGTTAAACATGTAATATAAGTCACTTAGATAAGTTAAAAATGTTATTGTTTGGCTTTTTTAGTATTTTATTTGTTCCTGAGTAAATCGGTTTGGCTGAGATTAAAGTTATAGTTTTTACACAGCTGAATAAACGTCAAGCAGACAGCTGATTATCAGAAGTGTGAGATGCTCGAGAATATACTCCGGTGTCCTGTTATATTTTAGATAGCAAGGAGCAGACAGCTGAGTTTATTAAACTTCACTGAAACAACCTGCAGATTTCATTAAAATTTAACAAACTGTCATCTTGTCTTTCTTTTTAGTTAGCACATACCCTAAACACTTCAAGCTGTAAGCTAATGATAGTTATATAAGAGCAGATGCGTGCTGGTGCAATAAGCTGTACGTTTTACGTCCAATGGATGCATGATCTGATTAGTCGACTAATCGCAAAAATAATCGGTGACTAGTCGTCTATCAAAATAATTGTTTGTGGCAACCCTAATAGAGAGTGTGTACGACTTGTAGGAAAATAACAAGGGAGATGAGAAAGTAATAAAGAGGACTTAAAATAAAGCAAAACAGCATGTCGGCAGTGGTGTCAAGCTCTGTCACAGTCACTGTACTTTGCAAACTGAGAACTAATCACTGTAAACCTTCGCACTAATAGCAGCACTTAATACGCACACACACTAGCAGAGCGACACGCACACACGGGTTCTCACAGTGAACACAAAGCAAGTCAGCACATCCGAGTAGCAGCAGCTACAACTGTCTAGGTAGCTATTACTTACGCTGGGATAAAATTAGAGTGGCTATTGGTAAGTGTCTGTAAGGATGAGGAATCACGCAATTTCTCAAATTCCAGATATTGTCTAGTCTCTAACTTCATAAGTTCCTAATTTATACTGTATCTTTATTTTGCAGAATTATGAAACTTTGAGCTTAACATCAGTTGTTGGAATACTGCCTTTAATTGTGTCTATAAGTGTAAATGGCCTGTATGGAGAAGCACAGTTGGGCTACAGTATTTCTGTTATACACCTAGATTTACTCAGTCTGTTTTTCTGTTTGATTTACTGGCTAAACAACAACCATTCAAAACAACAATCACAATTCCTGTACTTATATAGCTATATTGATTCCACAATTGTAAATGTGGCATTTTGTGGCTGTGCACAAGTTAAAATCAGGGATGACTGATAGACATAAAACTGGCAATAAAGGTTGAAAGTCCCCTGTGCTTTTGTGGCCATCAGCTGAAATATTCAGAGCCAAAAACTGCAATGTTATGTGGGAGATCTACCGACCGGCATCTCAAACATGTGTTTATAACAGACAGAGACTGTCTGCATTTACAATACAAATGTGAAACTGCACAGTTATTTCTGAGAGCTGAATGCTGATGATAGGAAACGCTTTTCAAAAGGAAGGTTTTCTAATTGCAACACTTAATTTTCAGCATCCAAATGAAACTATACTAAATAACTTCAGTGCAATACAGCTAAATATGTGCACCACATAATTATCCTTCAGTACTTGAAAAGCAAGAGAAAGATAGGTCAAGAGGAAGTGCAGCACAGGAGAAACGTGCAGGAGTAACCACTACTACTCAGATATGCAGATGCTGAAATGACAACTATATGGTGTCTTTGAAAAGCTAGAGAAATCAAGCACAGCTTAACCAGAGTTTGCACAAAAACTACTCAACCAAACATGTTTAACTGCGACAACTACATCTTTATCGTCCTATAGCACTTCAGTCGCCTCTTTTATGACCAGATTTTCTCATGTCAAGGTTCAGATTTTCCTTGTGAGTAAGCATAACATCTAAAACAGTGAAATGCAGGATGTTATATCTGTTATGTTTTAGATTCTGATGGGCTTCACCTTTGGGTCAAACACAGGGAATTAGAGGCAGACATTTTCAACTGACCTCATCACTGAGCTATCATATATGACAGCTAAGATGAGGCTAGGACTCTAAGAACTAGATTTTTTTTCAGAAATATGATAATGGTCAGGTTATTTTCACCCATTAAACTAAGCATAATAGGCAGATGTAAAATTGTAGAAGCTTCAGCTTTCATAACAGACTGCTCTGTTTCTTCTTCATTAATACACATGTATATTGGTTTATAAAAGCACAAAAAAACACACTGGCAGCTGCCAGTGTTGCCTCTGAGCATCCTAGCAGATTCAAAATCCTACATTGCCTTGTTCTCGAGTTACTGCATTCACCTCTCACCTCTGATCTTGAAGTCAAGGTCACCAGATTCAAACTTGGCCAAGATTTTTAGTAGATACACCTACGGTATCAATTTCAAACTCCTACTTCTTCTCATTCTCGAGTTATCAACTTCACAACCTGTGTGTCCACGCTGCTTGCCCACACATGCTATCAGACTTTTAAAGCTGAAGGCAAAAAGCACTCCCCTGGTGACAATTTATAAAATAATTTTACTCTGTACATGTAAATGAGAGAATGTTGAGAGTTTTACTGTGATAAAAATACTGAAATGTTTTTTCATTTAACACCTGACAAGTTATTTTTTAATCCTGGATGAATCCTGGATGTCTTTGCACTATATAAATATACACACACACACACACACACACACACACGCACACGCACACACGTTCTTTTTTGTCAGCAGTGGTTTTCATCTTGGAATTCATGGCTGCCATTTTTGCCCAGTCTCTTTCTTATTGTTGAATCATGAACTCTAACTTTACGTGAGACATGTGAAGCTTAATGTTGTTCTGGGTTCTTTTTTGACCTCCTGGATAAGTTGTCGATGTGCTCTTGGAGTAATTTTGTTCAACCGGTCATTCCTGGGAAGCTTCATCACTGTTCCAAGTTTGATCCATTTGTGTATAATGGCTCTCACTGTGGTTCACTGGAGCCCCAAAGCCTTAGATATTGCTTTGTAACCCTTTCCAGACTGATAGATGTCAGTGTCTTTGTTTCTCAGGTGTTTCTTTAGATCGTGCCATGATGTGTTGATTTTTGAGATCTTTTAGCTTCAGTTTGTCAGACAGGTTCTAACAGGTCAGCTGGTAATCAGGCCTGAGTGTGTTTAGTGAAACTGAACTTAGTGACAGTTAATTCACGATTTAACAAGAGACGCAGTTACTTTTTTTTTTATACACAGGACCAAATAGGTTTGGATGACTTTTCTCTCTTAATAATAGAAATCATCATTTAAAAACTGCATTTTGTATTTACTCTGGTTATCTTTGTCTAAAATTTACACTAGTGTGAGGATCTGAAACATGTAAGTGTGACAAATATGCAAAACACTAGGGAATCAGAAGGGGGGGGGGGGGGGGGGGCAAACAGTTTTTCAAACCAGTGTATATTGTTTGTATTTTCCTTGCTTTCATTTCCTCAAAGGAGGGAAATTTTGTTAAGGCAGCACATCTCTAGAAATCTATCGAGCCTGTTTCTTTAAAGAGCAAAGGGGATAAAGGAGGACACGGCACTGAACCCCTGTCCTCACTCTCTTTTCTGTCTTCCAAGTCAACCTTGTCTGAGTGCATCCATCACTTTGATGCATGGATCAGCACTAAGGTGACAAACAAAACATTTCACCTTTTCTTTTACCAGTATCCTCCTGTTATATCGTGTGAAGCTCTGCATTGTTAACAGTCTGCTTAAATTAACAAAGTCTAGCACTCCAAAATACTTCAGACTTGTAGTCTAATTAAAATAATTTTATTGTTTTCACTTACAGTTCTGCTATGCACAATTAAAAGTTTTTAAAACAAATTTCTTTTGGTTTTTGTTGTTTTTTTGCTGACAAACTGCAGACTATTTGTAACATTTATAATTCATGCCAGAGCTTTTAGTGAATCAATAAGTAGCAGAATTAAATTGCTTCTTGCAGTAAACTCCCTTTATTTGATAATCCTGCTCTACTTCAGGACACATGAATGAGAAGGGAACCTAGAGAGATGTGCAAATAGAAAATCATTTTCTGTATTCTTCAGTTTACCTATTTCCTGCTGTTTAAAGGGGGGGAAAGTAAACATCCCGGTAATACAGGCCAAGAGTTAAGATGTGCCATTGTAAATATTAGGAGGAAGACACCCTGGCTAAAGACTGTGAGACGAAACAGCACTTATTGTTGTTTTTGCTAATATTCCATTCATTCCACTCCTAGGTTATATTCCTTTCTCTCTCTCTTTCTTTCTCTACCTGTCTCTCTCTGTGTCTCTAATGAGCTGTCTTGATGGGCTAAAACAGGACAGGTGAGCTCAGCACCTCAGTGCTCATTATCTGGGTGGACAGGTAGTCAGGCAAAATGCATAGGAGAGACAAAGGCAGCTCATTCTGATCTGTTGTCATGGTGACTGCTACAGCCACTAATGAGACTTCAGCATCCTTCACCATGCAATCCACTGTGAGAGTCTGTGAGAGTTTATGATGTGTTAAAGCTGAGCATATCCACCTTACATTAAATCACATACTCCAGCTCCAGAGAAGCAGGCAAACGTTTGATTGTGGCTCAAGAGTTGGAAGTTCACCTTGTAATCGGAAGGTTGCCAGTTCGAGCCCCGGCTCCGACAGTCTCGGTTGTTGTGTCCTTGGGCAAGACACTTCACCTGTTGCCTACTGGTGGTGGTCAGAGGGCCCGGTGGCGCCAGTGTCCGGCAGCCTCGCCTCTGTCAGGCGTGGCTGTGGCTACATTGTAGCTTGCCATCACCAGTGGGTGGATGACTGGTTGTGTAAAGCGCTTTGGGGTCCTTAGGGACTAGTAAAGCACTATACAAATACAGGCCATTTACCATTTGTTTAAGATGAGTTAGTATCTTTTACTCTGGTGCAAAACTAAATAAATTCTAACTTAGTGTTTCTAGTTTACATTCTCTATAGTCATCGCTTACAATACAGCAGTGTGTAGTCTTTACACTGCAGGTCTTGCTCACGCTCAGTAGCCAAGGGAAGCGCCTATGGTACGATTTCATCTTATTACACAAAAGAAACCAGAAGAATCACATTAGAATCACTCGTCTAGGCTCCAAATGTGACAATGGCCTAGTTTAACCCAGAGCTGAATTGTTTTCATGCTCACATGCATGAGGAATGCGCCAAATCGTTTCTACTAAATCAATCTGACATCACATATGGAAAATGGATTGTGATGTGTGATTTAAAAAAGAATACATGGAGGTCAGTGAGTAAATAAAAGGGAGATAAAAAAAAAAGAGATGATTTGAGTGTGTAAAAATAGCCAATAAGCCTAAAGAAAACAAAGTAATTCAGATGATTTTCCATATTTTTCTTACTCCTATTAAAGAACTAAAGCCAACAATTTATTCATTTACTTAAAACCTCAACATACCACTGAGGCTGTTTCTTGGGCCAAAGCCTGATTCAGCATGTTTCTCTCTAACATAGAGCTACTGAAGTCCTGAACACATAAATAACAGTTTTAAAGTGGTGTACATGTTTCTTTATCAGAAAATATATGGACACTATTGTTCATGTAGAAGCACCTCCATGGACTAATAAAAGCAGTCACATAGTACAGTTGCTTCACTATCATCCAGGACTACTTATCTTATTTACGGTAGTTGTCTAACATTTTATCTGCTACTGGGAGTATCTAAGTTCACTCTAATGTGAGTCTAAATACTTTTAGACACACCGGCAATAATTGTAACACCATTCATTTTTGGTTTTGAATAAAAGAATCCAGAAAGTCACAGATTTTCTTTTAGCCTGAAACAGTAGGATTTCAAACCAGGCGTTCTAGATGCTGCCTGTGCTAATTGCTGCACAGGGTAACTTTTAATTGATGGGGCAAACAGAAACCAGATAAAGCATTTCCCACTGTAACTCTACATAAACCTGAATATTCTCGAGGAATTTCTCCTACCTGTTCGATCTCGGATGGCCAGGTTTTTCCCTTTCTTTAGGACAATATCCAGCTGGTACATGGCTGGAGGAGGAGGCTGAGGCGGGGGCTCTACATTACTGGGCCCCACAATATTGATGCCCTGTGAAGATAAGACAGTGCCCAGGTTAGTTTGCTTCAGTAATATGCTTCAGACACACACACACACAGAGAAAATAAGAAGTGACAAAATAAATAAGACACCCATTGCAATTAGGAATAAAAAAAAAGCCAGAAGAAACAAAAACAGAAATAATCGCAAGGTATTTTTAGTCCAACTTAATTCTAGTCAACATCACAATCTGCTTGCACATATAAGATTGGACCCAAGAAATAGCTGCAAAAATGTTTCTCAATAAATAACAAATAAAGAGATTTCTGAATAGATCTCTGAAGAATAACACTATGTTACAAAAACAAAGGTTTGGGCTTTTTGGGGTCTTTTAGAAATGACATTTGTTTTCTACAACATCGTTATACACTGAAAAGATAAAAATAAGAAATGCTCATGCTTTAGAAAATAATTACATAATATACAGTACGTCACGTGTAGTGTGAGCATAGAAAGCATGTACCCCCGTCTGCAGCCTCCAAAAATCCTGCTGCTGGAAAGGGTAATCTCTGTGGCTTTACACGTCAGTGCAGCTCTCCACTGTGACAGGAAATCCCCACTGGCTGTAAACGTGATTGGCCATAAAGCCCATTTGCAGGCCACATGTTGCACCAGGCTACGCTGAAATCCATGACACTTGCCTTTGTTTATCAGTATTTGGTACATATTATTCTACTACCCTGATGTATCTTGTGTGTGTGTGTGTGTGGGGGGGGGGGGGGACTTCTGTCACATCGCACCAGCTATCATACTCTGAGATGAAGCTAAAAATAAAGACAGAAAAATGCTAGTGGGCCACTGGGAGAATGAGAGAATGAGACATGCAAATGGGGAAAAAAAAAGGAGAAAATACACTCTTGAGCTTGTTCTGTATCAACATTGTCACATACAAGCTCTCCTTCCCTAACCAATTATATTCTTATCAACTTTTATTTCAACAACACCAATTTTCCTCACTTATATTTACACAGTAATCTGACTATATTACAGCACTATACACTCACTGGTAACTTCATTACCAGTGCACCTCTTTAGCTGCTTGTGAACTAATCCAATTAAGCAATCAAATGTAGACATGGTAAAGATCACATACTGAGGTTCAAACTGAGCATCAGAAGGTGGAATACTGTAAAGGTCATTTTAAGTGATTTTGAACATGACATGGTTGCTGATGACAGACAGGTTGTGATGGTCCCCGTGTCTCTCTGGTTGGCCCACGCTGGCTACAGGTTTTGTTATTGTTCGTTTTGGTTTTCTTTGTCTCCTCTCTTCCTGGGTGGAGCTGTATGTATACATATACATACATACATACATGTATATATATATATATATATATATATATATATATATATATATATATATATATATATATATATATATATATATATATATATATATATATATATATATAAATAAATAAATATATATATACATATACATACACACACACACACACACACACACATTATATAGTCAGGGCTTTCCCATCTTTGTGGGGTCGACCTCCTTTTGTTTGTCCTGCTTTCTCTTGTTTGTTTCAGTTGAGTTAGCTCCATTTTTCCCACCATGACTTTCTGTATTCTCCTGCCAGCTTTGTGCAGGGTGTTTTATTTTTAGAAGTTCTTTTTTTTTTTTTTTGCATCCTGAAACTTTGTTTCCTGAATTTCTATCCTCTCTCTGGCAGCTTCTGTCATAGTTACTTATATTTTCTAGTATTTTCTTTCCACTTTAAGAAGTATCAACATATTCCAAAAATACAAATAGATCTTTGTGTTCCAAACAATAACTGAACACATGCATCAATGGCAAATATTATTACCAGTTTAACATTTACAGCAATAATTCACCAATAATTACTCAAATATGGCACAGTCTTCATAAAGAAGTCAAAGCCACAGTAACTGACAGAGACACTGGGTCCTGTGTAACACTTTGAGATAAAATCTTCTGTCAAAAAAGCAAAAAATGAAATATAATAAAATAAAAAACTGAGGAAAAGATAAATACAGACAGTGCTTTGGAGAAAACAGGAACCTTAAATAAGTCGAACAAAATAAATAGTTTGTTTTGTAACAGTTGTACCAGCTCAGTGAATACAGACTGACAGGAGTTTAAGCTGCACTGGGGTCAACGGTTCATGTAAGTCACTGAAATTGAACCGCATGTGTGCATGGATATAGCCAACAGGGTTGCACAAAAGATGTGGGGGTCGAACAACGTAACATTAAGCCCTTTATCTTTAAACGTGACTAACAAACAGTGACAAAGAGACACACAGAGGCACACAGAGTCAACACACAACGATTAAGAAAACAGTGGAAATCCTCGGTCATGCTGTGCCCAAGGAAAATGCCACTTCACATGTTGTTTTCTTCTTTGTATATGAAATCATACAAACACACACACTTGCACACACAACTGCAGAACACAGGGTTTAAATGATTTGCTGATAGCACTGCCTGCTTGAGTGAGCAACAGTACAGTACATGGAGTAACAGTCAAGTCTCTGTTAGAACAAAACAACCAGACCAAACCAACACACAAAGGTGCTGCCAAGTTACAATGCTCATTAAAAAAGACGAAAACAAACAGATACATAATGACGATCACTTTTTGTTGCATGTACAAGCTCACCATTAGCTGTTTCGAAAATAGTTTAAACCTAAAAATACCTCTTAAGTAATAAATGAAGAAAGTAAACTAGGATTACAAGATTTGCTGTCTTTTGTAAAATAGTAGGAGACATTTATGATGTTTGAACAAAATCTTAACACAGTGTCGACCAGAGCTAAGCCATGCTTTGAAGTACTGCTAAGATATTATGTAGTGACTTTTCTATCTGACAGAACATTAATACTACTGCTGCAAACAATTTTGTTTCTGCATTGGATGCATACCAACTTGGGATTCAGATTAAAACTTAAATCTAACCAAAAAAAACATTTTTACACTTCTGGTTTATGCACAATTACAATCTTGTGCAAAAAACAGGATTTGTGAAATCAGGGATGCTGCCCCCACAGACCATCTCTCTCTGCCTGGTGTGTGCAGCACATTTTTGGCAACATTTAAAATACGATTCGGTTATTGAAAAACACAGGTAGCGGTTTTCAATGGATTTTAAATGAACACGCCACATTGGTTTTACCTTGGTTTGACTTGCACATCAAATTGTGCTCGATTTTCAACCTTTTGAATGGGTTTTCCCGTAATCACTAGAGTATACACAGTGAGCAGTTCAGTCACTGCTGCTACTGATATGCTGCTAGCATGCTATTTACACCACTTATCCTGTGCAGCTTCTTTTAACTTTGCAGCTATAACAATGATGTTAGGGATCTAACAAAAATCTAATGATGTAGAAAAGTAATTCTGACAGGGAAAAGCACATCACTGCAGCATATTGTAGAATATTACAAGTAATGATGAACTAATGAGCTAATAATTGTGACAGGACTTTATTCTTTTGACTCTGTGTCATAATCCTGGAGCTTTGACCTCCAGCTGTGTCCTCTCTCCCTAATTACCTCATGTGTGTATTTAAGCTTTCAGTTTTTCTCAGCGCCTCTTGCATTTTACTATTTCCCTCCTAAATATTTCCCCCACGTGGCGCACTAGCTTTTCAGTTTATGCTCTAATTAAGGTTGTTCAGAAGTCTGTGTTTGAGGACTGGATTTTCCACTAAACGTGACACTCTGTGGTTTTAAATGAAAACATTAAGAGGAGGTATGGCTCACAAAGCCAGATTTTGAGTTTGGAAGCAACTGTTTTGTTTAGTGATCACGCTCCATCAACTGGGACAGACTCAGCAGAGAGAATCTATTTTCTGTTCTGTCCCCTGAATCCAGCAGAACTCGGGCCCTTCCCTCTAAACAAGCATTTCGGGTGAGAAACAATGTATATTCACAAAGACTGAAACCGCCATGAGGAGCGGAGAGAAGAAAAAGGAAAGACCACCAAGATCCATCACACTCCAGCTTCTCCATGTTTAATGACTCCTTGAAGCTGAGAGAGAACCAAAGAATACCTACGATGGCCTATTTTCCTGTCTCACTCTAGCCGCAGAGGACCAGCCCTTTCATTTCAGAGCAAAAGACAAAAGACAGTAGGTTTAGGAACGGTTTCATCATAAAGGGCATCAGACGTAAAACTGCCAGTTACATGCTGTGAACAGGGAGCAGCCGAAAGTAGCTTCTATACTGTACATGAATTAATCTTGTGTGTGTCTTTGTTTGTGTGTGTGCATGGATGGCATGGATAAGTGCGTTCCAGAATCAAAAACAATGTAGGTAACACAACTAAAGTTTTACAAATATTGATGCCATGTACTGTACATGTATTTCTGTTCCCAGTTTCTTCACAGCTACAAAATAGAGGAGAGCTGATGATACAGAATGCACCAGAGACACCTAGATTTAGACAGCTGGAGTTTACTGTACACCAGCAACCACCAGATACACACAGTGCAAATAGTGTGTATGTGTTGTTTACAGTCCTAGAGGATAGCACAGAGCTTCAGCTGAGCTCTGAGACATGCTATAATGCCACACAAACCACTTAGTCAAACGCCCTCACTTTCTATTGACTCTTCCCCACTTTAAGTTACAGTGCATCAAAACTCCCACTGGTCCACATATATAAGGCAGCAGCATGATCAGAGTAAAAGGCTCAGGAGTGCAAAGTCTATATAACAGAACTTAAAGTAAGCAGCTTAAAATCAATGACACTTTTGAACAGATAATTGGAAATGAACACAAATTTTTATCTTTAGAATTTGTTCTAAAGCGGAAACTCTTTTTTTTTTTTAGGTCAACATGTTGCTCCAGAATCTCTGTTTTCAGTCTCAGACTTATAAAAAGAAAATAAGCTAAAAGCTCAGATGGCAACGTGGCAACCATTAATAGAAAAAGTCAACTGGTTGTTTACAGTGACTCATAACCTTCCCTGACACATGCACTCCGATATTTTGGAGCGTATCCTTCTAGAGTTGGGGCGATCGTGGCTCAAGAGTTGGGAGTTCGCCTTGTAATCGGAAGGTTGCCGGTTCGAGCCCCGGCTTGGACAGTCTCGGTCGTTGTGTCCTTGGGCAAGACACTTCACCCGTTGCCTACTGGTGGTGGTCAGAGGGCCCGGTGGCGCCAGTGTCCGGCAGCCTCGCCTCTGTCAGTGCGCCCCAGGGTGGCTGTGGCTACAATGTAGCTTGCCATCACCAGTGGGTGGATGACTGGATATGTAAAGCGCTTTGGGGTCCTTAGGGACTAGTAAAGCGCTATATAAATACAGGCCATTTACCATTTATCTGGTGAGCTCAAACTATTTAGCGCAGGCCTGAAAGGGTCATATGACCATCTCCTGTCTGGAATCTTCTTTTTTACAAAGAAAGTGCTCATCCACGTCCTCCTCGGTGTCAAGCATTCTTCTAGTAAATGTGTATATATTTATATTATGTTATATTTCTGCATAAGGAAAACCTGGTCTCATAAAATCCCCCCAGATACTTCCCAGGCTCTGAATGAAACTGCCAGCTTCAATAAGCCAACTCGCATGCCATAGGTTTAAACATGTATGACAAAACTATGATAATTATGTGTCATTATTATCAGTCCCTCTGCTGCTAGAAGCTCATGTATCACGAGTAACACGGTAGGAAAGTCACGGTAATTTCCCATGGGAAAGGCTAGCCCAACAGGTGGGACGTTTAGGAGTTGTTGCTATAATAACTCCTTCCCACCAAATTTTAATAATACCTGACACATTAAGTACTACGCACCTGCTATGTATGCCAGTAATCAGAAAGTATCAAGTGAACTTTGCTCCTCTTGTTCCCTTTCATTAGCACCCCAGCCGTGACTTAAAATAGTTGCTGTTTACTGACACTGATGGTAGAGAGTGACATTTCACCGAACACTGTTTTATATATGACATCGCTGTGCTGTTGTTTGAATCTTGAAGCGGTGCCCTGCAATTTAATCTCGACTGCCGTGTGAAATAAGAGAAACATGTCCCATCGGGAAAGATTTATAAGAGTTCTCGCTTCGCATTTAAAGGGCAGACTGGTAAAGCAACACAGCTGCTTAGAAAACTCCCCATGTGGGATATCAACCAGAGTCATATTTTTTTTCATCCTGGGTTGTATGTCATGACAGTGGTGTCTTTATGGAGGAGGAAGCCTGTGTTTAGCCGTGGGCAGTGTGTGGAGCCATGTGCTCATTTCTCACTGTGATGACAGGTAATTTCCAGGCTCTGCAGCCACTCCTGCATAAGAATAACCTAATCTTGCTTTGGCCATTAACAAGAAAGTTTATGGCAGTTCTTCTTCTCTTAGCAGAGATGCCACTTCTTTCTGTCCATTGAAATATTTCCATTTTTATTTCACCAAGTCCTGTCTGCACACTCACTTCTTTTTGACAACAGAGAAATGATCATCCAACCATCCATCTTTAAACTTAACTTAAGCTGTTGCGGGGCATTTATTTATTTTTATGTTTTTCTCATTATGCACCTCACAAAAGATAGTAAAAAGAGCAAAAAGTTCATTTTATTTGTGTCCTTAAGTATAGAGGCTTATTTAAAATGTAAGCAAGGAGAAGTCAGAATGGTTACTGTGCTACAGAAGTACTTCTTTTTCTGATTTTTCCTTTAGGAGTCACAACATCGGATCATCTCACTCCATTTGTCCTGTATATCCACTATTCCTCCTCTGCACATGTCCAAATCATTTCAGCCTTGCTTCTCTAACTAAGTCCCCAAACTGTTCAACCTGAGCTGTCCCTTTGATGTATTCATTTCTAATCTTGTCCCTCCTGGTCACTCCCAACAAAACTCTTAACATCTTCAACTCTACCACCTCCAGCTCTGCCTCCCATCTTTCTGTCTTTCTTTCTTTCTTTCTGTCAAAGCCACCGTCTCGCTAAAGGCTTGTCAAGCTTCCCTTTCATTCCTCCTGCTATCCTTCTGTCACAAATCACCTCTGACACTCGCCTCCATCCTCTCCTCCCTGCCTGCAGTCTCTTCTTTACTTTTATAGTGCTCTGTCTGTTGTTAGGTTGACCCCAGGTTTTTTAAATTATCCACCTTCACTACCTCTACTTTTTTGCATCTTCACCTTTCCACCTATCTCACTCATTCACAAGCATGTATGGTGTTTTGCTTCTACTGAGTTTTATTCTGTTTTTTCCTTGACAGCATACCTCCACCTCTGCAGACTCTGTTCCACCTGCTCCCTACTCTCACCACAGATTGTTGTCTGTGGACATCACAGCCTACAGAAACTCCTGCCGGACCTCATCTGTTAACCTCGTCACCTATTTATTGAGCAAATATGCAAATAGACTCAAACATGTATTTTGGTGAAGCAGGTTGTGTTCTGGGTCTCTTGGGGCAGGCAAAGCAAAGCACAGACAATAATCACTCTAACATTCACTCTTTTTCCTGTTTCCTGCATTTATGTGACGTACAAAAACGAAGTAAAGATTCCCAAATGTCCGGTTTCAGGAGCCATAGGAGTTAACAAGAATAAGAATTACTTAATTATACACACAATTAACTGGACAAGACCACAGAAGAATTCCAGCCACAGAATCTCAGTGGTGGTGGTGAGTAGACCGCTGTCATACTCAACGATACAATATGACACCTAGACGTCCAGTGTTTTATAAGTGGGATTTAACTGTATTTGTTGCCAGAGTGAATAAAAACTCTTGCTAACCACAAAATGATGGTGCTAAGCCACATGGAAAGACTGATACAGTTAAGGTAACATGTTCTTTGATTGGAAATATGTACATTTCTGTGCACACACTTGTAACTAACTTGGAAATATTGTTCTAAAAACATGCCTAATATTACTGAAGCCTGTAACTCTTGTCTACTATTTGTTTCCCTAAGAGCTTGAATCTGAGCCTTATGCAGGCATGTGAAAAAAAGCTACCTTAGTTTAATGTTTGAGAACAATTTGCAATTTGTTTTCCAAAGCGAACAATCCACTCTCAACCAGACACTCTCAGACCACTTTAGTTTCCTTGTTTCCTTCCCTGTTTGCACCCTACCTTTTAGCCAGTGCATTCACTATGCCCAGATCCCCCTTGTACCAGCCAGCATCCCCCTTTTAATATCAACCTGTCTTCCATCTCATCTCATTCACCTACTTCACTCTCCTGCCAGCTCATTCTCCATCACCTTCATTCTCTGCCATTACCTGCGAATCTTCCCACCTGCACGGCCACCAGTCTGCCTCAGTAACAACCTGCTTTCATCCATCCTTGATGTGACACATCCATTCTTTTACATCACATTCATCTCAGAGACAATAATAAAACTCTTAAACTGCTTCTCAGGTCTGTGCTCTGCATCTGCCATGCCTTTTCCCCAAAAAGTATTACAGCACCAAAAAACATAATATAGCAACTCCCCCAGGGACAATTAGCTTTGATGCCATCACATATATAATTTGTACACACTGAATACAGTGGTTTGCACTTTCTACCCCATAAATCTGTGAACACATACGTGTACACTTGTAAATATGTACACATAAGGACAGGAAGGCTCTTGGTTTGCCAGTGCAGGCTGATGAATTGCTAGAAATCTGTCTTTTATGTACTTGATCTAATTATAGTCGATATGGGGGAGGGAAATTGTGTAGAAGAAGACAGGTTGCTTCCAGCTGTATGTACATATCTTCAAAGCCAAGTTGTTTTTCTGCAAGAAAGATCTGACACAAATGTGATTTGAAATGATTTGCAATATACACCGTGAAAGCATCACAATTAGGGGTGGGTTTTTATAATCGATTTATCGATTAAAATCGATTCTGGCTTGGATAACGTAAAATCGATTCATTAAAATCCTGAATCGATTTTTTAATATAAATTTATTTTGCCCGAAATGCTAGAATCTCTGGTGAAATCTCACAAAATTTCAACAACCACCAAACAGCTAAAACAGTAAATGAGAGCAGGTACAGGGATTCTGCACAAAGAGTTAGACACACAGTGCAACCAGCGGATCAGAATCAGTTAGATGTCGCCTTTCTCACGGTCGGGGCTGAAAGCCGACAGCTCGCTGATTCTGATCTGTCGGCGGGTCCACGCTTTGTGTTCACGCCCTTTATGTGCTGATTCTAAAGCTGTTAGTTTGATGTCTCTCCAAACAATATTGACCGAACCAGCAGCAAAAGAAGATCCAAACTACGCTTCACATAAACATCGTCATGAATTCACTCAGACTTTTACTGTTTTGCTTTGACCACGATGCACAGCTCTCTCTCTCTCTCTCTCTCTCTCTCTCTCTCTCTCTATACTTCAAGAACAGTTTCCCGTCTAAAAATCTGTTTTCTTCATTATTCGCTTGCTTATTACGCACAAGTCTACCACAGCGCTGTCGGCCGACGTTTTTTTTTCCCGTTTTATATACTTCTGAAAAGAAAACCTAATTTCTGCCGTTCAATAGGCTTCTGAACAAATTTAAACTTTTTAAAATTATGCAAAATGCAAAACGGTTAGCCGTGTCTCTAATAAAACCGCTGTAACTTCAGAGGTAATGTTTCGTTTTTGATGTACTGCAGAATATTTTTATAAAATCCCAGGCCAGGAAAATGACCTTCATGTTTTTCTGTTTTATCCTCAGCTACTTTGACACAAAGGCATCTGCTGTGATGCTCACACCTTTGATAAAGTCTTGCGTGTGTCAGCTTCCTTTTTATAGATACAAAAATATGTAAATGTACTGATCTGAATTATAATATTTCTGACTGTCAAAATTTCCCAGATTCAAATCGAATCGAATCGAATTAAATCGAATCGTGGATCGAATCGATTCGGGACCTTGTGAATCGGAATTGAATCGATTCTAGAAATCAGTGACGATACCCAGCCCTAATCACAATCACTTTCAACTATTTCAGCCCTTGTCTTGTGTATTTTGACCCAAAGCAAAAGGTACAATTTGCATAAAGAAAACATTAATGAAAAAAAATAATTCACAGCCAGAAACATGTTAAAGAAACTCAGGGGATGTTGAAACAATCCTTGTGACACCTTAAAATGTGATTACAAATTTGTGCATCATAAAAGGCTTTACATTACTTATTGAATGTACACAGGAGGTATGCAAAAATATGGCATATTTCCATTCAGTCAGCTTTAGTCAAGATTGCAAATGTCAGCAGCTCACAGAATTCGTGACTGAATAAATAAAAATAAACAATTTTCTCCACTGCTCTCTTTCATCCTGCATTCTTTCTGTCTAACATTGCATTTCAGTATCAGTTACACGAGAACACATTTCACCTCAAATATAATAAACTAATTATTACTTTAATTAAAATATTGTAGATAAATTACATATACACATATTTCTCTTGCTCATCACACCATGGTAGTCACAAAACCTTGAAAAATGTACTTCATTAAACTATCTCAGCCCAGTAAGATATTCCATTAAATGCCACTATCTCGGGGGCATTACCGAGGCGCTCTTCTCCTGAGTATGTGCAGCCAGGTAATATGTAATGTGACAGAACACAGGGCCAGTGCAGTGAAGTGGGTAGACACCCAGTAGCCACTCAACTAGATAATGAGGTCTCTCCTGCTTCTTTTCTTAATAAGAGCCCAAAACTCCACTGCACAAAGAGCAAGCTTCTTCACTCTCTATCCTCTGACTAGGATAATGAATCTCTTAATTGAACAGAGATAATGCAGATGATCCTGATGATAGCTTAAACATTTACAGGTGTGTAAAATATTCGCTTTGCATTAATAAAAAACTTCATTATATCATATGGAAGCAATGCCAAACTTGTTTACAATTGAACTTGATTTTAATATGCCCAAATGAACCCCTGCCCCTCCCATTGTATTATCATGCGGCTCAAAAATGGTTTAATAGCCGGGATAAAGATAATTCTGTCTATCAGCTATGCATGTAAAACCCAGTGCAGAAGAGCCATAGTCACATAAATAGGCAATCAAATGATTAAGAGCATAATAAAAAGGTGAATGAGAATGGGTTTGCTTGATCTGTGTCAGTATTAGTTAAATGCATCAGTCAAATTAATAGATGAACACTAGAAATCCACTGACTGACTGGCAGGGGACCAGAATAGTGACCAACCAGTCGGCCCCCCATTTGTACAGTTAGAGCTGGTCCATTTCATGCATGCACATAGCATGTGCATAGCAGGCAAATAGTCACAGGGACAATTACAGCCACATGCTAACATCCTGCTAGCATGGTTGCTCCTCACTATGAGTGAAGACACAAAGCAAACCATGGAGGATTATTTGTAACAACAAACCTAATCAGATTCCTAAATCAGCCTCACCCAGCTGAACGTAGAAGCTAACAAAGGCAAAGTGGCTAAAGCTAACGCTATACAGATCTTACAGTTAGCTACAAGCCAGCAGCTGTTTTTGAAGTAAAGCTTGTTTAAACATTTACTCCTCATGACATAAATGCTACATTGCAAGCAGTGACACCTTAACCTCACTTGTTTGAAATAGATTCACTCTGATAGGCTTTGGTAATTAATGATTGGCTCAGTTTAATCAAAACAGCCATTGTTAAATTCTCTAGGCAGCAAACTCTTCACTTGTTAAGTTCAGCAGTTGTTCAGATGATTGACTTCAGAGAATTATTCTCTTACGGTCATCGATATGCTTCGATCCACGACTGAAATCAATAACTCTTTATACGCTATGATATGAAGGAACTAGATGAATGAACACCCAAGAGGCGTTCATTAAGTAATGGCCCTTCTGGAATTGTCAGCAACCCAGCATTAATCTTTTAAAATTCAATGGATGCCATTACAAGAAACACATATTAGCAAAAGTAAGCTCCAAGCTATTGTTCAGAGTATAATGGATGATGAGAAAAAGAAAGCAGTTGCCTTGGAGGACTTAGCACGTTCTAATGAAAATATATTTTTTAAGTAAACAACACAAAACTAAAGAGAAATACAATGTCTTCAGTGATCATGAAGAACAATATGCCTGCATATGGGTCTTATTAAAAAGTGTCCAGTAGTGAAAAATCTAAATTAAACAACAACAGACATAGTATAGCTGCTCATCAAATTCTCAGAAGATGATCTCTTTAAAAAATAATAATAATAATTGTTTGGGCTCTACTGAGAGTTCAAGGTGACAAAAGCCTCAAGTCTGGCACTTTGACTTTCCTGTCAATCACAAAGTAGCCACACACTAAGGCACAGACTGCTCTAATACTGATTTTAAATAATTGTTAAATATTTACATATTTATCAAGCAGCTGTATTGAAGCTTGTGACTGACAGCATAAACTCTTTAACAAAATATATACTGAGGTCATAGGTCAAGTAAGAGATAGCATCCTCTTAGCAACTGGACCTCGTTTTGCATCAAGAGGAATCTCCCTCTGCTGGCCATTGGAAATAAAGCAAGTTAAAGGGACTTTCATGACACCTTGACGTAACATTTCTTTACAGTGTCTGGTTAATTAGAGCAAGTGGATTGAAAAAAAAGGGTGTGAAATTTAATTAGCCTCTTACTTAAAACTTCCTGCTGTCTCTCAATCTACACAGGGTTAATTATTCATAATTTTAGTACCTGCCAAAATTGGAACAGTAAATATTACTTGTTTCACTCAGTCTTTCTTTCTTTTGGATGAAATTATAAGGTTAATAAATTAGCTACATGCAAATAATATTTTAAAAGACTTAAACAAAAAATATCATAGATGTTTGACAATGCAAGAAATACTCGAGCAAATCCCATTCCATTCTTGTTCCTTGTCTTTAACAACTGATCCAATCGGCTTGTCTACATAAATTTAAATTACACTCACAGTCAGGGGCGTACTTTCCAGGGGGGTTATGACAACCCCCCCCACCCCACCCCACCCCATAGAATTATGAATCATCTTGCATAAATAGGTTGTTGATTTTCTTTACCCATTTCAATTATTACCAGCAAAACAGTTGCATGTTCAATCATCCGGGAACTTACCCACATTTATTTAGACAAAGATCTAAATAAATCTGATCTCTGTCTAGATCCCCCCCCCCCCCCCCCAATGTTCAGCACAAAGTTATGCTGATGCTCGCAGTGGCCCTAAACTTCAGTGATAGTGCTACAGCACTGAGTAACTGGAGAAAACAGGAGTAGTGGAAAGTAGTGGCTCTGCTCAAAGCCTTGTTAATTATCAATAAATATCTTACATCAAAAAGTGATAACATCTCTTCTTTCCCGTTAGAGCCTGTTGACAAAATCACCATCAAGGAGAAGTACCCTTATGAGTCATTATATGCTTCTTGCCATAATCACTCTTAATGTCATCCTCAGTGTCCTCTGTATGCAACTCTACAGCTCTCATTTCCATACTCAGAACAATAACCCAGTTTCCATTATTCCTGACAGCTGTGTCATGATCCTCCCTCCCAGTTGTACCAGATGTCAGGGCTGAGCTGCATGGCTTGGCCTACTTTGGGTAATGGTAGAATAGGTGCCGAGCAAGATTAAACTGCAGATCGTGAGTGTGCATTGATGTGCATTTATACAGCACAGGTCTGTGTTTAACAAATGTGGTCCAAAATCTATTCCTATCATTTCAAACATTTGAAAGCCTAGCTGAGAATATTACAGTATTATTTGATCATAGGGTTAAAGAGAAACTTAAAAAATAAGAGTCCGCTGCGTATTATGGATATTTTCAATGCTCCCTGCCTTGACGTTTATTAAATGTTGATCTGTTTGCTGATCATAGTTATGGCATCACAGGCAACAGGATCTAAACAAAGTCAATCACCCCCAGATCACCAGCAGCAGTAGCTAACACATCCCAGAGTGTTACTGTGGAGACATCTTCTTGTACCTCAAGGGAAACTCTCATTGGTGTGGATAAAAAGTGTTAAATGTGTTAACACCACATTCTGATGCAACTGTATTAACCTATCCTTGCTATGACTTCTAACACAAGGCAAATGGTGTGACAAATTACATTCACCGGAAGACTGACGGAGACAGACACAAATTTGGTGACTGTTCAGTCGAAATTAATGCAAGCGGAGCAGATTTCTTATCAGCTGCAACTGACAGTTCCACAACACAGCCACTCTCCATAAATAATGAAGAACAAAGGTCTGACAGGGAGACGAGGGCTGAGGACGTGAATCGAGTAAAAGGGAGTCACAGATTGAGTAAAGGTAGAGCGACTTCAAGAGCGTGAAGGATAGTGGTATCCTGAAATGCAAAAACAAAGATTTAATTTAAATTTAAAGATAAATAGAAGACACCTGAAAAGCTCTAAAGACTACATAAAAGTTAAACACAGGAAGATAGAGACAACCAGATACACCAAGCTGGTCACTTTTCCCTCCAGAATAATGTTGAAGCTTCAAAATAGGGCTACACAAAATATCATGTTACGGAACTAAAACACACAAATATTGGCGGCATGCGGAACATTAGCAGGTTTCCCCCATGTGTTTATCACCAGTAAATTTGGTGCATTGACAAACTGAGCCACGAGTGTCAAGTGCTGCTGACATTGCAGACAGACAAGCTGGTCGCCCTGCTGCCAACCCAACCTGTCAACCCACCAGAGACAAAACACCCTACTTGGCGTAACCCAGCTCGGCGCATCGGAGCAGTATGTGTCACGTGATAGAGCGGCTGTTGTCTCCCAGACCTGTCAGCAGTCTGTTGGAGCATTTGGAGCCTCGCTACATGCTTTCTAACCGCAGCATTTCATCTCGGCGAAAACTATCCCAGATAAGTAAAGCAAGTGTGTAAGTTCATCCTTGAATGTTTGCATAGTATTTCCACGTTAAGCTTAACAACTGATATGTTGAGCCACAGCTGGACTGACCATCAGAGTTCCATATCGAGGTGAAAAGGAAGCAATTTGTCCCGTACTTCAGCTGGAATTAAAAAATAGACACAAAGCTGGAATTATTCCGTCTTTGCTGCTCAGTTGCATCTACTTCTTTCATTCACTCCCCCTCCCTCTCCTGTTATTACTTCAAACATGAAACTGATCAATGATCAGCTGATCAGCTTTTCTGCCACAAGTCTCGTCTTTCTTGTTTGTTTATCGCCCACTTTGCGCTAGAAACAGGAGACCAGCGGATAAATAACAGCAGCGCGTTTAAGGGAGAAAAGCTGTTGTTAAAATTTATTTAATATTACTTTCTAGTATCAGCTGATGTTTGCTGGAGCCAAGGCTGTAAAAGCTGCTGGTCATGATATCCGTTTGGATATGTGAGAGGGAAACATGAAGATGAAACCAGGAGATGTCCTTACTGAATCATCAGAGCTGAACAGGTGATGGAGAAACAGGTTTACCTTTTAGGTGACATGAATGAGTTGAAGGGAAGTTACGAACTGTTTCTGAGAAACAAATAACACCAGGATCCTTTTCTACGTAGCTGACGGCTGGTAACTGTGCAGGGGCGGCTCTAGCAAAGTTTTGCCAGGGTAGGGCATTAACAGGAAAAGGGGGGCACCAAGAAATATTTTTCTTTATTATGTCATTTAAAAACTTATAAATAAATAATTATCTGAATCTTACAACAAAAGTGGTCACCTGACTATCCATTATAGTATAAAGTAATATACACTAATATACACCCTAGTAAGCTATAGTCCTTTTTCCTTTGGGAAGGTACCATCTGTGCAGTCTGCAATTCTGTTGAAGAAAGATGTTGAATCTATTTAACTATTGTAGAAAAATAATTGATTATTGTGCATTTGTTTTACACTTGCATTAAATTAAAGTTGATTACATCGATTAAGGGAGGGGGGGTGGTTCCCTAATATTTTTGCTGGGAGTTGGCAACCCTAGTAGTTAGGTAGGTAAGTACTCTTTAAAATACCAGAATAGGGAGGATGATGTTGGTTTAAATTTATTGATCAGTGTTGCTGAACTATAAAATGTTTTGGGTGGAGTGTGTTTTTTGCACACAGGTGTAACAGAATAGCTTCAGTCTCTTGTTTTTTAAAACTTGAGTATGAACTTATACAAAATGCAGCAAGATATTTATAAAAAAAAACTGTTTTATTGATTACAAAATACGCTATATCGGATTCATATCGGTATCGGCAGATATCCAAATTTATGATATCGGAATCTGTATCGGACATTAAAAAGTGGTATCGTGCCATCTCTAATCTAAAAAGAAAAAAATTTACTTCTTAGATCTTCTTATACTTTTTATACATGTCAGCATAAAAAGTATTTATCTCTTGTTTACATTATACATTCTGTGTGAAGTTCAGAGAACTCTAATTCCGTTATATCTCGAATCTTATCTTGTGTATCGTGGTTATAAGGGACATAACGACTAAACAAGCTAAACAAAGCACAGATCGAGTGTTTCAAGTGTAGACTAATGGGCATTTATTTGACTGAAGAGACGCCAATGAAATGCATTCTAGGGTTTTGTGGTTTTATGAAAATCACTCAGTGCTTATAGAGTATTTGAATAAATGAGGAAAATATCCAAAAATCTTTTTGTATTGTTAATTAAATGCAAACAGGTCTTCAATTTTGTTTTACATTAAATCACTGATGTGCTTGTTGTTGTGGACACCCTGAGATTCAGCTTGTTGTATATCATTACCAGCACATCTTGTAACAAAGACTAATGAATAATAATAATAAAAAGTATTCATGCTTCTTAATGGCACTGCTATTTTGGACTTCACTGTGTATTCATGAGCCTAAAAAGCACATTACCAGCACATGCAGGTCCTACACTGTCTTTTTCTTTAACTTGCAACTTGCTACTACTAAAGCCTGCTAGTATCAGCAACCCTCTCTGACATCATCATCTTGGAAGGATTGTTACATTTTTCAAAAAAAGAATTCAAATGAGTGCAGAAAAAATGCACTTGCAATCTTTAATGCACTCCTGTGTTTTGTAGTTCCTTCAGTGAACAAGTATAATCTATCCAGTGAGACAGCTGTGGGATTAGCTTCTTTTTTTTTGTCCTGGTCCAATCGCTTTCTTCTGTCCACCTTTTTCTCTAATCATTTAGATTATTCCTCTTTAGCTTTCTATCTGCCATTACCCCTATTGGCCTTGGAGGGGACGGGATGAGCCATTTGTCATGGATCCATTTAATGACATCAACATGATAAAGTGACAGTGTTTGACAAAGCATGGCCTCTCATCAGAACTGCTGGCAGCACAAACTCCCATCTCTCCATCTGAATCGTGATGCTAGATAGTTCTGGTCTGAGCAACATTTATATAGCTCATCTGTTTGTTTTTAAAAATGATCTGAAACCAAAGCAATCCACAGTCAAACAATAAGAGCTACAGTATTTAGCGTTTAACGCTACACCTCCTGCATGTCATCCAGCACCACCTGCTGTGTAAAATTTTAGGAACACTGACCAGATGGATCGGCATCACTTTTTATGTACCAGAGTCTCCATAGAAAATGTCTGTATAGGGTTATGAACCTAAAATACATAGAAGAGCAGAACTAGAGGAATATGTTTGTGACAATTATAGACAGCATCCAGTCCAATGAACCTTTAATTTCCAAAATAGATCAGTTTGTCTCTCTGCCAGCTAGTGTCATCCCTGCACACCACGATGATAGCGCTGATTAAAGACTGTCGTACCACCTCCACACTAGGAAGAAAACCAGCAAGCAGAATAAAAACGTCACATACTCCTTATTACCTTTGCTGCAAAAGCCTCAGACTGACATGTGAGACGAGGTGCAGACGGCATCACCGCAATGAGCAGGTGATGGACTGTGTATAAAGCAATATGCCAAGTGATGAAAAGAGACGGAAAAGCAACAGAAACTGTGATGCAGAGTAGCAGAGGGGAAGACGGGGAGGCGGTGGATTTATCTGATTCATAGAGATACACAAGCCTGGGAAACAGTTTAGACAATGAATTTTGCTGCAGTGAGTGAGAATATGACAAAAGCAATGAGTTTTTTTTCTTTCCTTTCTGTGAAAATTGTTTAAATACCTAGGTGTCAAAAAGCTCCAAAAGGCAATATCAACTGAGCAGCACACCCACAGCTATTATTTGCATACACGGAGAAATAATTTTAGCTATTCTTCAACACACTTCACTTCATTCCACACAAATTATTTCAACAAAGAAACAATTCGCTACAAAGCTTAATTTACTAGCAATTTGCTATGTTCAGGGTGTTTGACTTTAAAGGTATGCTAACCACTGAAGCAGTGTGGCTAATTATTTTTGCACTGACTTATTCCCAAAAAATATGCTGCCCGACAATAACAGTAGTAGCTAAAGAAAAGGAAGGATTTCTCCTCTCAAAGTCTCCCCGGGGGGGATGTTTACACCAGGGATATGCTGCGAGTGTTCATGGTTGCTGAACTCTGCTGGGAGCATTGACAGGTAATCAGTCATTGTTTGGAAGTTCTTTTAAATTATGAAACTCGATGTGGGAGTGAACATAGCACAAGCTGCTGATGAATGTGGTCCTGCAGCAGCAGCTTGACTGGTTGGTTAAAAGCACAGGGTGTCGACACAGTACTAGTTTTTCCTTTAATGGATTTCAGAGCATCCTTCACACTCTAAGGATGCCGCTGGTACAAAACATGCAATCCATCAAAATGAAACCAGAACTATGTCTTATAAATCGAATCTAATCAGTGTGTCATGAATTAATAAATGTACAAAATGATAAGAGCATGTTCAACTGGATCACATGTGCCTATTGTACTGTAATCATTACACAGAAATGCAATGAATGCAGTAAATAAAATGATAATATTAAAAAATGAACAGGATTCCACATTAAACTGTATTGTGAAAATTCAATTTAGCATCTAAAACATGATCAGCACCATCAGCTGGGTTTTTGATAAGATTACATGGTAGTGTTACTTAGAGTTACCACATAGAAACAGTGCTGGAAAGTACTAAGACAGCGAGGTAGAAAGCAAATGTGGAGATGATAGCATTTTTGGATTTTATACTATTTGCTTTACATCCATTTAATGCTGCCCATCCAGCTGTGATCCACGGCAAACCGGGGTTCTGTTTTTTTCCTGCAGCTTCCATTTTATTCTCCCTTCGATTCATATAAATTGACAGCATTGTTCATGCAGTAATGCAGTAAATTAAGTTTATAAAACAAAACCTAAAACTGTCTTATGAATTCTGCATTTAGCACCTAAAACTTCCACTGGAACTCCATAGTATGCATTATGCATGAGCTGCACTACTGGATGTGTGAAGCAACAGAACCTGCAGTCATCTCTTAGAAGGAAATTATTCTCTTTTTTCTGAATATGAACAACAGACAGCTTGAGGTGTGATGCAGAAATGTGAAAATCCCCTGGAGGCTTTTTTCTTTTACATCAAATGTTTCCTTGTCATGAACTGATCTTGGTCTTGTAAATTCATAAAAAACCTAAGCTCACAATCAAAGATTGCTTGTAGAATCTCTGCAACATATCCAGCATTGGTCTGATAAGAGGGACATCAGCAGAGAGAGTCACAAAGATACTCCCCATTAGAGCATTTTTCTTCCCCCTCCTCAGGCTATCCCCACTATTTTCACCTTCTGTATTTCTCGCTTTCCTCTAGTCTCCTTTCTTCCCATTTGTTCTCCGTTGCCTTGCCTCGATCCCCTCACTTCCCCCTCTCACATCTCATCATCCATCAATTGTGTTTTTCTCTCATTCAGAGCACGTTCGTTACCAAGCCCATAAAACTGGAATTAAGGAAACAAGTCTAAAGCTGCAAAGCTGCAGGGGGTGGAAGGAAATACCGAAACATTTGAACCTTTCTGTGTTTTGACGTTAAGAAGAGAGCTCCAGCAGGAGGATATCCCTTTTTTTAAAAAAACTGTCATCTCCTCTTCTCTCTCCAGTGAGTGACTAACAACACCGTGTGTCATGTCACACCGGCAGCACCAGCTCAGGTTCCACACTACTGGAAACTGGACACGACACACACATTGCACCTCCGCCGTGCCACTTCCTACCACAAATAAAGCGCACAAACATGCACGAAAGCATATAGTTCAAAGATGGTCACTGCTGTCTTTTGGTAACGCTGAGCACACATTGTCGCGTAAACAAAGCAGCTACTCGGGTTTATGGAAATTCTGTATGAAAATGGGTTCTGAATGCAAATGGACAAACGTGCTGAAGTGATAGAAACATTTGGTTGGTGAACAACACATTTCCACATCCAATGATTACCACAGTCAAATCCTCAGGATGTGAATTACTCCTGGAATTAAAGAATGGTGCTTTACAACCACTATTTACCTTGGCATAATACAAGAGCATGCATGGGAAGCAAGAGGCATCAGTATATGGAAAAGTATCCCACAAGAAAATCAGCATGGAGAGTGTCAAAACAGCAATATGTACACATGTATTTATGCATCTCTGTGTGTGTGTGTGAATACCTACAGTAAGGCTTCGTCCCACAGCTGAGAGAGGCAGCGCTAACATCCAGACACTGAACACGCTCCGCTGTACTACTGCTGCTGCTGCTGCTGCTGCTGGCTTACGCTCCTCTGTGAAAGAGGCGCGCACACAAACACTGGCTCCCTGCGTATCGTGCTCATGAACACACGAATAGCAAAGGGCAACCAGCTGTGAGGCTCTCGCATACCTCACTCAGCTTCACAATTTATCATACTGCTCTGTCTGCCTTTCTCTATTGCTGTCACTCAGACACAAGACCGTGCAGAGATACTCACTGCAGAGTGCCTAAACTGCTGAGATGGAACGATACTAAATGAAGTTAACGTGGGGCACATCCAGGAAGACGGTACCAGCTGCTGTCTCCGTGTCCACAGATGTTTAGTCAGTGAGAGAGCCCGTTTTATAGTCACCAATCCCCTTAGCTGGACTTTAGTAAGGATTACACAGTAGTGTTATTCTGAATTACCACATGGAGACACTGACAGACAGAAAATCTAAGCTGTAGAGATGACAGCATTTATGGATTTCACATTAATTACTTTACAGGATCTCTCTAATTTGGAGCTGTGAGCCAAGGCAAATTGGGTTAATTGGTGTTCATTGGGTTTTGCTCAAGGTAAAACCGGAAGTCCCGCCGCAGACAGCTGCCCACATGTACACACTTTTCAGATTTTCTTCCTAGAATTTCATTTTATTCTCCCTCCCATTCATATTATTGGTATTGTTGCAGTATCAATACAGTATAATATTAAAGCACTTAAATACCCACTACATTCGTTTATTAAATAATACTCTTTCTCATCAGTGTGTAGCCCAGTATTAACAGGGCTTTACTAGAAACACAACTAGAATACTGCATTCACATATATCACCAGTATGGGGAGAACAATAGAAATCCCAGCTTATTTGTTCATGATAATTAACACCAGTGGTAGGAAATACAGTTATTCCATTACTGTAAAAATGTCAAATGAAGCATTAAGAAAGGACCAAGTCACTGTGAGGTTGCGCCAAGTCAAAGCATTTGGTCATGTAGACATGGTCAAGATCACTTGATGAAGTTCACTTTTCTTCCTCATTCCTGGTAACAGGAATGAGGAAGAAAGGTGATTTAAATGACTTTGAACATGGGATGGTTGTTAGCGCCAGATGGGCTGGTATGACTGTTTCATAAACTGCTGATCTACTGGGATTTTCCCACACAGCCATCTGTGGGCTTTACAGAGAATGGTCCAAAAAAGAGAAATTATCCAATGAGTGGCAGTTCTCTGGGCAAAAATGTTCTTTTGATGCCAGAGGTCAGAGGAGTCTGGTTCGTACTATGCAGAACAACATCTCTGAACACACAACACATCCACTCTTGAAGCAAATGGGCTAAAGAGGCAGAAGACCACACCGGGTGTCACTCCTCTCAGCTAAGAACAGGAAACTGAGGCTTCACAGAGGCTGACCAAAACTGGACAACAGAAGATGGGAAAAAAAACATTGCCTGATCTGCTGAGTCTCGATTTCTGCTGACATTCAGATGGTCTGTTAGAATTTGGCATAAACAACATGAAAGCATGGATCCATCCTACATCCTTGTATCAACAGTTCAGGTTGCTGATGACTGTAATGATGTGAGGGATATGCTCTTGGCCACAGCCTATCTGTGTATTACTGCTGACCATGTACATCGCTGTATGACTACGGTGTACTTGTCTTCTGATGGCCGCTTCCAGCAGGATAACGCACCATGTCACAAAGCAGAAAAAAATAAAACTGGTTTAATGAACCTGACTGCAAGTTCCCCACACTCACTAGATCTCAATCCAATGAATGTGCAGCCAATAAATCTGCAGCAACTGTGTGATGGCAACATGTCAACATGGACCAAAAGCAGAGTTTAGGCAGCTCTGAAGGCAAAACACAAAAGAGGATTAATCCTGCTACTAGCAATGTGTACCTAATAAAATGGCCGACCAGTGCATTTTGTCTTTTTAATTTAGGAATTTAAATTTTCAGTTATGAATTATGGATTTTTAGTAATGTTAAATATTATAATAGTCGTCAGACTTTCCCATAATCTGTTCAATTTAGAAACAGTTACTAGACTGACGCAAACAATTTCTCTAACGACACATAACTGTCTCTTAAAAGTGTGAAAAGTGTCATATGACTATCAAAAGAAAGTCATGGCAAATTTGAATAAGCATTTATTTTCTGAAAAGCAACAAAAGGACTAAAAACCAATTACCACCAATTCTGTAAAACTGCAACTTTTCTGCTGATTGGGGACTTATCCTTAGGACATGGTGCTGAGGTAATTTAGTTTTTTTTTTCTTTCACTCAGATAGCCAATCAAGGTTAACAGAAACAATTAAAATGGCCTTTAGAAAAGTTGCATTAATTAAACTATTTATTTGTGCTTAGTTCAGCAACACAGATATTCACACAAGATGAAGGAACTTTATTTATACAATTCAGTTCTATTGTGAGCACAGTACATTTTATGATGCAACCATGCCAGAATGCCTTACAGATAACACTATCCAGTTGAATGCAGGATATATGTGCTGCAATATTTAAGCTATAAATACTATACTGAAGTCCAATCTCTTTGCCGAGTTTCCCCGTCTTTTTGTTCCAGTACTATCCACAATGATTTTCCGCCTGCTAGCTATTCATATCACATATGCTTCTCAGTGTGAGCTATAAATCCACAGCAAAAAATAGAGACTGCTCATGGGAGAAACTGCAGAAAGGTTCACTTCAGTCAAAAAGTAAAAAAAACAAACAACAACAACAGCAACAAAGAAATATGTAATTGTAAAAGGGTGGAAAAAGTGCGTCAATTCAGATGAAAGGTGAACCAGAACCAGTGAAAGAGGAGAGCTGGATTGTAGACATAGAAAATATTACACAGAAAACATTTGCCAGCAGCACTCAGGGTCACAACAAAGGAGGAAAGTTGTGACAGACATTAACTGTAGAATAGACTAAAATGATCCCGTAAAGGAGAGATGGCAATATAAAACTGTAGCACCCAATAGCACATGAAAGGAAGGAAATGCTGTGAGACATGCACAATAGAGAGTGCATACATTTTTTGATCTCTCTGTAGACATACAGGGTGAATGCCACGCCAGACAGGGGGCACAGCAGCAGGGAGGTGCCGCTGTGCTTCCTGCCACAGACAGCTCTGCAGAGTCACAACAAAACTCTGACAAGGCGGGCCAGTTTGTGCATGTTTGTGTGCATACGTGCTTGTGCATTGTGTGTGTGTGAGAGACAGAGAGAAAGAGAGAGAGAGAGAGACTGCACGTTCTTATGTTACAACAGAGTCAGACCCCAGGACGAGACAGCTGTCCCTTTCATGAGTGCTGTTGTATTAGCCTTGTTCAGCAGTGTGTCAGTCAGCAGCTCTTATGACTTTAGTTGCTGATTTCATTCTAACACAGCACACACACACGCACACACAAACAGACACACACCTCGCCCTCATAGGCATTAGCATGACGAAGAAACAGATAAAAAAATTCATGGAGGTCGCTTAAGAAAAAAGCTACAACAAAGTAGTTTATGATGCCTCGCTGCACACCATAATGAGGCACATTTTCTTGAAGCCAAAGGAAATCTGGCAAGTTTAGGAATGACATAACCCAGACCTTACAAAAATAGCTGCACATACAGAACAATATGAGTAAGTCTGCACTTAAAGTTGTGCTTATATATGTCAATTTAGAGAGTATGTGACAATTGAGGCTATGCTCTTCCTGCTGCTCTTTAGCTGATAAACAATTTTACACACGAGCCCTGATACGACATGTGAGGCTTTTTGTCTTCTCCACACAATCATGCACGTATATGGCATAAACAAACACACCCATGCTGTCCATCTATCCTTGCTTTAATCTCCAATGTTGGCATCAACAAACCCTGCAGTGTTAACCATCTGTCTGCTCATTACTCACCACAAATCACTGAAGGCGTCCACACACACACACACACACACACACACACACACACACACACACACACACACACACACACACACACGTGTATCATAACATGAATTTAAAAAGATAAGACAAATATATACAAATGACAAAAGCTGTTCAAACAGTCTTTGAGTCTGCTGTAGTGTCTTAAATGCAAAAAATAGGAAGGTTTTTCAACAAGTAGTGGCACGGTGGCTTCTACTAGCAGGCAGGCAGATGGACAGGAAGAGAAGTGGAAAACATACAGATAGTCAGACAAGCTCACAAGAGACAATTATTTTTATAAGCTATGCCTCGTAGAAAGCTTGTGACATTTTCTCTAGAGTTCAGATCAATAATCAATTTAACAAGCTTAAAGCAGTAGCCACAAGTAGACTCTCTATGCAACTGCAGGAATCAGCTCATCTCTGTCCCAGCAGAAGCTCCAGATAAGATAAGATCCATGCATTCATTTTCTTCCGCTTTTCCAATTGAGGATCACGGGAGGGGCTGGAGCCTATCCCAGCTGTCATAGAGTGAGAGGCAGGTACACCCTGGATAGATCGCCAATCTGCCCACAGGGCTAACACAGAGAGACAAGTAACCATTCGCTCTCACATTTACACCTATGGTTAATTTAGTATCACCAATTACCCTAACCCCATGTACATTCCTAGACTGTGGGAGGAAATCAGAGTCCCCGAAGAGAACCCACACAGACGCATGGAGAACACGCAAACTCCACACAGAAAGACTGGATTCAAACCCAGCACTTTCTTGCTGTGAGGCAGCAACACCAACCACCGCCACGCTGTGTACGATTACGATATCTCAGATGTTTAGTATAACACACACAATTGTTTTCCCAGCTTTTGCTTTTCATTGTTCTCACTTTTAATCAGTTCTTTCTGCCTTTCCAGTCTACTTTATTTTGTACTATCATTTCTCAGATACAAGATTTGTCCCTGTGTTTGCTAACCTTTTAGAATCAAAGCAGGCTCTGTGAAATCAGAAAGGGAAAATCTTTGACAGCAACAACCTCTTGTGCAAGTGTGTCCTGGGACCACATAGGCAGCATCAACTTGGCATGCATGTGGAAGCATGGTGAGAACTACAAACTACAAACAGAAGTGCTTGAACCAGAACCTCCTCTCTGTGAGGTAACAGAGTGCTGACCGCTGAGACCATGCTGTCATGCTGCATGTGTACATCTTCATCAAAGTCCCTTCAAAAGTTATTATCTATGACACTTATTTGTTTTTAATTGTACAGATTTCAACTATGGCACACAAAAAACAACTTTTCTCACCTGACACTGATTTCCACAGTGCTAGTGTAAATCTATGCAGTCAGTCATACAGCTGTACCTTTTCCTGGGATTGATGGATATAAGGTGGTCTGTTTCCAAATTAAAAAAATTAAAATAATCACAACTAATATAGATTTATGGCACGGTATATCCCTCCCACTAGCTGGTTTCCTTAACGGCGCCTTGATAACTTTTTGAGCTGTCATTACATCACATTAAGAAACTATGATGAGCATTTTTTTATGTATATACAGAACAAACAACTGATGGGTGAATCAAAAATGTTGCTACAGAGGAAAGTAGCAAAACACAGTGAACTTATGATGAGATCATAAACTTGGGTTAGGGTTCATTACATCCAGGAGGAGTAATTAGCTTGCAATAGATGTGATGACATAAGCCCAGGAGACAGATATTATTAGTGATGCTAAAAAACAGATTTAATTAGTCAAAAATATCTTCAGTACCAACACAGAGCAAGATGATAGAAAGAGAAACAAAGTAGAAATAATAAAACAGGCTGCTTGAGGGTAGAAGCAGAAAAAAAAATGCAAATGAAGGTAACAGTACAAGGACATAAGGCAAAGGTTTCAAAACAAAATTAAATCCAAGGGGGAAATCCAGCATATGAAAATCAGGTTGGGAGAAAGAGAGAGAGAGATTTAAGTCACGACACAGGAAGGGCAGTAACCTTACAAAGGGCATAGTCTAGCAAGCTAAGTTGAGTAGCCCCTGAGGCTGCCAACAAAGGAGGTTATCACACTGGGAGCCTGGCCGGGCACGATATATTCCCGCCCAAGGGATAAGTGGTTAAATCGCTTTATTTCCTACTCTAATGAAATCACATCATTTGAAATTGTGTTACTGATTATATACACACAATAAATACACAATACTGTGTCACATGTTTCGGCACTAAAACATTAGTGTTAGAGTTACAATTAAAAATACAGTGTAATATAATGAAAGCTCTTTGCTCTTGGCAAAATTGTTTAATTTAGTCAACATTATAATGCATTTTTCAAATAGTCTGATTAATTCAGCTTATGTACAGTGGGGGAAATAATTATTTGATCCTCTGCTGAATTTGTAAGTTTGCAAATAAATGAACAGTCTCTAATTTTTATGGTAAGTTCATTTTAATGGAGAGAGACAGAATATCATCTCAAAAATCCAGAATAAAAAAAACACATGTTATGAATAGTATTTGATCCCCAAGCAAAACATGACTTAGTACTTGTTGGAGAAATCTGTGTTGGCAAGCAGAGCAGTGAGATGTTTCTTGTGGTTGATCGCCAGGTTTGTACTCTTTTGGCCCACTCCTCTTTACAGAAACTCAGTAAATGGTTTAGGTTTCTTGGTTGCCACTTGGCAACTCAAAGCTTCAGCTTCTTCCACAGACTTTCTACAGGATTGAGGTCTGGAGACTGTTTAGGCCACTCCATGACGTGCTTCTTCTTTAAGTATTCCTTTATTGCCTCTTTGGTATTTTTAGCGTCATTGCTGTGCTGGAAAAAGCTGTAGGGGATCAAATACTTATTTCACTCAACGACACATAAATCAATTCATAACAAATATGTAATATCTTTTTTTTTGTTTGGTTGATATTCTGTCTCTCTCACCATTAAAATAAAACTGCCATAAAATAGATATGTTTTCTGAACTTACAAATTTAGCATATTTTGATTAGAGATGCCCGTTTTAATGCTAAAATCATGTGTTTGAACAGGCAATGTGTTTTCATTTGTTTTGTACAATTCATGTAAAGCTTAGCTCTGACGTGCTCAGAATCCTTGGTGCAAAGACTCCATTAAGGAAAAGCTTTCATCCATCAATCTTCTACCACTTATCTGGGTTTGGGTCATGGGGGGCACCAGTCCAACAATCAAAATCAAGAAGTGGTGGGATGCCCATCCTCAGCATTGTCAACAATGGCTGAGAAGAAACTGCTCCTGGCTGTCAATAAATGTGATCAGTATTCAAGAAGACCTGAAAATGAATTTGGTTTCATACACTGCCTGTGGACACAGAACCTAACACTGTACTTAGCTCAATTGATTCTATCATGTAATATAAAATAGCTTATAATTACAATTCCTTTCTTCATCTCTTCCTAAAAATCTAAGCTATACTTGCATCATTCAGTCACTGTCGCATATTCCTCTCATGCAGTATTACACACACAATCCGATACATTAAATAAACCTTGACATTAGAAGCAAAAGAAGGCAGAACAAAGAGCAGTGAAGTTGGCTTGGCATTACATGATACAAACTACAGAATGACTTTGAAAAACAAAGTCTCCTCCCAAACTCAAAAGGTAATCTTGCATTTTCCTTCTCTATATTATCAAAACTATCTCAGCAATACTGTCCCTCATTGTTTCCATGTGTTTTTATGCAGTTGCCTGATGTTTCACAGGCAGCAGCGTGAGGCAACATGCTAAAATTCACATAAAGGCCTCCGGTGTCATCGCTAACAAACATTTTGTTGAACGTTACATAGTGAACCTTTAAAAACAACTTTTAAAAAAAGTTAAATGGTGCGAGCAGATGAGCTGTCTGCAATTTTGAATCTGTCTGTGACTTTAGGGACTGTCTGTACAAGTTCACAATACAAATGGAAATAATGGAAAAAAAAATTTCACAGATTTCCAAAAAGAATCCTAAATTTAATTGAGGTAGTCCATGAAGGAATTTCATGGCAAATAATAGATTTTATGTCTTGCTGAACTCTTTGTTCATGTTTCACTCTGAAACATTCTGTTCCCTTTGGGTGATTTCTAGTTTCTGCAGATACATCGTGACTGAGCTTTGTACATCCAGGTCATTTACAGTGGTGCCAAAACCCAGAATGGGGGGGCGCAGCAGACCAGGACATTTCAATGCTCTTCAGCATGCTTTATTTCACAGTTGCTGTTAAACATACACGAACGGCCACAGCTCTACCACTGCCGGCCGCACACATCACCAACAACAACCACAACTCAGACTGAGCAAAGCCTTTTAAGTTGGCGTGATAGCAGATGCCGCGCAGGTGCGTCCGTCTCACCTGCAGCACCATCGCAGACCCCGCCACACCACCCATCCATGAGCTACTGTTACTATAGCTGGCATATTTATTTCAAGTTATTTATTTCATATTCTGTATAGTTTTTCATATTTATATCCTGTCCATATCCTGTACATAGCTTGTACTCACTACAGCCTACATACTTATAGTTATAGAATATTCACAACATACTTCATACCGTGTACATTATAACATACCATAATAGACCCATTTCTGTAATATACTTACATATCTATATTATTGCTAATATATATTGTAATATATCTATATCACTAAAGCACTTCTGGATGGATGCAAACTGCATTTCGTTGCCCTGTACCTGTGCATGTGCAATGACAATAAAGTTGAATTCTATTCTATTCTATATAACCCTTTCACATAAAGCACTGACATGAGCAACTAAACCGCACGAAAATAAAACACGAACTAAACATAACTAAACAAATATTATCAAATATTATCAAATTGTCATCTAGTGGTTCAGTGGGTATATAGCTAGCAGCCTAGAAAAGACATTTTCTTCTACTATGAAGACCGTATTTTTCCCCTTTAGGTTGTAAATGTTCTCAGTTGCCTGCGTTCCCCACTGTGATAAAAAAAAAAAAATCCTTTCATGTCCTGGAAATAGCACACCCAAAATATTCCCAGTTTCTTTCCAGTATTATGGAACATACTTGGGGGATTTCCTGATGTAATAACTGTATATCACATTGTGATGCAGCTCAAGCCCACACATTAACCACAAATACATGCAAACAGTTATATAGCAGGAAATGCAGGATATAGCGCAAAAGCTATTTTAATTTTGGGGGGGATGGGACGGGCTATTCCTCGTACAACCTGGGATTGTTCCCCCACACAGTGTGTCATCACAGCAGCCCACACTCCAGACCTGGAAAGAAGCCCACACTCCAGACCTGAGGTACTGTAGTAGCAAACCTTGCAAGTTTCAGCCAGTGATTCATCCTCCTTCATTGTAACAACACCCACATGCACACTCATACAGCCACATGGTTCTATTATAACCAGTAACTGGCCCCTTAGAAAGCTTTCTTATAATACTTAGGAATTCTCGTTCAATTAATAAAAAAATGCTTATTCATGAACATTCCTGATGAAAACTGTCCATGCGCCAGGGTCAGGACATTATTTATCCAAAATGCAGTTTACACTGGCTCTGCAGTGACTTCACAGAAGGCTACACTATCACTGTCTGTTAGTATAGTCAGTGCAGTCAGCGTGAAAGCAATCCCAAAATATGAGATAAATTAAGATTTTGTGGGTTCATAGATAGATATGCCGGGTAAATTTCCTCCTTTAAACTAATGGTGTGTCCTGCTAATGTATTGGTTTTCAGATGAGTTTGATCATCAGGAGAGATTTCAAGCAGATAAAAAAGGCAGAGAGAAGGAGATGAACAGATGGCTGATGGCTGGAAAGTAACATTCCCAATTTACACACTGTGATTGACACTTCAGTAGCACTGTTAGGAAAAAGCAAAAAGACTTCCTCTCTCACTCTCTGCATCTACACACAGTAAATTATCACAGAGATTTCTGCCAAGTACATCTATCTTGTCACTGCACTGATTCATACACTATGGTGTTGTTGTTTTTTTTGATGAATTTCTTTTCTATCGAATATAAATGTTTGTGTGTGTATTCTGCACTTTCATCGGGAAACCTTTCATTTATTTCCATATCAATTCACTTCTATGGATGAACTTGGCCTGATCGTATGCCGTTTTCTTTTTGCAGCCTGCCTATATTATAAGGCAGAACCCAACAGCATTAGATTCTGCGCATAAACAGCATCATCTGTTGAGTGAACACACACAAAAGAGCTCGGTTTATGCTGTACGGCATAATGAAGGCCGACGCCAACCCATCTTGATGCGTCCATCTTTGTAAGGATGTGCGACTTATACGCAAGGATAAAGATCACTAAGCTGAGTGGCGATGGATGCTTCATTCATGCTGAGTCATGATATTAGGGCAAAGCTGATCAATAATAAACATCCATCCACATGAACCTCAGTTAGAGGCTCTCAGGTGTGTAATTTGAAACCAGTGAACCACAGATTGTATTTAGCGAAATGTCAAACTACAAAATTCCTTTAAGTTGCGGACATCGCTCTTACAAAAAAACAAAAATGTAACCATACCCTCGAGCACTTTTCGTGTGAAGACCTCGTTGAGGGCAAGTTTCACCAATACTCTAGGACCAAAAACAACTCTTGCGACTCACAATGGCACAAAACTCATCAGCCCTTCATCTGGACAAGCTAAAAATAAACGATAGAGAAGGAGTCCTAGTATTGCATTAATGCACTGAACTCACCCCTGATTTTGTGGAGCTCATGGATGAAAGAACGAGCAAACGGTCTAAAGTCTCCCACAGCAGCACAGCTCACAAAAGTTCATGAGAGCGGATCTGTGTGCGACTATTTGAAGATGTGTGCCAGGGTATTTGTGCTGCCCCTCAGTCAGCGTGTCAGCAGCAGTTGTGTATATAAATGGGTACAAGAATGCTCTAAGCTCATAAATGGCATGCGGCACGCTAATGTGAGGACACTGAATTGGCACTATTGTGGATGCCAGTGTCTCACACTGAGGGCCTGCAACTGTCATGCTTCTTTTTTATACAAATTTACAAATAAGCAACAATCCTTAACATCTGTGATATAGTGTATACATATACAGACTAATGAGATGGCAAAGTAGAGCTTGACCAAAGGGTCAGGAAACAAAGAGTAAAATGAGATGAAAAGTATTGCTGTGGTACTGAAAGCCTTTTTTAGTAACTGTGGGCTGTGGTCATAATCATGACTTAGAAATAGCAGCCACCTGTTGGTGCTGGAGATTCTGGCACAGCATAGAACGGCAGGCTGGTCGCTAATGGGAAACAATTTACACAATTTGTCCCATAGTGACAAAAGACTGGCAGAAATGGACAATCCCTATCATATTAAGTCTAGACATTGTATTCCATTGTTAGATCTATGCTGTTATTGTCCTGATTTCAATAAGAAACAAAGAAACTATATATTTAACCAAAGAAAAAGTAAAACACCAGTATTAATTAATAGATTAATATTATGTATTAGTATTATTTTTGAAGATAAAATTATACGTATAATAGAACAGCCTGCGCTTTAACAAAGGACATTTGTTATTTTTATTGTTATTTTTCTAGGTTCGTGATAACTGCCAAAAATGCTAAAGAACACGTTTCTAAGATCTGTCAATTTCAAATGTATACAAAAGAAAAATAGATATTTCTGAAGAAAGGTCAACTGCAGAGGTAAGTGTAAGTTATGCTTTATTCAATGGAAATATTTATGCATCGCTAGTATTCTACAGTTTGGTGTAGAATAAAAATAATGGCATTGGCATTCAATGCCAACAAATAAAGCCCTCACTTGTTTTCCCTTACAGAATTTGGGATGGCGAAATCTTCAAGAAACACACGCTTCAGTTTCTCTAAACTCAGGTACTTTTTTTTTTGTATCTTTTTTCAGCCAAAATCATATTTGCAAGAAAGAGCTAAATAATTACTTTATATAACCAATTCAAAAATGTAGCATTGAATCTCTGTTTTTAGTCATCGACTTTTTGTTTTCATTACTGGTCGTTAGGAGAAATCCATCAGCAGCTGACAGGAGGTTCTGCATGACGTGGATCAGCACGATGGTAAAAAGACAAGTGGAGAAGCAAACTGCAGAACTGCGTAGAGAGTTTTCTCTCATGAATCAGGCCCTGAGAGAGGAGATGGCAGCTGAGCTTCAGGAACAGCTGAGAGAACTATTGTTAGAAGAAACAGACAAGACACCATTGTGCTGCAGCAAGCTGGGCTCGGACCTGAGATTGGCGTCGAGGTGGCAAAGGGAAATGGCGGGAGGATTCGAAAACACTGACGAAGACTACGAAGATGGGGAGATACCAAAAACATTAGCCTTTTCTGAAACACACAATGACACAAACAGCATGTTCATATTGAGAAAAAGCCCGAAAGAGGAATCCTTAAAGATTTCATTGACCAGTGATTCCAGTGACACTGACTCAACAATTAACAGAAACATCTCCAAAGATGTACAAGGGAAGCCAGACTCAGGTACATGCAAGCAACAGAAAAATCAGAGCTCTTCCTCAGATGTCACTCCTATCTGGGACAGCGCCGCTAATCACTTCTGCACTACGCAAAGCTTCATTTCCAGTGAATTCAGCCATGAGAGTGAGGATGATAGTGTAAGAGAGGCTTTGATGATGGACAACCAGTGGAAGGAATGGTTGGACAAGCAGGAAATGAAAGGATACAGCCACAAAAAAAAGCCAGTTAAAAGTCAAAACAATATGGAAAAACAGGGAACGGCAGCATCTGGTGTACCAGAGAAAAAAAAGGATCAAAACTTGAAAAGGGGTGACACTATGAAGAGATTTAAGACATATATCAGTGATGTCTTTAGCTCTCATGCATCGCATAAGTGGAAGAAGTTTGAAAATGAAGATGGAAGCTCATGAAAAACAAAAAACAAAAAAATAACTGATAAAAACTGAGCATACAATAAACTAACTTGTGCATTACGATTATAGTCTCCAGCTTCGATTGACTTTTGAGTTGCAGAGCACATTAGCTTGATTTACAAGTTGGTAAGTGCTGAAAAAATGAGGGTAAACCTTTCTGGTGACCTTTTAGGCCACATAAAGGCAAAGTGCCTGCCTACAGATAACCTTTATCTGACATCCGACACCCTGAAAGGAAAACTAAACAACCTCTCACTGGATCAATAAAAGGCAACGTTATGTAAATGAATCTCTGGCCAAATGACTGCAATAAGTCTGTACTGCGATTTAACTTGATTGAAACAAAGTGGTCTTTACTGATACGTGTAAACAAACTTTTCTGTGATGAACAAGAATGCATTCATCCAGTGGATAAATTTGAGCTGCAGATTTGCAGATATAACATAGGATAGGATGGCCCCAGTTTTTCTTTTTAGGCTAAATGAGAAAGTTTCATGACAGTTTAAATTCATACTTATATGTTAGATACAGTCACACAAGCACAAAACAACAGAAAATAACTTAAAGTATCCCATATATTACCTTACAATATATTATCATATATTACCTTAAAATGTTTGTTTAGTGACGTAGGTGTGCACTCCAGTGGTATTATAGTTTAGATCAGTAAAACAGTCACAAAAGGAATAAATCAGAAAGCCATAGCAGCAGTAGTAGAAAAAACATCTACCTTAAAAGAAAGGTTTTGTGTGTGTGTGTGTTTCTGTGTGTTTTAAGACTTTCTGCACTACAGTTTATTACATCTACCAAGTGTATGGATTTTAACTGAGCTATTTTTTAAAGTTAGTTGCTCAGTGTGTGGCTCTTGGCTTACTTTAAGTCAGTTATTGCCCTCTTTATTACCTCTTATTCACATCCTACTGCCTTCTCTGTTTTTAAATAAGAAATTTCAAGTTAGCAGTCGATATTTCACAGAGTGAGAGGAGTTCTCTTGAAATTCAAGTGTTTTCCAATATCTAAGAAGAATATTAATCAAGGGAAAATGTTTAAATCAATCTGATAGCATCCCAGCTGCTTCAGAAAACATAGAAGTGCGATACAGATCCCTTATTTGCTTTAAAAGGGTACGGTACTTATACTGTCTGGAGAGTACGGACTGTAGTGAGTTGTCGGTATATTTTCAGTATAATGAATTGCTTATGATCACGTGCATTCACTGAGCCAAGAAGCCTTGCTGTTCGCATGCTGTTAGTTTCCTCTTTTCTCTCTGGGGGGCCATGTCAGTTTTGTACCAGTAGGTGGCACTAAGTCACTTCCAAGGTCCAGCAACCTTTAGACGCAAGCTCAGCAAAATGATGCAGTCAGGGCCTTAAATACAAACATACCCACAGGGAATTTTGACTCAAAAAATCAAAGTCAAAATGTATCTAATGCGGTAAAATTCAAGCAAAAAGTAGATATTAACTACAGTATGTACAGCTGTTTGTGGGAGGAAAAAAGTTTTCAAATCTTAGCAGAAAACCACTCAAGTAATCGCTTATTTTCCTTCCTACTTTTTATAACATTGCCAAACCATAATTAGGATGTAAGCATGTAGTGACTGGGTGGCTATTAAATGCACTAATTGTCTCAGTGAGTGTTAAGAGCTAGACAAACATAAATCTACAATTCATATCCCATTTGCTAAATATTTGTTTATTTTAAACCTACGTGTGTAAATGCTTTCAGTAGGATTTCAACAAAAAATGATGTCACCATCTCTGTATAACAAATTATATCTTGGTGTCACTGTTAGAGTGGCATCACTGTATGTGTGCATAACAACTGCTGGCAAGCTTTCAGTTGCCTCCAGTCATTTTCAGGAAACATCATCATCAACAGCAACATCCGACCTCCTGGATTCTTTAACAGGCCCTCATGTGAAAAGAATATCTCTGCCCAGCCACTATGAGATGCATCCTTCCACACCAATGTTTCAGGACAGCAGCGGTCACGTCTGTTCCATGTTGGGATGGAAACCCCAGAGCTTGAGCTGAGTTAACTTTAATCTGCTTACTTATGTTAATAAAGGAATTTTCACGTTTTCTTACTTGCTATGTTTGACCTACATGCGCCATGTAGGAAAATAGGATCGCATAGAAGTCTGCCAAGTCAAATGTTTGATCACATTCACAAAAGTGATATTGTCCTGTCGTGTGTTTTTATCTTAGGCTAAAACTCAGTCATTGCAATATTAGAAAGAAACCCCCAACAATCAGATGATCCCCCAGGAGCAAACACTTGGCAAAAGTGGGGAGGAAAAACTCCCTTTCAAGTTAAACTCTACACTGTTAAAAAAAACATCCTAAAACAACGGTAATATTCCGGCAGCTGGGGCGCCAAAGTACGACCGTGAAATAACAGAAAATAACTGTCCCATAAAAATACGGTTATTTTCAGTAATGAAAATAGAGTTTGTTGCGCTAATTTGACATGGGATTCTGCCTTTTCCAAGTGCTTTTAGACATTAAATTAGGAACATTTTTACGCGATCAAACAATGAAATTACCTATAAACAAGGTCACTGAATGTGGAAATATGAATCATAATACGTAAATGTACAGAAATATACAGTTGGTTTACGTAATAATTGATTGCATGCCCTGGGACAGACTGACAGAGACGAGGCTGCCATATTGCACTATCGGCCCCTTTGGCTATCACTAGTAGGCGGTAGGTGAAGAGTCTTGACCACAGACACAACGACGGAGAGCGTCCAAGCCGGGGCGCGAACCGACAACCTTCTGATCACAAGGCGAACTGCCAACTCTTGAGCCACGAATGGCCTAACTAGTGTTAAGGTTCAAAATATTGGGGATGGAGACAAGAGAAAAAACCACAATAACAACACTGGTCCGGCCGGGTTGAGTCAAACGATGATTTTAATGAACACACGCGTGGGAGATGGACACTGATGCAGACAGCCTCAAAATCTCAAAATGGTGGAGCATTGCTCAAACTTTTATAGCCTCTGGTGCCTCCATCTTATCATACAAAGCCTAAACATTCACATGCTTTCTCTCACACAGCGCCTAAGCTACGACCTTGGCTCCCTGTTTATCTGCTCCTGCTGAAATGGGGCAGAAAACTCCAGCACACTCTGTTCTCTTCTACTCAGACAAATTAGATTTCTTATAACTCAGCAGTATAATGCATCATAAAACAATATCATTCATTCACAACAAGTCAGCAGTTTAATGTAATGCAAATCAGTTTAACTAATGCAATAGTTATCAGCTTCTTCTGATTCAGGAGAATAATGCAAACTAAAACTACATAATAATTCACAATCTTTAATTAGGGGTATAACATGGCATAAAATAATATTATAATCTAACACTAGCAACGACAATAATACTTATGTGATGTAACACAAGCTTATAGGGATCATGTTATATACTTTCCCATTGCATTACATTTGAATTCAACAGTTCAATCTTTCAAATAACGGACAGATATTTGTGAAATCATGATACATTTGTGAATGTATTTTAACAATCTAAATATGCATATGTACAGACAGATACATTTAATAATCATGACAATTATGTTGTATTACATTACAATGATTTAACGTTAACTTACATTCAAAATGTGAAGTCAAAGTCTCTTTACGTAACTTTAATGATATTCTAGAAGAACAGAACATTACTGTGAAATGCACAGTAAAATACCTTCATATTCGGGGTTTTTCCTACGGTCGCAGCCATACCCGCGACCTTGTTGTTAGTTCACATTCATTGGCCGATGCTTAGCGTCATGTTATTTATATTAATTGCAATTCCTACCTCTACATTTCTTTTTCAAAATATATAATTAGCACAGCGTGTCCATGCAATGTTTTACATTGTGGTATGCAGAGAAATCTTAACAAAGAAGCTCACAGAGAGAGATTGAGCTTGTTATTTAACCCCAAGCTAGTACACTTGCCGGTGCTACAATGTGCCTCAAGGTTCAACAACAGCACAACAGAAGTCACTCATGGTACAGCACTCTCTCTACAAAACAACAACTGTCAGTGATGCTGCACCACGGCGTAAACACAACATTCAAGATAACAGTTAAACGTAACGTAACCATAAACAATAAAACAAGAACATCTAAACAGCAGCACATGCCCCAAGGCATGATGGGAGACATTTCTGGATGTATTTTTACGATCTAAATATGCATATGTACAACAAAATATATTTAACAAACAAGTAAATTGTGTTTTATTACATTTACAGTGATGTTATGTTATTTTACATTTGACGTGTCAGATCACAGTCTACTTATGTAAATGTAATGCTATTCTAGAAAAACAGTACACATCTGTAAAATACACAGTAAAATCATTTGACATTACTATTTTTTGGAACAGTGTACATCAGCCCTACAGTCAAGCAAATTCACTTCTATATTCCAGAGATTTTATCAAATAGTGGACCAAAAACCCCTAAAAGAGGCAAGGAAAAAGTGAAGCAGCTCTTTAAATAAATGACTCCCGCTGTAAATATTTTCCTGCCTCACTCTGACACTCTATTAACAGCTTTCTTTCAGTCTGTCTCTCTTGCTTTCTCTGGATCAATAAAGTGCCTTTTCAGATGATTGCAATGGCTTCCCAAGAAACCCAGTGGGCAAACAAAGATGTTCTCCTAAGTTCAAGCACTGCAGATTACTTCATTCTAAAATCAGGCAATAGTCCACTCTACCTGCTCTATATTGTTTTCTTAAAGGGATTCATTATATAACTTCAGATGTATTTCAAGTGGTTTATAAATCGTTAATATGTTGCTGACATAACCCATGTTATAGGGAGCACAAATACTCAGTATTTCAACTATTAAAATATAACTTTTTAAAAGATGTCATTCTACAGTCATTTGAGAACTGCATTTATATTTCAAAATAATCATTATCATAAGGGCAATATGCATTAATAAGAAGGCAATCCAAACTGAAATGCCAGACACATTTTTTCTTACTTTATTTACTTTAGCTACTAAAGATCCAACATGGACCCTGATCAGCTGCAGAATAAAAAACACTTATGACTAGCTGACCACTGTGGCAGCTTAATCTATGCTACAAGGAAGCTCATTTACAAATATTCAATATCTCTTCCTCACCACAGAGGAAGTGGGGCCTGCATTGAGTTGCAAATAATCTGCATGTGATTAGCATGAAGAGCTGGGGAAAAAAATACACACACACAGCTTCTGGCCACAGTGTGTTGTTTTATCTGGTAAGAATGGCCATACCCCACCTGTGTCATGTTACTGTTGTGTCCTTGCTTTCATCTTGTGCATCCAACCTTTTAAAAGGTGACAGCTGGTAGGTTGTTAAATTTCAGAAGAGTTGAAGGTTAGAGGAGGACACATAAAGTAAGAGACACACAAGCTTTGATTGGCCTCTCAAACAAGGAAATGACTTTTATATTTTGTTAAATAAACCACAACTTTCCCGATATTCACAAAATGGGCTATTGTGGCATGTCATGTGAAATTCGACTACCCTCCCTACACACGAATCCCCTTCCTACACTGAACCTCTGCTTTGATCTGATGATGATTAATCTATGTGGGAGGGCATTAAGAGTTAGAAAGCTAATTCCCCAGCTCTATCCACCATTTACAGGCTGACCCGTCACTGCCTGCTCTCTCATCACTCTGATTGTCAATCATGTCTGCAACCACTTCTGGTTAATACAGTGTACATGCCAGATCACTGAATGCTACTGTACTTAAATGAGAGAGTTTATTGTGAGAGAAACGCCAGAGCCACATCAATCACTTTGTCTCGCTTGTGTATTGGTCTCATTCAAGAAGGCACATCAGCACTTCTGATTCATTTAGCAGCATACACTGTTATGCTTAACCTTGTCACAAAAACACTACGGCCTCAGAGCATATTGAGCGAATGAGTGTGCATGCCTATATGTGCCTGCGTTTTGTGTGTGTGTGTGTTCTCGTGTTTGAAACTGTGTGGCTGAGACTGCAGAGGGCAATGCTGGAGGGCAACACAGTGTCACAGCTCTGAGATCCCAGCTTGCAGTGCACAGACTGTTCTCCTGAGAAGCTGGGGTGGACTTTGAATTTGTCTTGTGCTGGAAGAGTGTCACGATCAGAGAGGATAACACTGAGGGCAGAGGAGATGAGAACTATATCAAGGAGACAATTCAGGTAACATTATCTCTCAAGGACACAGAGAGGTGTAGCAGAAGAAAAGAAAAAGCAGAACCAGAACAATTCTGACAGCTGCATAATACCTACATATTAATACCGAACAACCTGCTTATATTCAACCTATAGCTGAAATGCTAAAATGCATCTTTTTAGTGTATTTTCAACTCTTCCACTCATTTTTTTAATTGGTGTTGAATTTCTACTAGTATTGTGAATAAATGACAAAAATATTGAAAGCCTAATAATTTACATAGCAACAAAACAAAAAATCCAACTAAAAAAGGCTACGTTGTTAACTGCATGAGCAGAAAGCAAGGAGACACCGCGCTGTCAGGTCACTGCTTCATAACGAGCGTAAGCGACAGCTAATGCTGACTCACATTCAAACATGTGGGCACTTAACACAGACAAACCTGAAGGGAAGGGCCTGGCCACAGGCTTTGGTTTCCAGTCCTTCATGAAACAATGCAAACCACTCAGCTGCGCCTCAAACTCACATTAAATCTCATAAATGTTTCTTGTCTGCATATATGACCATAGTTCAGGATTTTCTGTGGCAGAAACACTAACACGCTCCAGGCACTGCAACACACTCAATCACAAAGTGGAGAAGTAAACCTCATCAACATTTCCAGATGGTGTCAGTCTTTTGTCAACGTGAAAATGTTTTGTTTTTTTTTCGCCTCACTTCACAGTGCCAAGGCGTCTTTGCGGTCAGCATCAATCATGTGTCTGTTACAACCGATGATCCCCCCGGGCTGCAATGAATCCTGATTTAAGCTGCTGTCAAGACACTTTAAGAACGAGGCCATGGACTGTTTCCAAGTGCCCGCGATTCTGCTCTCACAACACTACTCAGAAGACGACCACTAATAATAATAATGGATTGGATTTATACTAGTCATGCACTTATTCCTACAGGACATCCAAACATAGCTCATTTCACAGTCGGTGCATTAGCAAATCAGGACAACAGGTTAAATTACCCCTGAGTTACAGTTTCTTATATTTCTGGACAAGATCAGTCTGCAAGATTTTGATTTTAGTTAGCTGCTTGGAACAGCAAGCCAAATGTCTAAAAAGATTGCCTAACTTACTTTTTTTAACACAACATGTAAAGTTAAGAACATTTTAAAGCACTTAAAAGATATGGTTAACATTATCTGACAGATTTCATCAATACAAATACCCAGAACTTGTTTTACATCAGCTATATTTCGCAGTAAGCTGTGACGGCAGTCTCTGTGACACAAAAGCCACTTCCATGGTTGGTAAGTGTTAAATATTTTAAAGTACTAAATATGAGCTGAGCAGAGGAAAGGAGAGTGCAAAGAGAAAAAAGTCACGATGTAGTCTCTGGGTGTGACTGAGAACTGGAAGTAGAAGGAGCAGTGAGTGTCTGAGTAGCAACAAAAAGAGGCAAAGACTGTGTTTTAATGAAATATGTCTCAGTTGATCTTGAATGAAATGTTAAGTTTATACATACTAAACAAGTAAAACAAGCTGAGGGGAGAGCTACAACATTTGTTTTAATGTTTACCACACCTGGGTCACAAACTACTTTGGCCACAATACACAGAGTGACTTATTACAACTACAGCACAATACCACAGACAGCAACACTTCAAGTGTCATGAGAGATAAACATATGATGGATGCAGAATGATGGAGCTAAATGTAGTGTAAAAATAATTGTAAAAGCAACCTATGAGCAGGCATTTAGCGGCCGTGGGAAGTAAGAACTCCCTTTTAACAGGAAGACACATGCAGCAGAGTTAGGCTACAGGTTGGGCAGCCATGTGCTACAGCTGGTTTCGAGGGTGAGGGAAGAGAGAAGAGTAGGGAGGTCAGGATTAAAAATGTATTAGTACAAACTTGTGACATATACTTTTATCCCTACTTCGCATTGAGAGCTAGTTTTCACATAATAATACAGACAGACAGACAGTCGGGCAAAAATTTAAGATGCTTTATTTCTACAATGTCATTTATGTTTTATTTTCACACAAGTGCACACTTTTAAGATTGCATTTTCCAAAAAGCTTTATATACAGATTTCCTTTTAAATGGAAATCAAACAACTGAATCATATGAGGACTACAAGCACTTTCTGAAAAAAAGTAACTTCTTATTCTCAAAATATTAAAATGTATTCTTTGAGTTTTTAATAAGATGATTTGGGATTTTTTTATTTGTTTTTAATTGCTCCATCTTATGTTTTACTTTCAGATCAGATTAGAGTACAATATACACAAATCCTGAGTCATACCAGTCGATATTATTATTTTGTACTTGACATCAGGCGTCTTGCCGCTCAGTCAGGTAATGAGTGAAAGGTTACTCTGCAAGACTGAAGGTTAGAAACATGACCGCATCAGTCAAGGACTACTAAAGCACATATCTATAAAAGGAAGGAGGAAGTTTTAAAAAATGTGATGTAAGCACAAGTGTTTTCTGCTGCCTTTTGCTGTGACAAACAGGCAAAAGGCAGCAGAAATACCAACACGCTTTAAGTTAATGAGTTAGTTGACTTAGTGACTTGGTTAATGATGACCCATTTGCTTCAGTTCAAACACACATACATACAAGAAACATCTAAATCTATCAAACCCTATTAGGATATACACTCACTGATCTGTTCATTAGGTACAACTGCTGCACTGCTTGTTAATGCAAATATATGAATGACCTGCCACATACCAGCAACTAAGCGCATTTAGGAATGTAGACACAGTCGAGATAGAGTTTACAGAAAATGATTGAAAAGTCAACAGAAGGTCTCTGGGTAAAAACCAGGTCAGAGAAAAATGGTCGCGCTGTTTCAAAGTGAAAGGCAACAGTAACTCAAATAACCACATGTTACAACCAAGGTGTGCTGACTTTTAGCTCTGAATGCATCACATGCTGAACCTTAAAGCAGATGGGCTACAGCAGCAGAAAACCACACCAAGTCACTCCAGTCAGCTAAGAACAGGAAACTGAGACTACGGTTTGCAGGATCCCCAAAATTAGACAACAGAAGATTAGAAAGACAGTGGCTGATCTTCATAAAAGCATTCTATCAATGGTTCAGGCTTCTGGTGGTGGTGTAATATTGAGGAGGATGTCTGAGACATTCTATGTATTTTAGTACCAGTGAAGCATCATTTAAACACTACAGCCTACCAGTGTATCATTGCACACCACGTCCATTCCTTTATTACAACAATGTACCCATCTTTTCGTGGTTGCTTCCAACATATAACACACCATATCACAGAGCTCAAATAATCTCAAGCTGGTTTCTTGTAGATAACAATGAGTTTACTGTGTTCAGCTGGTCTCCATGGCCTCCAGATCTCAATCCAATAGAGCACTTCTGTGATGTGACGAAACAGGAGTTTCACATCATGGATGTGCAGCCAACAAATCCACACCAACTGTCATGTCATGTTAATATGGACCAGAATCTCTGAGGAATGTTTGGAGGACCATGTTGAATCTATGCCAAAAAGAACTAAGTCGACTGTGAAAGCAAAAGAGGGTCCAATCCAGTGCCAACCCAGTGAGTGCAGATGGAATGAAAGAGGAAAAAGTAAAATCGCAACTCATAGATATGTTTAAAAAAAATAAATGAATATGATGTAAAGGGCGCTGAAACTTAATGTCACAAATATCAGTCATGTTTGCTGCAGCCACTGCGAACACATATAGAAAAACTTTCACAAACCTCTCCACTGCATTGAAAACAGCAAAGTTAAATGCACTTGAGTCAACAATGAAATTACTTACAGAGCTTGGCAGCAATCCCTTACATCTCTCACTTTCCAAATCAAATTACAAAATGAATTTTCATGTTACATATTCTCTTATGTCATTTATGAAATGCTAGCTAGAATACTTATTCTAACAGTAAAAGTACATTTTTAGTGTCACATTTTCTGTTGGCTGAGGAAACACAAATGCATCATCAAACCTGTGCAATCAGGGTGTATGCACGAAAATGCACGTGCAAATGCATGATGATGCAAAGCTAGATTATTTGTCAGTGTGTTTTTTGTTTTTAACTATTTTTCCCTCAGGTATTAAAGAAGCAAACCTAATCCTACTTCATCTGTTCTCATCTCCTGTCTCTTCACTTGTTCGCATCTCATCTTAATTTGCTCTTTTCCCACTTCATATCATCTTATCTCATGTGGTCTCAACTCATCCCCTAGTCATGTCTCATTACCTGTAACCCCATTAGATCTGTCTTCATTACCTTTACTTCCTTTCATCACCCATCATCTCATGTTGCACTTTTTTCCATTCCTAGTTCCACTATTAGATCCAGATCATGCACTTTGTACTCTATTTGGTATAGAGGTATACAGTAAAACTAATAAGATAGAACAATAACGCTGCACTATGCACTATAACCTCGGAAGATTATGCCACTGCTTTCTTCTCGGGCAAAGGAAAGGGCCAACAAGTGACCAAAAAAACTTGGATAAAGATGGCAGCGATAGGAAGTAACTAATGCTTGAATGCGGCAACTTTATTTGGCAAAATGACATTTCTCTACATTATGTAACTGAAAGGCTTATTGACGAAGCTGTAAGATCAATTTCAATGAAGTCACTGCATTCTTTCATTTACCTCTACAGCTGAGCATGGTGCACTTTTCCTATACAGATTTAATGGATAACAGAGCTTTTGCCAACCTCTGTAGGGAAACGTGTGCTAATGTGCTTAATCACTTTCAGACAGCAATCTGGATGATGCTCAGAAAAGTCTGGAGCACTTCAAAAATGATGAGATGAAAAGCTTTGGAGCAAGTGAAAGAAAATGTGCCTATATGATTTTATGCATGCTGTATCTTTAGTGTTGTTCTCATGAGATTTAATATTATGACATTGAAAATGACATTCCATTTTATTTGACTGAAACTGAAACTTAAAAACTTGAAGTTTTCTCTTTGATGTTTTGGGCTGAATGATTTTTGTGAATGCAATCGTTACCATTAGCCTTCATGCTTGCTGCCATATGGTTTCTCTTGGGGCACCCTGACTCAGCATGATGTGTGGTGTGGGAATATACCTGCCATCAATCTCCACCAGTGCCGCTGGTTTGACAACCAGCCACTTTTCATGAAAACAAAAAAGACAGGATGAACCTGTGGGCCTGTTGCAGCCTCTGTCTAAAGGCAAGGACACTGAGACAGATGGTCGTGAGTCTAGGGGACAGTCCCCCTGGAAGAAACGTTTGTGCGCAGGCTAAACAAAGCCAATGGCATCAGAGCATGCTGTCTGTTTAAAAACCCTACCAGGAAAGACTTGAAACTGAAATCAGCTGGTCTGCTCGACGTATATGGAGAAACTGTGATGATAAAATGATACCAAACAAATTAGCTTGTAAGGTGGGAGGTTGTTTATGATCACCACATAAATCTACAACGAAACTGGATGTATATATCTGGCCAATACAGTCCTCGATGGTGGAGACAGTAAAGAAATCAGCGGACTGGAAACAGATGAGTGCGTAGGGGCAGTGGGACATCGCATCAGCACAATCATGAAACTTGTCTCGTTTATTGAATTAGCAAATCAATAAAGTCTTGCCTGCTGTCTTCTATTTTCAGGCTTTAGGGGGGAAAGAGGAAAAAACAGTACGACAACAGAAAAGCTCCTGTGTGCGTTTGGGACTACACGAGTCTTTACTCACAGAATCACTTGCGTTTTTACGCAGCTGCTCCTCCTCTCCCGTCACAGCGGCCGGGTCCACCACCAGCTTCTCGAAGCACGCTGAGCCGAGAGAGGAGCTCTTCTGCTGGTACACCATCAGCTGGGACATCGGGAGTTTTGGGCTTCCGTGCGCCGTGAGCTCTGGTTTGCTCCCCGTGGCCCCAGAAGCCGTGCCAAGAGGCTGTAGCAGAGGCTGTCCGCCGCTGCTGGTCCCAGGAACCGCATCGCTTCCGAGAGCCTTGTCTCCCTCAAAAGGTGCCGGAGTAGAGCAGCATAGGTTCGGCTGCGACGATGAAAATACCCGGTCCAGCTGTTTCTTTTTTCTCTTAAACATCCAAAGCCCCGATTCCTTCTTGCTGCCCTCCGCGCCCCCGGCACCACGACGCTCTGATCCCAGTTTCGGGCTCAGCCACGGCTTGGTTTTTTCCTGGAAATTCTTCCACATTCTCCGCTGGTAGGACAAGGACTCTTGCCCCTTGGCTGTGCTCTCGTGTTTCGGTGATTTTTGCTCCATTGTGCCTGTGCAGCAGCCAGCCAGCCTGAGCACACTCTGTATAGTGGACGGATGTCACAGTTGGGCAGCTGCGGCTCGGGTGCACTTCCACTGATGATCAGTTTTTAGAGCGCCAAGAACGAAACGCGCTGTGCGACGATGAAGGAGGGTGTCAATCTTCCTGCGAACCTTGCAGAATGCCTCTGCAGACTACTCTGTAAATTTTTATGTCCCACTGTGCAGTGGGCTAGTTAGAAGGAAGGCAAGAATTCATGTAAGATTTAAGATATCTCACCTCAGCGATGAAAGTTGGAGCACGTGCTGTGACTTCATCGCGATTGCGTAAGAGATTTTAAAATTATTCGCCCGCTTTTCTTTGACTCTCGTCCACGGTGTTTAACCAGGGGTTAGGCAAACTTACCCATTAATTATTGTATTCAAATGAAGGACGAAGGGTGCACCACGCCGCCCTCTGGCCAACCGTGTCACTTGACTGGGTAATCTGTATGCTGGCGATTGCATAACAGTACCCCACAGTGCCTCGTGGAGATGTTTATAATTTAATTGTGGGTCCCATGTCATTCCCATCTGAGTTTATATCTTTGTATTTCAGTACTTTATCATACGTGCATTTTTTTTAACCCTCCACTTTTTTGACCTTGTGAAAGCTGTGCAGACAGAGACTTGATGTCCCCTTTGTCACATGGATGGTCTCGCGCTGTTTAAGCAAGTCTGGATATGTTTCACTGAATGTTATCACCCACGTGCAGCAGCGAGCAGGCATCACTGAGCAGCCTCCCCTCTCTCAGCTCTCTCTTTAGTTGCTGCGCTGATGTATAATAACTCATTACGTCTCCCACCCCCCGGCCCTTGTTTCAGTGCTGGCTGTTCTCTGCCCTCCTGTTTAACACTGTCCTCTCTCTCTTAGAAACAAACACACAGAGACAGTAAGAATGAAGAACACGGATTAATCAGAAAATTATCATCAGTCTTTGGTGCTGTGCCATGAATTCGGGGATGGATTAGAGATTCAGGTTCTCTTTGCTTGAAATTTCTGTCATCTCCCAAAATGAACCATTTTCATTTACAGCTAACAGGATGGTGAAATGCTCTCAACGTCTCTTTAAGTTAAGTAAATCGTGGTGTAAGCCAAACTGTCCCTTTCGGCTCCCAGGCTTTTCTATAGGGCTTCCATGGAAAACTGATCAGAATCAGAATCAGAATGGGTTTATTGCCAGATGTTGAGGTTTACAACATTAGGAAATTGCTGCGGTGCTTCAGTGCAAACAATAAGAATTAAAGTGCTATGTAGAAAGAAAGATATGTGCATGAGATATACATGAGATATATACATGAGAATAAGAATTATGAGTGCTACGTAGAAAGATATATACATGAGTGCAGGTGGTGATCAGTGCCAGACATGAAATGATGCAGTGACACAGCGTAGGGTCATGTGTCAGTGGCGGGGACAGTCATGTGGTTATTGTTCATGTGTCCAACAGCAGAGGGGAAGAAACTGTTCTTGTGGCAAGAGGTTCTGGTGCGAATGGACCGGAGCCTCCTGCCTGAGGGGAGCAGGTCAAACAGACTGTGTCCAGGGTGAGAAGGGTCAGCTGAGATCCGGGCTGCACGCCACAGTGTCCTGGAGGTGTACAGGTCCTGCAGAGATGGGAGTCTGCAGCCAATCACCTTCTCAGCAGAGCGCACAACACGCTGCAGTCTCTGTTTGTCCCTGATAGTGGCTCCAGCGTACCACACGGTGATGGAGGAGGTGAGGATGGACTCGATGATTGCAGTGTAGAATTGCATCATCGTCCGTGTTGGCAGGTTGAATTTCTTCAGCTGCCTCAGGAAGTACATCCTCTGCTGGGCTTTCTTGATGACGGAGGTGATGGTGGGCTCCTACTTCAGGTCCTGGGTGATGGTGGTACCCAGGAAGCGGAATGAGTCCACAGAGGTGATGGGGGTGTCAGTCAGGATGATGGGGGGGAGTGGGGCTGTGTGCTTCCTGAAGTCCACAATAATCTCCACTGTCTTCTGGGCATTCAGCACCAGGTTGTTGTGGCTGCACCAGGACACCAGACGTTCAACCTCCCTCCTGTAGGCAGACTCATCCCCGTCAGAGATGAGCCCAATGACGGTGGTGTCATCTGCGAACTTGATTAGCTTGACAGACTGGTGGGTGGAGGTGCAGCAGTTGGTGTACAGGGAGAAGAGCAGAGGAGAAAGAACACAGCCCTGAGGGGAGCCGGTGCTGATGGTCCGGGAGTCCGAGACATTCTTCCCCAGCCTCACGTGCTGCTTCCTGTCCGTCAGGAAGTCAGTGATCCACCGGCAGATGGGATCAGGCACATTCATCTGGGAAAGCTTGCCTCGGAGATGGTCTGGAAGGATGGTGTTGAAGGCAGAGCTGAAGTCCACAAACAGGATCCTGGCGTAGGTTCCTGGGGAGTCCAGATGCTGCAGGATGAAGTGTAGGGCCATGTTGATGGCGTCGTCTACAGACCTGTTGGCTCTATATGCAAACTGCAGGGGGTCCAGGAGGGGGGCCGTGAGGGTCTTGAGATGGGAGAGAACTAGGCGCTCAAATGACTTCATGACCACAGATGTCAGAGCCACGGGTCTGTAGTCATTTAGTCCAGTGATCCTAGGTTTCTTGGGGACAGGGATTATGGTAGAGGACTTGAAGCAGGCAGGCACATGACATGCCTGCAGTGAGGAGTTGAAGATGCCAGAAAACACTGGGGCCAGCTCGTTTGCACAGTGTCTGAGGGTGGCAGGAGACACACCGTCTGGGCCGGGAGCTTTCCGAGCATTCAGGTTCTTAAACTGCTTCCTCACATCTGCTTCATGAATATGAAGAGTTGTGGTCGGAGGTGGTGTGAAATCCTCTTTTGTGTGGGGTGAGGGGGCGGGTGTTGCAGGTGAACAGTTTGAAGGTGGTGATGGCTCTATGGAGGGGGGAGAGGTGGGGGAATGAGTGTCCAAAGTGCCTCTATTGTTGGGGTCGTTGGAGGTGTGAAGGCTGCCTGATGGCTCGTCAAAACGACAGTAGAAGTCGTTGAGGGTGTTGGCCAAGAGCAAGTCGTCAGTGGAGTGGGGGGTTTTAGGCTTGTAGTTTGTAATATTCCTAAAACCTTTCCACACAGAGGCCGAGTCGTTCTCTGAGATCTGCTGCTGCATCTTCTCAGAGTGCTGATGTTTGGCAATGTCCACTTCCTTAGTGAACCTGTACTTGGCCTCTCTGTAGCATTCCCTGTCTCCGCTTCTGAACGCCTTACTCTTTTCCAGCCACAGCTTTTTGAGTTTAGGGGTAAACCAGGGTTTGTCATTGTTATAACTCACCCTGGTGCGTGATGGCACAATGCTGTCCTCACAGAAGTGGATATAGGAGGTGACAGTGTCCGTAAACTCGTCCAAGCTGTTAGAAGCAGCCTTCATTGTGTCCCAGTCTGTGGTCTCCAAACACGTGCGAAGCTCCTCCACAGCCTCGTTGCTCCACAGTTTTTTGGTCCTCACGACAGGTTTGGAGAGCTTCAGCCTCTGTCTGTACGCGGGGATTAGGTGGATCATGACGTGATCAGAAAGTCCGAGTGAAGCGCGCGGCACCGCGCGATAGGCCCCGCTGATCGTGCTGTAGCAGTGGTCCAATGTCCTCTCCTCTCTGGTCGGGCATGATGAGTCTGCTCTGAGAAGGCCTTTCCTCTTAATGACCTTGATCCCATTGATAAGAGACTAATCCACTGTGTGTGTGTAACAGAGAGGGAGAGAGATACATAGACATGAAATATTTTCTTTCATGAGTATAACTACATCTAATTCAGAGCCACTACCACACTTGAAACACTGTGTATCCTGTGATTAAACGAAGCAGAGATCCGATCTGTTCACCTGAATCCAAATACTTAGGGTTGGGTCAAGCCTTTAAATTGAGTTGAGTATGCCTTGTACAAATAATCACATGTTGTGTTTCACAGGCTCAGTCTAGAACCTGACCTATCTGGTACAAGCGGTTCCTCGTTGTTGGTAGCCTCAATAAATTAAGGTTAAGTTCTTCACCGAAGAAGCCACACAGGATTGAGCTTGCTTTTTTATTTAATTTGAAGTGTTTCCAATCAAAAAACATGTCTGCCACCCTTGTTCCCACAGGAACAAGCAAATCCAAACGATCCATGGGGGAGTCTGTCTTACTTTTATCAGTGTAATAAAGGGATTTAGTGACTCTGGATTTTAATTAAATTACAGAGCATTTGTATTTGTACAGTCATTGCCCACCCTAAGCTTTATTTAAAGCTCTCCACGATAAGCATTTTCTGGCTTGTAGGACTAATAGAGAGGAGCTTTAATGATGCACTTTCGTGGTCCAGTGCAAAGAGCCTGGATTAAACTGTATTTTAAACTATTAGCATAATACAGTAAGACAAACTCCAGGGAACTGGAGTGTCAAATGCAATATTTGAAGGCAATACAAACTATCAAAGTTGGGATGAAAAATAACAGCAAAAAATTGAAAAAGGTATTAGGTTATCTCAATAACCGCTTTTTTAAAAGCTGGTGTTTTGAGGTATGTTGTCACGAGAACTGCTGCTAAGAAGGCTGACCAGTTTCTCAGCAACATTTCTACGAATTACAACTATGTTTCACGCTTTCTGGTCATCAAATATTTTGCAGAGTTAAACTGCCTCGCCACATAGACAATGCATTTTTTTTTTTTGCAAGACTGTTCACACTGGCAGGCAGGCACACCCCCATGAAAGGAGACCACAGTTACCAAGTGACAACACAAACACATAATCTCTAAAGCTGGCTGAAGAACAGCACAGACCTGTGAGTATTCTTATATGACAAATAAAAAAATAGCAACATTTGTTTAACGTCTTTATCCAAAATGTTCAAAATGTCTCGTGATGCTCCCAGTGAGAGATAGAATATATAATATGCTTATTTTAACAAAAAGAATGATAAGGAGGATATTTGAGTGGAAACTATCACACTAATATATTTAATACATATCTCTTTGTAGACAATAAGGATGTCTCATCATCAGTCTGACACACAGAGTCACACAAGGTAACCTTTCTCATTCACATATCCGTATTCAGTGCATACATTCAGTATATTGCAGTCATTTACTTTTCACTTTCAATTTGTGTGGGTTGCTAATTCAGTTTAAAATCTGATCTGCGCTTAAGAGGTGAATAAGATGTACGTCGACCGCTCGCTGATGGGATTGAATTAAGGTTGTGAACCTTTCGACACCGCTGTGAATCAAACTGATAAAATTAATCCTTAATCCACAACAGCCTCAGACAGGTCCAACACAGCATGCACAGGGACATGAAGACAGAACCCAAGGGCATGAAAACCAATGTACAACATTTCAATCCATCTACATTCTCTCTCTTAGTAGATCAACTCTTTGTAGAATTGCACTTTAAAATGACTTTTTTCTTCTTCAACATGACTTTGCAATATTTGCAACACCTGTTTTTGCATCTTCTAAATACTAAAAACCCCAACAAAGAGCTTCTAAAACATTATAAGCTTGATATTTTTTTGTTTACTTCCTGATTAAGGCCAGATGTCTTGGAAGGTCGTTTGAGGAGTCAGGATAGGCCGCTAGCTGTGCTGCTAGAACAAGCTCTCAGAATCAAAGAGGAGGTGACAGCTGGTCTGCAGTCCAGCCATGGCTCTGTCCAAATTGAGGCACTGTCCCGTAAGCTGTTGGAGAATCACATACTCACCATTACACGTATTGTTAAACAACTCAGCATGGGCATACAGGTATGCAAGGTGGTGGAAGTAAGTTGTGAAAAGTGCTGTTGCATGCATGTTTAGGTATTAAAGTATTGTGTAAGTCTTTTTCTTGTTTTGTGTGGAATATGCTGTACGTCTTTTAGGTGGGTGAAGTCAAGCATATGTGCTGATTGTCTCCTTTTCTGGCTGTTCTCTTCTCCTTGTATTGTTTGATGTGCAGCACACCCACGCCAACTCATGCCCACAAACTCCCAGCTGATTTGATTACACCTGATAGAATGGTGCAGTGCTCAAATAAAGCCTACTTGACTTCTCGCCATCATCAGCTCATGCACATTTTGTCTGTATAAGCATAAAGTGATCATGTGCACAGTATGTGGTTAACTAAATACTCTCAAGTTATGCGTTTAAATTCTAACAGCTATTCTCCTGACAGTCAAGCAGAAGAACTGCAAAAGAGTACACGGATCTTAGTCTCGCGGAACAAGTGTGAGGGTGTTTGGAGTCATCTTTCACTGAGCAGAACATCAAACCACTCTCTGAAAGCTGCCTTACAGAAGTAGGGCACCGGAATGAAACATTCAGCTTCATTAGTGTATACCAAATGGGCCATTAGCATGATTAGAGGCTATCATCGTTTGAAATATTACATGAATGCCAACAAACTAATTAATCCTGCAAATCAAGAAGCAATCAACTAAGTAAAGGACTGAATACTTTGCAAAATCAAATGTAAGCCACATCACACAGTCACACTGTTTGCTTTCATGATAATGCCAGAGGGTAATCCATTTGATTTGAGGTTATTTTACACATGCAGCCTATACAGCAATCAGTCATGCAAGTGCACTGATGAAATTCTGCCAGTTTTAAGTGAGCTTTTGTAGCGAAGCACGTGTCGTTTGCATTTAATGTTTATCTTGATGGCATTGAATGCTGCATAATTAGTTCAAATCTGAAGCTTCCTGCTGGTACTTTCCAAACAAATCATGTACTTCCTCATCTGTTTTTTCACTTAATTTGCTGGGAAAACAGTCACATCTTTTTTTTAACAAATGTGAAACATGCTGTCTTTGTTCTGGGTAAAGGAATTAGAGAAAGAGATGGCCCAGCGGGACTCTGTCACCTCTGGAGTGGCACACGCTGTTCAAAACATGGACCAGAAAAACACAGCTGGCGTCGGAGACCTGAGAGGAAGAGTAGCCAGGTAGGCACTGTGTGAGTCCTGAGTCAGACATTGCTTTCAAATGCTGAGAAAAAAACTGAACAGCAAGTGAAGGAAACAAGAAGGCATTATTTCAATTGACTGGAGTGATCTGACGTTCCTCGCTGATACCCTGCGTGTTTTTCTCACTCCCTAATGGAGTGAAATTGTTTAGCCTTCATTCTGTCTAGCAACTCTTCGCCATTGCACGACCTCAAATCAGTCCTGGCATACACACAGACATACACAGATGCAATTATTTTGTTCCCACCTGGGTGAGGTTCCCAGGTTTAAATGCACTTTAGATGCTGATTAGCACTTGCTCATTATTCTGTGATTCTGTGCACATCACACTTACTGCACTGGATTGCTGAAAAGTGTCTGCCATCTCACATACATTGTGATTGGCCTTTTGATGTGTAGTTGCCTAGACCTAATTATTTCTAACACTTCTGGCATCCACTGATCAGTGCATTTCATGTGTAAAGAGATAGAAGACAAAGATATGTCATTTACAAAGCAGGCATATCAGTGAGATTTCAGGGGGTGGAAATGGGGCTGATGCAGGGTCCAATAAAGAGAGAAGAAGAAAAACAAGTGGTCAGTGTGATAGAGTCTTTCATGTTGTTCATAATTAATCAAGTAAGCTAAGGGCCAGTGGTTTTTGTGTTGGTTGGCACTGGTCAGTGAAGCCATTAAGAGAAGCACTGGACTGGTCTCCAGGGAAAAACTCAAATTTCAGACCAATCGTTTATCACAAATATTTTAAAGACACGCACTCACACAGGCAGGCCCAATAAAGCCGTAAGAGAAAGCCTTAACAGGCTGACATCTTGAACCAAGCAATGAAAGGAAGGAAGCTGTACTGTCATGCTGATTAAAAGAGTTGCTGCAGTTGATACTTATCGCTTCAACTGAATTCAAAGTTTGCTAAAAGCAACATTTTCCAAGTCAGAGGCTGTAAGTTGTGTTTTTGCAACGTCCTAATTGCTTTTGGTGATAAACAGATTTCTCACTTAACCCTCTCAGGTTCAAATTAAGTTTTCTGAGTAAAAAAAAACTCATAAAATATGTATGTGGGGTAATCAGGTTGTTAGTTTTTAACTGTTGCAAATCGGCAACGTCTGCCTTGAGAGGGTTAATTTATTCTCATAGTTATTTTTTGGGTGGGTGGGAGCGTCTTTGTACCAGTGAGTCATTAGTAGATGCAAACAAGTGACCACTGAAATCTGTTCAGAGTAACCATCCTCACTGCTAAGGTTTTACCAGAGCCTCTTCTTCTTATTTATTTCATGATCTTGCTTTGCAAATTGATAACAGCAGTGTAACATTTTTTCATTCTAATTTTGTGATTCTATTATACAACTTTTTTTTTTCTAGTCTTTTGCTCATCCCTCTGTCTTCACACCTTCCCCAAACTCCCTTCAATCCCATTTTTCTCATTCAGTGGTCTCTCACCAGCTCTCTGTTCTTCCCCACCTGTTATCGCAGGTGTGATTCCAGCATTGCCAAGCTGAGCGCTGACGTGAGCTTCAGAGAGCAGCAGGTGATCAGACTGCAGAGGGAGGTTCGAGAGCTCAGCGAAGCTGTGAATGGACAGCTCAAAGAGCTGGAGGACAAGGTGGGGAAAAAACGTATGCATGCTGACAAGGGTTTAGCAGAAAAGGAGTTGCGAGAGCAGTTGAGCAAAACTTTGCACTGTGTGCAAATCAGCTACTACACCAGTGCCCCAATGAGAGTTTTCACAAGTCATAAGTTAATATTATAACACGTATTTGCCATATTTAGGTTCTTTTTTTTTATCTCTGTGACATTGATGCCATCAAAAGCATTATTCTCCAGTATGATAGCATACTGGCATGAACTGGCATTCATGATCATTACCCCTTGCATCTCCTCTATCTAAACACACGCTCAACACAATATTCATTCATTCATTTGAATTCTCTGTTCCCAAACTAAAGGATAATGTACTGTTTTGTTATTGTCATTATTATTTTTTTACATTTGTAGAGAGAGGTTGCGTTTATTTGAAAGCTTGATGCATTGAAAGGATCATAATCTGGTAATATGAATAGTATTTATCTGCACTGTACACTTTATTAGGTACACCTTGCTAGTACTGGGTTGGGCCTCCTTTTGACTTCAGAGGTGCCTGAATTTTTTGTGGCATAGATTAAGCAAGGTGCAAGAAAACCTCCTTGGAGAATTTGGTCCATATTGACATGATAGTATTTCACGATTGCTACAGATATGTCAGCTGCGCATCCATGCTTTGAATCTCTTATTCTGCCACATACAAAAGGTGCTCTCCTGACTGTGGAGGCCAATATTCGCATAGGCTGTGGTGTCCAAACAATACTCATCTGGTACTAAGAGGCCCAAAGCAAACAAGAAAATACTCATCATCACACCATCATCACCAGCAGTCTGAACTGCTGATACAAGGCGGGACAGATCCATCCTTTCATCCTGTTTGCGCCAAATGATGACCCTAACTTTTGAATACAGCAATTGCAGGTTCATCAGACCAGGCAACATCTTCAGTTGTGCAGTTTTAGTGAGTCCAGGCAAATTGTAACTGGAGAGGTACATTTTGTGGTCTTCTGCTGCTGTAGCCCATCTGCTTCAATTTTTCATGTCCTATGTTCAGAGATGAACTTCTGGATATCTTGGATATAGAAAGTGGTTATTTTACTTCAGGTTGCTTTCTCAGCAGCCTGAAGCTTTTAGACCATTCTCCTCTGACGCTTAGCATCAACAAGCCATTGTCACCCTAAGAACTTCCACTCATTGGATATTTTCTCCTTTTCAGGTCATCTTAACCCTAACCCTAGAGAAGGTTGTGCAGGAAAATCCCAGTAGATCAGCAGTTTCTTAAACAACCAGGCCAACCTGGCACTAGCAATCATATCATGTTCAAAGTCGCTTAAATAACCTTTCATCCAAAATATTTAGTTCCAGCTCGTCATCTTGACCACATCCACATACTTAAATCCACTAAGTTAACAAGCAGTTAAACAGGTGTACCTAACAAAGTGGCCCAGTGAGTATATTTTGCTGTTTATCCGAGAGAGGATGGCTAGCTGAGCTGTGATGGGATGACATTTGGAGCTTACTGCTGCTGAGTGAGTTTGACCTTATCAAACAAACTCAGAGGCTCAGTCATAACCAGAGTTTGAAAGAAAGAAATGAGATGGGAAATAAATTCAAATGGGATGTCAAGGTCGTCATAAAAAAGCTTTCACCCCACCCCCACCTACACCTCCCGCCCAAACCCTACCTTTTTTTTTTTGACAAGGTCAGCATTATAGAAAATATGAAAACCCTGGATTACGATAAGTATGTCACATATTATAATGCTTTTTACTTGACCTAAAGCAACCAAAAGTGCCTTCAACACTCTCGCTGATTCAGCCAGCCTTCAGTTGTGTTGGTAGTATGGGGTGGTAAATCACTGTGATGACAGCACATTAGCTGTGGGCCAGTGGTCAAGCGCCTACCATAAAAATAATTGAAAACGCATACAAAGTGGGTCACCGGTGTAACTCTCAGTCATGAGTGGCCACAGGAGTGGTGCATAGCACAGTCTGCTCAGCAAAGCAGAAAACACAAAAGGGTAAAGGTCAGAAACAAAGCTGACGATTATGTTTGTGTGTTTTCTTGTCACCAGATTCATGTTGAGCTTAGAAGACTGGAGGCCTCACTGACAAAGTCTTCTAAGGACCTAAAAAACTCGATGTCTGATCTGCGTAGACAAGTTAAGCTATTAGAAGACAAGTAAGACTGTTAATCATGCAACAAACCTAATGTTGTGGTACTAAGGATTCCTGGAGACACCCAACACTGCACCAGGTCATTCCATGAATTTAGCTGCTGATCATGCATTTTCTGGCAGCTACTGTGAAAAGTTGACAACTTTCTTAGTTGATTTGCTGTTTAATAGTGTTCCTCAAAACACCAACATAAATTCTTACCTACAACCATTCCCAACTATAGTTACAGCTGCTCCAGGGCTACACATTCCCAAGCCACATTCACCCTGAAATATTAATGCAGGAGGCACAATAATGGTGAAAGCTTGTTGTCCGTTTACTATTCCATCTGAGAAATAATGTCAGCTGGAAGCAATATATAAACATTTTAGAAACAGAGAGACGTGAATGATAGATATGTTCTATTTAATAATGTTGTACCTGCAATGGAAAGCAGCCCACTGATCATATTAGAGCCAAAAGAACAGATAAAAATAGGCGATTTTTGTGTTTCTGAAATGCGTCACAATAATAATGTTGAAAACAAGCACCCAAAAAAAAGAGGCTTCCTTTATTTTATTTGGATTATAGATTTAATTATATATCCATCCACCCACCTAGGTTGTGCTTGACCATTGATGGATAGAGCTGGAAAAGATGAAACATACCGAGTGATGTTGTCTACACGCTACTCAACCTAATTTGTTTTTTTGTTTTTAAGTGGCCAGGTCATTTTTTGAAAGTAGGCACTGCTGATGTCAGAAAGATTTTTTTTATTTTTATTAATGTTCAGTCTACAAAGAGAGTTTATTGGATTTTGAATCCTGGGTGTCATTGGTTCTTTTTGTTCTGACTGTCTCATGTATGACTATACTGAGCCACACTTGCTGGGAGATTTTCTTAGATGCAGTTTAGTCATTAAAGGCCTCATTAGTCTCAAAAAGGTAGTCAGTCAGGATGACCTTTGTTTTTTAAGTGATGAGATCCAGTGGAGGTGGCGATGCAGGGACAGTTGGGCACTAGAGACCATGTCTGCAGATATAACAGAAAAAACATTTGAAATTAAATAAATATGCCAGACAAGGCCACAAGGACTTCAAATTAAAGGGCATCACAGACTGCCCCTTTACATTTACAAGCTGACTTTCAAATATGTGCAGACAAGTGCATTCTGAAAACTTATCTAACAAGAGCCAAGCCAACTGTCATGTTGTCTAGTGTCAGCGTGAACTGCATTAGGCAGCTGGAATGATAACGGAGTGCAGTATTGTGACACCTGTACAGAAAAAATGATTTGCAGCAGTGACACACAGGCGAGTGTCTACTGATTGTCTCAAGGACACTTTAGACAAGAGGAATAAGACTAAAGAAGGTCTCGAGGTACTTTTTGAGTCCGATAGTTTTACACAGTCCACACAATATTTCATTCAGTTTGGTTGCAGCTTCCATCAGAAACATTTCAGTACTGTTCATCAAATATATTACAGATATTACAAAGAGAGAAATATTCATATGGTCCAAATACAAATACAGCATTCAGAGCTACAGAGCACAAAATTCCCCACCACTGTTTTTCACACTGCTGTTTTGGTATTTCTCAGTGGTGAGCTTGACGTGACATTAAGCAAAACAAGAAGCACTGTTGCTGATGAAATCTCACGTCTGATTACCAGACTGTGAAATTATGAACACTGACTTTTTAACAGCTAAACCTAAAGCATGTTCCTTTTATAGTAAACTTACGGGTTACAAATTATTAATTTAGTACTTTCATTCTCAATCACACAATCACACATTTTTACTTGAAAGCTATTTAGTAGAAGTGGAAGTGCCAATAAAGCATTGGTTTTCTAAATAGACACAAACTTTATTTCCTGTAGGGCTAAACTAGCAGAAAAGAACTGATATGTCCTTGAAAGTTGCAAGACTGTAAACTTTTAGATCCTAAGACATTTATGAAATGAAAAATCTTTACCTAAATGTAAAGAAGTAAAGCTATTACAGTTCACTTTGTATTCCTTGTGTCTTTGCAGAATGACAGGAGAGCTTGACGAGGGCAAGGAGCAAACAGCAAAATTGAGGACCTGGACAGAACAACAGCTCAAGAGCTCTCTCCAGTCACATGCCGAGGACAACCAGGAGCTGGTTTCACTATTACAAGACAAAATGGTACAATATACATAATGGTTTAAAAATGTTTGACATGTACACTCACTGAAAACTTCATTAAGTACACATGTTCAATTCTACATATTTAGGTATATTGACATGGTCAAGATGACCTGCATGAGAATGGGGAAGAAAGGTGATTCAGCTGACTTTGAACGTGGTGTGGTTGTCAGTGAACAGGAAATTGAGGCTACACTTTGCACAACTCACTAAAAGCAGACAATAGGAGATGGAAAAAATGTTGTGTGGTCTGGTGAGTCTCTCAAAGGGGCCAAAAGTGTGTCACAACATTGCACCACCACCACCCTGAACCACTGATACGAGACAGGATGGATATATGATTCGTGTTGTATACACCAAATTCTTCCCCATAAATCATGGATCCATCCTGTCTCGTATCAGTGGTTCAGGGTGGTGCTGGTGGTGCAATGGTGTGGCACACTTTTGGTAAACAGACATTCTGTACTTAAGTAGAAGTACAGACACCAGTGCTGAAAAATACTCCAGTAAAAGGTGAAGTTGAAGTAAGTTGAATTTTTCTAAACAAAGGTACTCAGCTTGAATCAGGTAAGTAGAACATGAGCAGAGAAAAAAGGGAAAATAAAAAATAGCTCTATTTTCTGTTGCCTAGATTGTAGAGGGTGACTTTGCCTGTAAACAGGATAATTAGTAAGCAAGAGGTTAAAGGTAGGTTCAGTGTGTGGGAAAACAATCACAACTCACCTATTGAGAGCTCCAGTAGTCTATGATGCTGCTCTTTGTGGATGGACACAACTGAATTCAACCAGATGTCAGGACGTGTTTCATGAGTTGTCCTGGCTGATTTCCATCCACTGCAGTGACAGTACACTGTTTACTCTATTTAAGTACAGTAACAAAGTATTTGTACTTTGTTACTTAATTACTTCCCACCTCTGCTATGATTTATTTATTAATTTTAGATGTTGTGGACTATAGTATGAAAATGATATAACTACGCTCCGCCAAGTTTAAAAACTGAATTTTCATGTGTATGCTGTGCTTAGTTAGGGGCGGAGTCTAGATTGGCTGACCGCCTGCTTGCCCTGGAGGCACGTGTGGAGAAGTTTGACATCCAGCAGAACCAGGCTGACCGCAGTCGGCATGATCAGCTGAAATGCTCAGAAGACAAACTTAGCAGAAGAATAACCTTAGTGGAGAACAACCTTCATCAGGAGCTGCAGCTGCTCAAACAGCAGTACCACAAAGGTGGGTGATCACTGCTGGTAACTTGCTGTCATCAGAGAGCAAACACACATGTACTGCATGTTCTTCACCATACACGTCAAGGAAAATAATGGACATGCGAGAGCAATTCACAAGAGTCTGAAAAATAGAAAGAAAGGAAAAAAGAAAAATACTTATAATAAGTAATCGTAAAATGAATATAAGCGATTAACCCCACCAGGCAGCCAACATTTATTTTTTACCACAAATGAGATGTTTATTGTTTCCTTTAATTACAGTAGTCACTGACTTGGTGTTGATATGTTAAACGGGAGTTCAGCTCGGATGCTTTCCAGCTCATCATGTGGTCTAATAATTGGCTGTACAACAGTAGTATAAAGGATCTTATCCTGCACATATGTAGTTACAACACAGCTAGTATGCTGCGAGCCAATCCACAGGAATAGGCAGTCAACTAGCCTGCCAAATACTCTAGCTCGTCTCCCTATCATGCTGCTGTTGACATCCATCCTCATCTCATTTCCCAGGATGCCTGACACTAGATCTCACATCTGCCTCCCTTCCTGACAGTCTCTCTCACTCCACAGCTCTTATTAAAGAGCAGACATATAGAAAAGTGCCCAAACTTCCCTTGGTAAATAAGACCATGGGTAAACTGATCTATGAATCACTACTCAGCCACTGCTAACAGCACTCCAGAGCCATTCATCCACTGTGCTATTTTAAGTGTGGGATGAAAAGAAAGAAGGAGATGGTATGAGAGAATAAATGCATAATTGATGAGAGTTGTAAATATTCGTGGCAAGAAAGACATTGAGTTATGGAGCTGGAAAGAGAAGATACTTAATATCTCAAAGGGAGCCTTTCAACCCCACAGTCTGTTACTTCCTAGAATACATTCTGTAATAAAAATGCACCAGCTCTATGTACTATTACATAATTAACTAGGTATTAAAATATATAAGTAATGATTGGGAGCAATTAAGCATAGAATAGGGGGGAGACCACAGGGACAAGAGACAGAGCAAGATGAAGGATGTCAATAAATCAAAAGTAAAACACAAATATGACAGGTTGAATGCAGTACCCTTTCAAAATTAGAACTAGGACGGTTTTTAAAGACTTAATGTTATGAGCCCACAGGAGGAAAGTCCTTCCAGTACCATCATAGCACATCCCTCATCCAGCAACAATGACCTGAATTATTTTCACCTCAGATGCTTTATGTTCAGTGATGATTTATGCACCCTGCCTCTGTTTGAATAGGGTTCCAGTCTGTGCATGATGCAATTGAATCACTGAGTCAGATATGTGACATCAAATCTCGCCTTGACAAGGAGAAGCTTGAGAAGGATATCAGCCACATCCGCAGCAAGGTGCTCAAGTACTAGTGACATACGCTGAAGAGGAACTTGTTTTTTCTTGTCACACCTATCCTGAAGCAAAAGCTTGGATCAAAGGCTTGGACGTAAAACCCTCTGGGTGTTACTACATTCATCTTTAAAAATAAAAAAACAATGCTGTTTTAACTGTATTTAATCTACCTGCTCTTTAAAAACCAGGTAAAGGATCCAGTAAGTACTGTATATTAGCAAATCACAAAGAGCTGTTATTCAAAGTAAGATACCTACCTTTTCACAACTCACTACATTTTTAACTTTGCAATGTTTTGACTGTAAAACCTTTAAATACCATTGTACTTAAATGATATCACACTGATAAACTTGTGTTTTGAATATTATTTTAGTATTATCTAATAAATGATGTATTTTTTAAATATATAAATACCTGTATGTTTCTGTAAACAGATGTCAATCACTTTCATCTTACACACCTCAACTGCAGGAGTACTTCCGTTTATCGTATAATTTTTTTTAGATTTTTGATCTCGTGATGGTGTTGGGGGGCATATACAAAACACTGCCGAAACCCGGGATCGAACCAGGGACCTTTAGATCTTCAGTCTAACGCTCTCCCAACTGAGCTATTTCGGCCACACACATCTCGAGAAGGAGGTGGACGCAGGGGCATTGGTGGGCCACGTGATACGTTTGGCTAGTCGTGATGTTGTTCACTTCATTGTGCTCTTACGTTACCCTGCAACACTCCTTTATTAATCTATAATGGTGTGACCTAACAGATATTAAAATAATGTTAAAAGCAACCATGATGAGACAGTAACTTATCGATTTTTGTTATTCTGCTCGGCCAATAATCAGGAGTTCATATGAATTGATTATGTTGCGTCGGTAATCAGTCAGTGAAGGCCTCAATCTTTCAGCAGTCTGAAACCTGAAGGATAACAAAAGAAACAAAAAGTTCGTGGCCCGTACGGGGATCGAACCCGCGACCTTGGCGTTATTAGCACCACGCTCTAACCAACTGAGCTAACCGGCCTACCCCTGACGGTAAAAAACACATACCATTGAGTGACGTAATCAAACACCGTAAACGAAACCTACTGATCAGAAAGTTAAAGGACACAAACAGACAAAACTTCTCCGTATTTACGGTAAGGTTCACGTTTTTAACGTTAATCAGCCTTGAGCTACATTGATAAAGTAGTTATGAGACAGCCTTTTTCTACATGGGGGTACATAATTATGCTGTAGAAGAAAGCTACGCTCACACGGGAGATTTAGTCTAAGAATATGAGGAAGGAATGAAGTACACTGGGAAGAGCAAGCTATGGTACGAAAAGCTATAAAAGAAATACAGCAAGATAGTCTTTAAATATACACAAAAAGAAACAAAAGATGAAGAGGACACATTAAAAGTGAGAAATAATTGCACAGGTGTACAGTATGTGAATGTGAACGTGAACATGAAAAATGAGAAACATTCAGGAAATGGTAGTTCTGAAAGTGTTTTATGTTCATGCTGTCATCTTTAGTTATTAGTAGTTAGTTAGCAGTGAGTTACTAGTAGTGAGCGTAGTTATTAGTAGTGAAAATGATTTTTCCTTCTTCTTCTTGCTCATCAAAATATACAAATTATTGCATTCTTGTGTTTCACAGCTGCAAATCTTCGTCATCCTCTGCAGGCCATTCTCATATCAGGATGTCTGTGCAATTCTATGGCTGGGAGGTGGTAGACGATGGTGCCTCTTATACTGGTGTGTTGCTAGAGCCGTCGCAGAGACCTCAGAACCGGGGAGTCTACACTATGTACCATGGGACCAGCGTTGCCAGCGCACGTCTCATTATTGCCAATGGCTTTCAGCAGTCGCAGCGGGGCATGTTAGGAAAGGGTGTGTATGTCAGCCGTGATAAGAAAAAGGCACAATGTTATCCATTGAACAGCAGCTCTTCAAACCGTGTGGTCTTCGAGCTGCGCGTGCGCGTTGGCCGCGTCAAACGTATTGACATGGACAACCATCCTATGCAGTTCACATGGCACACACATGGCTACGACACTGCCTGGGTGCCCCCCAAATGTGGCATGATGGCTGTGAAAAGCGGCAAGGAGGAAGATTGTGTGTTTGATCCCAAAAGAGTGACTGTGGTGGGCATTGCAGATGCACCAGATACCACCATAAGGACAGAGCTTCAGGAGCTTCTTGCAAAAACATCCAAAAAGTCTGGAAGAGGAGATGGTGATTCTGCTGATGTGTGTCCCCTTTGCAAGAGAAAGACACAGCAGGGCGCCCAACATATCAAGCAACAGTGCTGGAAGTGTGGGCAGAACCTCTGCATTCTTATGTCCAAGCACTTCTGTCCAGGAAGACCTTGACAGTCCAGTAAGGTAGAAAAAACTGGATAGGCGATGTCCATGTGCCTGTTTATCAACCAATGTGTCATAGCAGGGCCAACAGCAGACAAGCTGACACAGCTGGTGCAATATTTTCCAATAGTTAATGCTGGATGTATCTTGTTTACTTTATTAAAACGTTAATTTCGTATCCCGACTGTATCACTCTTCGATTATTAGATTTTTATTCATGCTATTGTTATATGGAAACAAGAAAGGTGATCTGCTGTATTTACCAAAATAAAAGAAGAATTACAATAAATATCATTGTTGTCATATCAAAGTCCATAAACTGATGACTTCTAAGAATAAGAACTAGAACAGACATATTGGCTCTCTTCCACAGCATGTCTTTTATCCTGCCTTCCTTCTCTCACCCCAAAAGTTTGCAGCAGATGGCCGCCCTCCCTGAGCGTGGTTCTGCCAGAGGTTTCTTCCTATTAAAAGGGAGTTTTTCCTTCCCACTGTGGCTAAAGTGTTTGCTTATATGGGGTCGTGTGGTTGTTGGGTTTTTCTCTGTATGTATTATTGTAGAGTTTTCAACTTACAATATAAAGCGACTTGAGGTGACTGTTGTTGTGATTTGGTGCTGTACAAATAAAATAGAATTGAATTGAATATTTTAAGTTTAAGTAATTTCCCATTTGTGTGTCACTAAGAGATAGTCTTGGAAGCTGTGGCCGATAGGCAAAGCTGAAGACGTGGGGGGAAATCGTCATTTCAAGATAATAATAAAAAACTGTTTTTCAAAGGTAAATGTCCTAACAAATGGTACAGAGCAATGAGAGTCATACAAAGTAAGAAGGAAGGAAAGGAGAAACTGCTGTACTATAGGATACTACAAGTGAAATCAACACAATATAAAAAGGTGACCTGGGTGTTTTTCTCAGATTTGCTAATCATATGTCCATACAAGCCTCTCTGCTCATTAATCCTCTGTTAACCGAACCTCAAATTTTCTGTAAGCTAGTGTGATTAAACATAAACTACTTTAGCAATGTACATGATGCAAACACAAAAAATATGGTGCTTTTAGTGGTGAATGTTCCAAAGCCATAATGTATTTGGTCAGCAAAGTGACATAAAATACTGGTTCTCCCAGTATAGTCAAGCCAACATCCATGTAACTCATATAGTTGACATAAAATATAGTACAGTAGCATAGATACAGTGCTTTATAAAGAGACCAAATTGTTTCATTTCAGAATTGTATCTAAGCAACGTGCATTATCACTGAGACATTTGAGGGGAAACTCAAAAAATGTCACGTGACTAAGGTTGCTGTGACGGACAATTGATTATGGATAGAATTGCGGGATTGTGTAGTTTTGAGCTGGGCTCCAGATCATTGTGCTGTTTTGGGAGGAAGTTTACTCCAGAGTCAAGCAGCATCCATAGCAAATTGAGTGGCTTTTCAAAATGGAGCGATACATTTCCTTGTTTTTACAATCACATAAGCACCACCAAACCATCACGCTGATTAAAGATGGTCCCAGATATTTTTCTTTTTTCATAAGACAGAATCAATTTCATCAGTCTGAAATTAAATGTGGTCTAGTTGGAAATAACATGCAATCTGTTTCTGATAATAAAGTGTTGCCGTCTAAAGACAGAAATTCACATTTAACTATTACATTTGCACTCGGCAAGCTTCCTGCTCTACAAGAATATAACCAGTAACATGTTTGGAAATGTGGCTGCATTTATAAATTAGACAGCAATTATTGGCAAACCTTTGACAATCTGTGATTGCAGCCAGCCCAAGTCAGACTGTGACTGTTTGCAGAACGGTTGCCTACTATTTGGCGGCCTGTGAAATTGCCTTGAGATAAAAAGTAATCGTGTGCGCAACACAACAACAGCATTGTGACTGTGCTATTAGTTTGCTCTGAATTATCAGATACTTTGTTGAGCTAAGTGTGTGCACTGTTGGGTGGTTTTTCAGGTGAGCTGATTTAATGAAACTGTACTTGGTTAAAATTATATCAGGATGGTGGTGCATGAGATGGGCCCTCTTGGTGTCCCTGTATTGATATAATATTGCAGTAGTATGCTGTACTGTTTCATTCCCTCTCCTTAATACGGTCACATTTTTAGTGCTGACATTAATTCAGGCTGGTGTTTTGCAGATACTGTTTAATGAAGCTGTCAGACTCCTGGGCTCTGTGGCATATGTTTCTTAATGTAGTGATAATGATGTACCTGTCTTTTTGCTCATTTACGTAATAACGCCACCCACTTCACTTTGTATTCTAGCTAGATCCAGTTTATGCTGCTCCGGGAGTAGTGCTGCAATATTTGGATACCAAGTAAGCACTGGGGCCGATACTAAACCTATAACGGTATCTTATCCTATCGATCCAATCACACTAGTATCAGTCCAAAACCAATACCAGTGTTGGTATCAATATTGTTGTTTTTTTCCCCAAACTTGGCAACAAAAAAGTGGCTCTACAAAGACTCAGTATGCAAAAGTAATTAGTACTCGAGCCTAACTGTTTAACTGATAACATAGCTTAAAAAAAACATCATTGTTAAAAGCACTTTGAACAATTACGAGTACAATACACGTGAAAAAGTTCGTGGCCCGTACGGGGATCGAACCCGCGACCTTGGCGTTATTAGCACCACGCTCTAACCAACTGAGCTAACCGGCCAGTGTAGGGCGTGACTTTGAGACCCTACATGGCAGAACATCTGATAGGAAACTGAAAGTTAAAGGGAGGAGATTCTCATTATAAACCTGAACAGAAAGTGGAAGTGAAAGAGAACAGACGGCTCTTCACAAAAGGCTTTAACTTTTAACTTCGTGAACTTCAATCAGCCTAAACGACACAAGGTACAGATATTTCGTTGTATTTATCGCGAGTAATCGGTACTCAGTTTTTATGACAAACCTTAGAGTCCTACTGTGTTGGATAAAAACCGGCCAACGCTAATTTAGCCAAATATTGTTTGATTTCTGCATATAATGTTAGTTCTTTTCTGGGCATCTAAATACTCAGTACTACCAAATTCGCTATATTATACAGTATGGTTTACAATATTAGGATACATTATGTAACTTTAACTGTAGATTTGACTTTAAGCAGCTGTCTTACAGTCAAGGTTTGGGGGTTTTCAGCTATTTTTTCTCAATATAGACTACTTTTTGACATAAACGAGGTACTTCTCTTGTCACGTAGACTTATATATTGAAATCTGTACAGCTAACAATGCAGTTGCCGTTGTCACAATTAACATTTGACCCAATCTGATTCACTGAGGTCAAAGTCCTGAGCTATGTGCAATAAACTGTATGCCCCGAACCTCTCCTGAATTTGTTATAAGTTACTGGCATTAATGTTCATGCCTTACATGGTTTCTGGTCTTTGCAGGGCTTAAACAGCAGCCATTTGTGAAGCAGGATGTCGCTACAGTTCTTTGGATGGGAGGTTACCTATGATGATGAGTCTCCCAGTGTGGAGCTGACAGCCTCCCAGGCACCAAAAGATAAGGGTGTCTACACCATGTACCATGGTACCAGCATTGCCAATGCACGTCTCATCCTTGCCAGTGGCTTTCAGCAGTCGCAGGGGGGCATGCTAGGAAAGGGTGTGTACGTCAGCCGTGATAAGAAAAAGGCAGAACGTTATCCATTGAACAACAGCCCTGCAGACCGTGTGGTCCTCAAGTTACACGTGCGTGTTGGCCGTGTCAAACGCATTGACAAGGACAACCATCCTATGCAGTACACTTGGAGCACGCAGGGATATGACACTGCTTGGGTACCCCCTAACTGTGGGATGAAAGCTGTGCCCAGCGGCCTGGAAGAGGACTGTGTGTTCGACCCCAAAAGAGTGACAGTCGTGGGCATTGCAAAGGCTCCACACAATGTGCAGACAGAACTTCAGCAGCTGGTGACTAAGAACATCAGCCATTCCAGCACAGTCCCGGGTGGAGTAGTGCATGGTGCTACTGCTTTGGACGTGTGTTCACTATGCAAACGCAGGCAGCAGCAGTCGCCACACATCACGACACCATGCTGGGGCTGTGGGCAAAACATCTGTATTCTTATGAGCAAACATGTATGTCCAGTTAGCGTTTGAGAGTGAGTGACACGGATGGATTCACATATATGATCCGGCAGAGTGTCAGAAAAAAGCTCAAAAATGCATATGACTCAAAGTTTCTTCTGTTTCTTCAACTTTAGGGATGTTTGAATATTGTTTACAAAGTTTTATGTGAATTTTAAAAGTCACTGCTCATTCTAATTTACACTGCTGTCTTTTATAGTTTACATGTAATCAAGATGAGACAATCGTTAGATATTGAGAAAATGTCTTTATTTAGCCTTGAATGTGGATGCGGTACCTGCATTTTAAGCACATTTTGAAATATGTGACAATCATAATTTCAACTTACTGAGGTGATTAGATCATGTAAAGCCATTAAAGCCATTATTTAAAGACCCACTGATAGTGGTGGTTTTTGTCTGGTGATAAACCTGCTAAGCAATGTGATTTCATAAAGCATAAGGAGATGGATGCAAAGTTCAGGATGAAGAGTTGAGGACTGAATGAAACTCCAGTAATCTTTGATCTCCGTTCATTTTGGCATGTTGCAATAGGTCCTGCAAAAAGAAGTGGTGGTAAATGATTACAAAGGCAAGGACCAAGAATAATCACTTTTAGTTTAACTATGTGTATGCTGTCACCATTTCCACAAACGTTTCTCCCAAACAAATGTTCCTAAGTGGTGTCTGCAGGAATGAGGTAGCTGCATGTTCACCTTCATGAGTTCCTCGTCGTTTTTGGCATGCAGGTGTCTCAGGAGATACCAACTGGCCACCTGCACCACTGTCGCTGGTATATCTGGAATGTAAACCAGCCTCTCCAGCAAGCGTCTTGTTTCCCTATAGAAGACACAGCAGACATGAACAAACGTATAACATGATTGCTATCCATTAGGCAGCCTGTTCCCATGTAAATGTTTCTCTTCCTTTTTTGGATGCTTCCTTTACGGGTCACCAAAGAGGATCATCTGCCTCTATCTTACCATATCCCCAGCATCCTCCTTTGTTACACCAACCCTCTGCATGTCCTTCTTCACTACATTCATAAACTTTCTCTATTGTCTTCCCCTTTTCCTCCTACATGGCAGTTCATTATCCACAATAATGTATCCACAATCTCTACTCAGCCCATGTCCAAAGTATCTCAGCCTTGCCTCTCCAACTTTGTCTCCAAAACACTCGACATGAGCTATTCCTCTGATGTCCAACTGCAGCTTGGACTCCTGTCTTTTTGTTGGGGCCCTTGTCCGTACGTCATAGCAGGTCTAACTACTATCTGCTATCCTGTCACAAATCACCCAGATACTTGTCTCCACCTGCTCCACCTCAGTCTGGCCTGATACTGTAACTGTTATCTCTCTTCCATCAGTATTGACTAATATGAAATGAAATGAAAAGAGCTCCTGATACTGTGATTATGCTTGGCACAGAAGTTTCTGCAGCATTTCTCAAGGAATTTAGCCAGGTCATGGTTGGCATATTTGCTCAGCTCAGCATTCTCATGAATGTACTCTAATTAACCGTACTGGCAGTCCTCTGAGGGTGACAGAATGCTATAATACTACCAGGACATAAAATGTTGCTTTGCAGTTCCAAAAGTACCAATATATTGAAAAGACAGATGGAAGCATGGATTTGAAGTTTTAAGAATCTTATGTTTCATTTAATCACTTAAGCCGTTAAATTAAACATCTACAGGGATAAAATCATTTGCATGGCTATGTGGGCTGACCAACAGCACTGCAACCTGCACCTCTATGTACGTAAATAAACTTAGCATAAGGAGCTGCACCGACCTAGCAGCCATCTTTGTCACAAACTGGAGCAGAGCCTGGAAAAGAAGGGCCACAGGGGATGAGTCCAGCTTCAAGACCTCAGTAGTAGCTTCCAGCACCAAGTCCTTCCAGTCATTTCCTGGGACACCCACCTTAGAAGTCAGATCACACATGGTTCAGAGAAAACTAGGAAAGAGAAATCTGCACAAAATAAATACATCTAGTAAAGGTGTAATACGTCAAGCTACATTAATTCCAAACAACATGTGTAACACATGCACTAACTTTGGATACAAGCAAAAAGCTCTATTTAGCAATAGCGTCTTGTCAGCCACTTAGCCTTGGCTGCTCATCCTATGATTCATCAATCTTATCTCCTCTACTTTGAATCTGTCCTTACTTGACAGGGGTGTAAAAAAAGAGCCGACTCTGGCTTTTTGTGTGTATTCATTGAATTTTGTAATTTTTATGAAACACAACTGAGTCCTTATTGCTAAAATGCTACCTCTGGAACAAATAAATACATTATTCCCTAAATAATGCAATATAACATTTGTTGTTTGTATTGCTACAGTACAATCCTGCTTTAATAGCTGTAATTTCACACCTTAAAATTGTAGATCCTGATTTGAATCCCAAACATATACTTACCATACAAGGCCCGAGAGCTAGCAGGGCTAGTCGGAGGAGGCTGGCTACCTGACAGCTGTGCATGCCAAGCTGCGAGGCCAGCTGGAGACTCTGTCTGTAAGCCATGACCGCCTGAACCAGTAGGCCCTGGCTGCGATACACCTCAGCCAGCCACTGAGCAGAAGGAAGCAGAAGAACAGAGGAGTCACAAAATGAATGAAGATGATTTGGATCAGAGACAAGAATTCACTGAGTGACAGGTGGGGGAGAAAATATGAGAGGATAAGCATAATTACTGTTTTAAGATGCCATTATCTTCATCTAATCAAAAGATAACATGGCTAGAAGAATACTTATAACTACATAATATTGACATTTTCATTAGAATATTAATAATGAAGCTCGAATGCTATATTTTTCATTCTCCACATATATACTGTCACACGGTAGCACCAACTGCCAATATGTTCAAGGCTTTTGCTGCTACCCTGTTACTGGTAGCAACTACTTGATGTTAAGTTCAGCAATTTGAGGTTTTCAAGTGAGGTAAAGAATGTTCAGAGTCTCAGTGAAAGCAAGAGAAAATGGCAGTAGAGGAGAAAAATAACATAATTTTAGCATGAGAGCAAAACCTTTTTTTCCAATATGCTGTCTTATCTTTTGAAATATCTATGTTTCCATTTTTAGCGGTTTTCAAACTTACAATTAAAATACTGGTAATTGAAATCAAAGAAGAGATCATCACTTAGTCACTCTAGCCTTGCTGGAGTACTTTAAATGGATAAGCGGGTAAATGTAAACGCTTACATGCCATGCCCCAAGGTTGGTAGGGTTCATCATCACAGCACTGCTGAGCTGCTCCAACACAGGCTCTGGGAGGACAGTACCACCATCAGTCATAAGGAGGCGCTGACACTGCACCTGCCTCAGTGATAACATCACTGCTGCATGCTCAGGGGACACATTCAAGACCTGTGATAAAGGTAAAACTGTGTCAAAGGTGGCAGAGTTAAATATATTGCCAGAATGGACAAGATTAGAAATGGCTATCTGAGGGACAGCTCAGCTCAGTGTACCTCAGTGTTTTGGAGACAAAGTTAGAGGTGTGCACACAGTGTGTGTGAGTCCCCAATATCCTACCTGTGTGCAAAGGACCTCTGCTTGCTCTAGCTGTCCCTCCAGCATGAGACCAGTCACTGCCTGTTGTAGTACCCATCCTTCCAGAGCCTGAGCTAGAGGCCGCTCTATTTCATCCACACTACGCACTGAGACACAAAACCGCAAAAAGGTGTTAGCTACACAGTCAAATACGCAGAGACAAGTACACAAATGGGGCGACAGTAAAAGAGCACCAGTGAGCATACCTTTCTCAGAAACCACAGACATAAGGGTCTGCTGCAGCGCTTGTCTGCGAGGAGCAGAACCAGAAAGATAACAGGAAGTGTTTTCGGTGTAACAAGCAGCCATTAATCCGGCCCACGTTGCTGGATCATCTAAAGTAGAGAGCAGAATGACGACTCAAATACGTATAAGCAAGTATCTCACACACCCGTGTTCTTCAATAAATGTCACATGCAAAACAGCCATTTTTTCTATATAGGTAAGGTTACACTCCACTGATATAAATAAACATTAACAAACCTTCCTGGCAAGAAAAGGAAATGTATTTCCTCAATCTAATTGAATTTAATTGTTCTAAATTAGAGAATTTAAAAAAAATTTAATTGTATTTGTTATTTATATTTCCAGCTTTAAAAGACAATAAAAAGAATATCATGTTTATCGTGTGTAAGAAAATAATGTGTGTGTTTACCAGGACAGAGCAGCACAGCTCTCTGCATAGTCTTCAATGCATTCTTCTGACTGTCCTCTCCAGAGTGTCTGCCACTGGCCAGCTGGTTCACTCCACTGTACAACAACGCCCTCTGCAGTCACACAAGTTACGTCAACCGTTTAACATGCAAACAATGTGAATATATGGGTAAAATATACCTTTTGGATGTTTCGGTTTTTAAAAGTTTTAAAATATGTCTACAATGTACAAAAACTGAGAAAAAGAAATTACTGCTAAATTAAATGGGCCAGTTAGATTTTTTTAAAGGTTTACCGGAGAACACAAGACATAAGATAAAAGTCACATTTTTACCTTTCCTTGGGTCATACTGGAGAGACAGGCAACATGGCCAGCTACTGCAGCACCCTGTGAAATAAACAAGTGAAAAACATGAACCCCAATGAACCAAATGTGTTTGAGCATATTTGATTTGTCAGGCTTAGTACACAGGCTTACATTTGCCTTTCTAGGGTAGTACTGTGGAACCACTCTGGACAGAAGCGCCCACAAAGAAGCATTTCCAGGATTGCTATAAATAAATCAAGAAAACATGGAAAGTTGTTAAATTTATGATCTGTTGCTGCAGTGTCTAGGGTTGTTGCAGTTGTGGTTGATTGTTTTGTTTGATCACTAGAGAGTAGAATAAAATGCATATAGTGTAAAAGAGTACATACCAGCAAAATTATTTGTTTTTTGAAGTAAAGGCAAGCTTATCATTAATGCAAATTTCATTAAAGGGAAATACCTGTGCACAGCTCTTGAAACCTCCCTTGGCACTGCACTAAAATTCCCCTGCACAGCCAACAAGGTGCAGGTGAGTAGACATCGCTGCTCGATAGCACTCCCAGAGGCTGAACCTTGCTTTAGGAGCTCAGTAAGCGCAGCAGCAGCAAGTGTAGCATCACTGTTGGCCAGTCCGAGCGCACATAAACAAACCAGGGACTCTGAAATTGGCTCCTTTAACATTGAACTATGGGAACAAAAAGTAAAAACAAATAGTTTCAGCTAAAATTCAAGACTAGTACAAATATTATTTATATCTATCTATCATTAGATGGTTTCAAAATGTTTCCCATGACATAATTAAATTGTTTTCTTGACAGTTTTCCTGAATAACAGCATATTTTTAAAGTAGAAACCTATCACACGTATCTATTTTTGATTTATTTTTATGGTTTACACAGCCAGAGCTTATGTGTAGATACTGGGCACAGACTCCCAGTGGCATGCAGATAAAAATAAAAAATAGGAACCATTTGTGGCAAGTCTAAACCTGAAAAATGACAGTATGTGCACAATAAAATAAGCTCTTCCAACCAAAGCATAGAGCACAATATAAGTGATTAAAGGAGATTCAAATGTTTTGTCCTTCAGGTTCAGCAATACTGGCAAGCAAAACGCTCTTTTTACAATCAACATTAAAACATAAAACAAAAACCAATAAAGCTTTCTGATCTTTTTTTTTTTTTTTAATACTAGCAAATATTGAAAATGAACGATGGGAAAAACCAACATTATTGATTAAAATGACAGATAAATAGGACATAAAACTAGTACAATCCATAAAACACTCACTACGACTCACCATTTAAACAGCAGAGTCTTGGCTGAGTCTAGGTTACCCTGCTGGTGCTGCAGCAGGGCCAGAGCTGTCAGTGTATAAGCCTTTTCCTTCTCACTAGAAGCCACAGCCAAGGCGCGTTCATAGGCTATAATATATACACACATGCAGCAGTTTATTCACAGCCCCTTTGACATGTAAACACATATGAAATCTCTTCACTTTGGTGTTTTCCAGTCCTTACCGCTGATGCTGTCTGAGATGAGTCCTGCCTTGCAGTAGGCCAGAGCCAACCCAACCAGGTCACTGAGCTCTTGCAGTGGAGTGGAATTATAAACATGCACAGCCTCCTCCCACTGACCTGAAGTGCTGGAAAAGCCAGAGCGGAACATAAAAAAGTGACATTTAGGATAAAAGATAAGCAATTTGAAAAAATAGTTTAAGTATATCATAATGAGACAGCTGGTTACCACAATGCACGGCCATAGCTGCCCAGAGAAAATGCCAACTCTTCTGAAGAGGATGTGGACTGAAGTAGTTCAACCGCTCTGAGGAAGCATATTGGATTGCAAAAGGTCAATTGAAAACCCAATATATATAACATTATGTTCCTTCTCAGTTATACTGCTTCATCAATTAGAAAGCAGAGACAGTCAGTGTATTTCAAATACATACCTCTGGTAAGCCTGTAAAGCCTGTCTCTTCAGCTGCAGATGCTCATTCAGATAGCCCAGCATAATGAAGGCATCAGGATCTGATTGAATCCTTTCTGAAAGAGATGCAAAAAAATATACAAATAACCAAAAAGTCTGCCAGTAACACATGCAAAGCTAAGTGAAAACCACAACACCTGTGGATCCTGTGTGCAAATCAGTACGCAAGACATGTACCTGTGTACTTGCTGAGCGCCACCTGAGCAGCAGAGATGGCATTCATCTGCACGATGTTGTAACGGTACAGTTCTGAGTCTCTGTTGCTCTTATCCAGCAGCGTGGAGCAAACCCAGAAGGCATATCCTTTCACGCCTTCCATCTGACGGAGAAACATGTCAGGATTGATAAGGAAAGACAGAAATGAAGGGAATATCAAGTCTGACAGAGCAAAGCAAAACATCACTTTGTGTTGTACCATGCCATCATTACTATATCCTTACAACTAAAAGGCTTGGAGCTTAAAACTAAGCACAGCGACTAAGAAAGGTGAAGCAAACACTGTTATTATCTTGCTAATAAGTGGGTATTACAATAGCAGGTCACGCACATGTGTGCTGAGTTCAGTGGTGTGCCTGAAAAGATCCATGGTGTCATAGCTTCCCACGCGTTCTGCTATCAGCGCCTGGTAGGAGGACAAAGGATGAAACTATAATTTAGACAGATAAAGACAAAGAGGCCAAAAAAGTCACAGTGTTATGCCAGTACTTTCAGTGTAATCAAACTTTATGGAGCTCCCTCACCGAGCAATGATGTCTTTCACATTCCTTACTACTCCAAAAATACAGCCCAAGGAATAATTTTACCTCTCTCTGCTAGTTGTGGCTTTGAATTTATATGCATTTATTAGAAATAGTATACATTCATCAACAGTGAACCGTTGCCTGTAATGTGATATTTTCTTGGCTTGGGGGCTTTCAAGTTATCAATAAATGCTGAGAGTGGTACCTGTCCGATCCAGCAGTTGACATAAAGTGGCTCCAAAGACTGAGCAATCTTGAAGGCCTCGTGTGCAAGCTAAAACAATAAATCCACATTTGAACAATGAAAATGTCATCCACCTATGTTAAAAACAGAAGAAATATGTAGCATAAACCAAGTAATCACATACCTCTATATTTTCCTTCTTCAGATACAGGCTACCAAGGTTTGTCCAGGCCACAACATTCTGCAATGACATTTAAGAGTCACGTAAAAACAGCAGAATATTTACTACCGTAATACTTTAATAATCTCTACAGCAAATGTGCCGTACGTACATTAGGCTCAACTTGGATGGACTTGATGAAGCAATGCTGAGCCAGAGCATAGTTCTCAAGATCTGATGTGAGAAAAGAAGGAGAAAATATTTTGTTCTTTTTTGTAAAGATTGCTTAGAAGTATATAATTATTTATAATCGTAAAAGGTTTTGTAAAAATGATTGCACCTTCTTGTAGACTAAAAATCTTGAGGTGACTTAAATGAAATGAAATGTATTCATAAGATTTGCTTTTCTATTTTTGTAACTTAACAACATATTTATCAAACTTAAGTCCATTAAGTTGAGAGACCTTAGTACTCTTGTCAGAGAAATAAAGATATTTTTCAAATGCCACAACATTTTGACTCTTTTTATGTAGAAATAATAACAGGCAGAGCTTTCAACAGACTTCAGGGAGACGATGTTGCTTCATTCCTAAGTGCAAAAATAAGGGAAATAAAACAAGCTATACAGGCTTTTACTCTAAAAACACAACCGTTACCTGAGAATGTCGTTACCTTTGTTCATGGAAACAACTCCCAGGGCATTCCAGTAGCTGTGGTTGCTGCTGTCCATCATGATGGCTTTTTTTAAGCACTGCATAGACAAAAAGACCATGAGATAGAGACCTCTTTCTGGAACAAACAATGCAAAGATGTTGTACAGGGTTCGGCAAATAACCTGCTGGGCCTTCTCTATGTCCATAGCTGGGGAGTTCTGGTCATTCTGTGTAAGGCTGGCCTGATGATAATAGTTGAGCCCTAAGTCATACCACCGACTGGCAACTTCAGGCATCAGTTTCAAAGCATGAGCATAGCACCTGTGGCAAAACATATCAGTTTCAATTTCTGCTTGGCTAAAAGGGGCAGGTAGGATAAGCAATGTAAAAAAAGCACAAATATATAGTACTAACTATTCTTATGCATTATCAGCCTTATAATGATATGATAATGGCCATACCTCTCACCGACTTTTAGTGTCTGGGCCTGGTTGAGCATTTGGCTCTCAGTGTTGGCATCTAAACCAGCAAGTAGGGCTGGCACTATAACCTTGGCTCTGTTTGGGGAGACGGTGCTAACTGCAGTGCAAGCATCGCCCAGCAGCTTCCACAAGCAGGAAAGGTCTGGTCGCAGCTGTACAGCTCTGGAGATCACAAAGTAAAGAATCTTAGAAAAAGACTACGTGTGCTATGCATAATGTTCAGAACCACCAGATGAAGTATCGAGGAACAGCCCTACAGTAAACGCAGGAGCTCTTGACCAGCAACAAGATAAGTGTTGGAATAAAGTTCAACTTTTGCCAAATAATGTCAAGTGGTATAATAAATAGATTCGTCAATCAAATGTCAGTATATTCACCGCTAAAAGGACCATTACTGCACCATAGCTTCACTAGCAAGTACCTGTTTGCTGTTATAACAATATTACAGATGTCATATATAGAGCGTTTAGGGTTCGCGGGTTGAATGAGTGTGTTGTCATTACCTGAAGAGGTTCTGTATTGCTTGCTGAATGAGGTCAATGGCTCCTCCATCTCTGCAGTCCTGCATTAAACTTTTTGCCAGAGACAGCTGACACTCCCCAAGACCTGAATAAAAGACCATGTTAAGTAAAATTAAATGCCCAGATTTAGACATATCACTCCCTGAAGATGTGCAATAAAATACCTAATAGATTACATTAAATCAAATAAAGTGCATCTAAAGGGTACAATGAAACATTCACTTACCTTTAAGAGCAGGGACATAGTCCTGCTTTGCTGTGATCAGCAAGTACTCTGCGACAGCCTCTTTGAACTTGCCCAGAGTCTGTTTGATTGCAGCAGCCTGGTAGACACTGTAGATGGAGCAGGGCTGAAGCTGATGGGCTTTACCAAAAGCTTTCAGAGCTGCTGTGAAGCTCCGGCGGTTTAGATATGCTTCACCTAAACACTCCCAACACACCCAGTCCTCTGGGTCTGCTCTTAAAGCGGCCTGCAGGCTAAAATTAGAAATAAAATATTCAACAGCACTTATACACTTAGACCGTGGTAATAAATTTAGTTGTCTCAGATGTGTAAATCTTACTCCGCTATGGCCTGTTGATTTTCTCCAACTTTCAGGTAGTATAGGCCTCGTCTCATCCAGGCCCATTTAGCCGAGCCTGGAGTGGCTTTCTCTAACACAGACTGAAGAATGGCTAAGGCAGCGTCCTGTGTCAATCAGCAAAGAGAGAAAGAAGGCACAAAACGGGGAAAAAACTTGTAAGGAGACTAAAGGCAATAGCAAGGAGCCAAACAAGACGCCCGATTCTCAGAATTTGGTGACTTTTTCACCCCCAAGACAACTCACCATGTCTCCCTGCCCCATACTGAGATCCACCGAGGCAGCGCCAGACTCCACATCTTCACTGTCCAGCTGAAAGGCCTTTTTGTAGCAGCCTTGTGCACGGCCATAATCCTTTGCAATGTCCCGATAATAATGCCCCAGGTAGCGAAATACACAGCCAAGGTGTGGATCTAGCTTTGCAGCCTGAAAAGGGCAAAACAGGCCTTTCAAACTAAAATGTCATTCATCTCTTATTTTCAAAGACCGACCCATTAGCACCTGAATTCACCTTTCCTACCACATACACAAAACTTTCAATAATAATTTCACAAACCTTCAGCAAATGTGTGTGAGCTTTGCTCCGGTCTTTACGGGTCTCTTCTCCCATGTCCCAGTAGAGCTGTCCAAGCAAAAAAAAATACTCTCCACAGTCTGGGCTCTGACTTGCAGCCTTTAGGAAACTACATTAAAAAAAATACAAAAAACAGTTTGGTGGGATGAACCAAATTATTTTATGCCATGCAAATGGGCTCTTTTACGTAAGTTTAAGACAGTAGACTGCCATAGAAAATACGAATAAAAAGATTTATTCGTCTTTTTTTTTTTTTTTTACCTCTGCTCTGCCAGCTGCTTTTCACCTTTAACCATGTGCACCAGTCCTCTCAGAGCCAATCCTTGGGCTAGGTTTGGGTTGGAAGCCACCAGTTCTGATGACACCTATAAAGAACAGACTAGTTTACTGCTGGCCAGTTCATCAGTTCACCAGACACATACTCCTTGCGTCCTGCAATCATAACTTAGTTAAAATAACAGAAATATGTTGTTTTCATTGACAGAATCAGTAAGTATTCATTTAATTCAACCTTAAGTGCTTGGCCAGTCTGTCCCTTGTTAAGGTATGCACGTCCTTTAAGGGCTAACAGAACGGGGTCTTTTTCAGCTTCTGGAATCTAAAAAACAAACAGACACAGATGTGGCATTTCCTTTGATGTTATATCAACACTTACAGCTTCTAACAATCTCCACAACAATTTTATTAATTAAATACTATAGCTATACAATGCTGTTTAAAGCGAGCATTTACCAACTCATTACCTGTTTAAATGTCTCCAAAGCCTGCTCTCCAGCTTTCTCTCCTCCACTTCTCACTAAAGCCTCTAGTTTTAGTCGAAGAAGTCTGATCCTCAGCTCCTTCTCTTCAGAGTCACACACATTCAAACCTAATAAAAAAGGACACACACTGAAGTGTCTTTTTCAGGGATTAAAGACATTGATCTTTAAAGTCAGTACTTAAGACCCTTTTTAGTCACCCTCTTTTTAATTAAATATTGGTGATGTCTTGAGTGGACACAGTTAAATATACCTTGTGAGCATGATGTAGCGCTGTCAGCGTATCTGTAAATTTTAAACTGGGCTTCAGCCAGACTGTACCATCCTGTAGTTGAGCTCATTTTCTTCAACCCTAATAAAAGTGGAGGAGACAGATAATGAATAAAAATGACCATCGAGAGCACATATTAAAGGATAAAGTGTTAAGGTATGTTTTTTACATTGTTTGTTACTGTGACAACTCACCTTGTGTAAGGTCATCAATGGCATCTTTATACCTTCCTTCCAGCAATGTTTTTGTGCCCAGACACAAATGACCCAATCCACTGTCAGGGACCAGGTCCATGAGGCGGGAGAAAGAGCTAACTGCCTCCTCATTAAAGTTTCCTTTGGAGAAACGAGAAGAAGATACATATGACTCTGCCATTTATGAACATCCATTATGAATACAAAAAGGCAAGGATTTTCTTTTAAATGTTATTTTACCTGTTTTAAGGTAATGATGACAAAGAACCTCAAGAGGATAACTTTGGTTAGGGTAGAGGGAAATCATGGACTGACATGCTGCAGTCATTCTGGCTTCTTCTTGTGGTAGCTGCAGTAAGACCAGATTCATGATTAACAGGTCATTTTGAGAAGCATAACTACCTATAATGAGCTGGCCTTTTTGGATACACATTTTTAAGTTTCTGTGATAGTTAGCTAGACATAAGAGAAGATGCACTTACTAGAGAAAGACATTTGACATAGTCAGCTGAGACCTTCTTGTGGTCCTCTCCTGGTACAGGATCGATGAGAACCAGAGCTTTCTCAAATGCTGTGATTAACTGATAAGCACAAAGAAACCAAGAACAGCATTGATGTGTGTGCAGTAGGAAACACCATGAAGACTTTTGCTTCTCGTAATCAGTGGGTGGTTATGATATGTAGAAGTTATGGCGAGCCAGCTGTAGCCAGCCTGTTACATTGGATTTTGTTAGAAGACATGAATCTCAAGTACTGTAAAGTGTTTACATATAAAGGAAACATAATGTTGATGAGTTAAAAGTCCACATTTTGGTCTTACATGCTGCTGAGTTTCACTATCCTGCTCCACCTCCTTAAGACAGTCTGAGGGGAGCTGGGTCATCTTTTGCAATAGCTGCACTAACTCCTTTTTATCCACGGGTTCTTCTTCCTTCAGCTGTATGAGCTGCAGCCAAACCCTGGCCAGCTGTTCACATACAGAAACATATTCACATGTGTTAAAAACATAAAACACACACATAGACAATCTATTTTCATTAGTCTTGAAACTGCATACCTTTAAATATTCTTTGTCAGACTCATAAATTTCTGTCAGTTTGTTGATCACCTCATAACATTTGTTTTTGTCTGAGCTGCAAATCGAGAACATGATGAAAAATCAGTAACCGCATAATATTCTGTCACAGTGTATTAATTACTTTCAATTTGATTTTTTATTAATCATTATTTTTATCTGTTTTATATATTTATAGGAAACTTCAGGTAATAAAATGTTTCCATATATTACCTTGCATACAACTCAACAAGTTTCTGGTAGACATTAGGCAGCTCAACCTTGAAGTCCCACTGATCAGTCTTATCATACAAATTTGCCAAGCCCTTAAAGAAAGAACAATTATTCAGACTGTGCATTATTAATAGAGGACAGAGAGGAGAGAGGTATTTTATACGGGATGACATCCTGAGTAAAGATGAATCTATTTTTTAAAGAAAAAAAATCATAGAGGCATGCAGATTAAATCTGAAGTAATTTCAACTGGTTATTATTATCAAATTAACCAATCATAGTAGCGTAGTATTAAATGGCTAGAGAGAACAGTTATCATTAACTAATACATTCTGTACCTTACCTGCCAAGCCAGCAGCTGCTCCGGCTCCAGCTCCACTGCCTTTTTATAGGCTGCCTGTGACTGATCCGGTTGATCCAGTTCACTGGCTGACAAGCCGATGAAGACCCAAGCATTGTAATTGTTTTTCTCAATTTTCAAAACAGTCTAAACCCACAATGCAGAGAGGAAGGTCAATTTTACATTTTTACTCCTAGTATGTCTGAGAAGAGCATATTACATTTTCAACTTACTGTTATTTAAAAAACATTGAGATACTTTACCTTGCAGTGTTTTAGAGCTTCTTTGAATTCTTTGTTTTTAATGGCCTCTCTGGCACTTTTCAGCGCGGATTTCACTTCTTTATTAGACATCTTGTTGCTATGAAGAGACAACAAAGCAATACACCTTTCAAAAAAACAGCAAACTCTACACAATGATCAGATCTCAGTGGTTGAAAAAATGAATACAATTCAATTTTGTTTATATAGAACCAAATCACTGCTACAGTCAACTGTATAAGCTAGTTTTATAGGTAAAGGTAAAGACCCTACAATAATACAGGGAAAACCCCAATAATTAGACAACCTCCTGTGAGCAAGTACTTGGCAACAGTGGAAATGTAAAACTCCGGTTTGACAAGAAAAAATCCTCTGGCAGAACCAGGCTCAGGGAGAAGCATCCATCTGCTGGGACCGGTTGGACGTGAAGGAAGAAACACAAAAAAAAAAAGGCACACTGCATTTGCAGTAATATGCATTGACTTTGCATTTCAGTCTGTGTGTATAGACACAGTGAAAAAGAAGTGAGGTCAGTGATTTGCAGAAAGCCCTTCACAACCAACCTATATCTATTGCAGTGTAACTAAGCAAAGGTTCAGGGTCACTTGATCCAGCCCTAACTTAAGTGTTATGAAAACGTTTGAAGCCTAAAATTTCTCTGCATATTTGTATTAATGTGGACTGGGTTGTGTTAGGAAAGAGATTATGCCACATAGTGATTTACTATATTGCAGGAGTCTAAAGTGAATTTCTATATACTGAATTTCCAGAGGAACCTACCCAAGGGATTAATAAAGTTCTATCTAACTATCTATTTACATATATTAGTAGATGATTGTCGGCTAATGCTGCTAGTGAGCAACATTAGCTTGAGCTGTGGGCTTGTTCCGATCATAAAATGCATATTTTAGAGTGCAAGTAAATTTAGAACCATGGTTTACACTTAATATTCAACTTTCTCAATTGACCGAGTTAACTTTAACCCCTGTATCTTTTGAAAATGCGTAAAAATAAAAAAAACAATAAAAGTTGGATCACCTACTGTTTACATTGACAGCTTGCGGAGCCTGCTCCCTTCTCCAGCTGACCCGGAAGTAGAAGAAAAGTAACGAGACTGGACTTTCAAAATAAAATTCAAAGCGGCGCTTCAGCTGGAAAGCCTCTTCAATTGTTGAGCTTTGTTTACAGTCTGCTTTACGTGCTATTGTCCACAGCCAACTACCAGTGCAGCGTGAAATTTGACAAGATTAAATAAACGGAGAAGTAAAAGGTGCAATCATTTTTAAGTCTGATCTGTAACTGAATAATTATTTATTAAACAATATTTTTAAAATCCCGTTTATCAGGTTCTAGAGTATTGGTTTTTAAACTTTAAAGATGCAACTAGACAGATCTAATTTTTTTCATGGTTTCTTATTTGTTTTTCTTTCACTGCAGAAAATGCTCAAATAAAGGGTCAAAAAATTTTTTTTTTTACCTTTATTTTTGAAGCCTAAATTGTTCTCCAGTTGTTCTTATAACCCAGTCATCATTGCCAGTTCACCATCATCAAATGCATGGAGTTTGAAGCAATAACAATAACAATGATAATAATATTTATGGTCATTGCACGTGTACAGTGAAATTGGATATTATATTATCAGTGCACACATCTGAAAATGACTTACAAAAAAGTCCAAAATTTATATAGATATATAAAGAGCACAAAAATACCTTAAAATTCACCATAAAAACTTTCTAAAAAGGTAAAGTAAACTGTACATCATGCCACTGATACAACATGTTTTACATTCTGTGGGTAAACACTACACAGATGATTCTCTTAGAAAAACATGCACAGTCCTAACAGCATTTAGTTTTTGGAGGAAAATTATTTATTCCTTGTGTTTGTTCTGAAACTTCAGGGCAGCAGTTCAGACAGAAGGGGGGGGGGGGGGGGGGGGTCCCAGCTGCATAGGGTAAGAGACAAGGTACACTCTGAACACCAGTATGTCTTTTTGTGTAGGCACAACACAAAAAGGAGACAACCATTCACAATCACATTCAAACTTAATAGCAAATAAACCGATCTGCATTAACTGAATGTCTTTGGACTGTGCAAATTGTCATCTGGGCTATGGACAATAATTAATTATAACTGATACTTTGGTTTAAATTACATAAATTACATACATTTAAATTACAGAAGTAATTTACACTACATTACAAAGAAAATCATGTAAAGTCCCTGAAACACTGGTGGAAATTTGTATGAAGGGGACGATGTCAGAGATGTAGACTGAAGTGTGTCATACTGTGAGCCTAGGACATCTGTAGGTTATCAATCACTGTAACCACTGCAGTACTAACATGAGACACCGCAGAACAGATCAACGACTTACACAAAGATCCAAACTTTATCAAAGTGCAATTTCAATTTGTTCTACTAGTTATTAGACATAAAATATCACTAATAGCCATAGAGCCACTTGTCAATGGCTCTCTCATTGGCTAATGCATCTTTTTGCCAATCCACATGCCACCGGAGGTTACCAATGACTTGACTATAGTTTCTCCCTAAGCTAAGGCGCCATGCACCGAATGCTTTTTTATTGTAGACGTGAACAGCTTCAGACACTTTTGGATAGTCCACGATGCTACGCAACTGCTTCTCCAGATGTGCTTGCACATCTGGGAATTTGTGAACCACATTGTGAAGTTCATCCTTGTCCAGTGTGAGATCTGCAAAAGAAAAGCAGGAGAAAAACAATTAAAGGACACTGTTACACCCCTCTGCAGCCCCTAATTGGCCACACCTAGTCAGGTGTGGATAAAAGCACACCTGAGGCGGACTTTCGAGAAACTCACTAGTTTTTGCCTTGATGGCACCAGCCATTTTACCTGCTATGCCAATTTAAGATAAAACCTCTTCTCACTAACACTCTGGTATTCGTCTCCTTTTTTATGTTGCGGCTTTTGAGCCGGGTCGTAACAGACACATACGAAGACAAGCTGAAGTTAGCGTCAGAAGCTTTAGGCTCACCAAAGAGTTGCGCGGAAACACTCAGGCCATCGGCGTACGTGATGTATTTCCACCGATCACTTCGCAGCATGTAAGTAGAGGCGTTGACGTTACAACCATGATATTCGCTGAATGCCCAGGCTCTCTGCTGTTGGTTAGAAAAAGCAATGGATGTGGACAGCAGAGGAAGGAGGGACTGGCCACTTAGATTCCCTACTGCTGAAATCCCAGCAATCTCTGCAAAATATAAAAATGTGTCACAACGTTCGATTTGAAATAATCAAATCAATATTTACCACCGCTTTCATGCTGTTTTTATAGACAGTAGTCAAACAGCAGTGGCAGCACTGAAAAAAAAGGCAGGAGGCTGAGCTGAGCACAGGTCAACTGGTTTGGAGACAAGATCAGAGAGGCAAGGCTGAGACGGTTTGGACATGTACAGAGTGGATAAATGGAACAAAAGATCTCAAAGATGGAGAAAAAGAGGAAGACCACAGAGAAGCTTTGCGCATGTAGTGAAGAAGGACATGCAGAGGGCTGGTGTGAAAGAGGAGGATGTTAGGGAGAGGGTGACATGAGGCAGATGATCCACAACATCCTATGTTGTCTGTCTGCCTCCTTACCCAGCACAGTGGGATAGAGATCAACCAAAGATACAAGCTGGTTGACCTGCTGGCCAGAGATGAGCCCAGGCCCCATGATGAGAAGGGGAACGTGGGAGCTTCCTTCAAACATCGACATCTTATAGAACTGCCGGTGCTCCATGGCCAGCTCCCCATGGTCAGCCGTAAATATCACGACTGTGTTGTTAAGCACGCCGGTCTCTCTCAATGCAGAAATCACTTGACCTGGTGAGACAGAGCATGTGGAAGATGGAGTAAGAGCCAATCCATTTTGGGATTTTCTGTGAATTCAATCAAAAACTTTATTCAAACAGCAGAGAAAAGATAGCAGTGCCACAGACAGTGTGTCTGTGAGGTTCATATGCTTTAACTCTCCACTTTTAAATCTTGTAAAAATGATGGTTTGTATCTTTTTTTTTCTACACTGCATTTGTAAGCTCAAAGAAAACACCATTCCAGGCATGTTTGGTTTTTTTCTTTAAGATCTCAAAACCATCGTTTCAGTCCAAAATAGCAGCTGTGAGACCAGAATGTAGCGAATTACTGCTGTCAACTAACCCAGCATGGCATCGGTTTCGGCGCACATGGCGTAATAGAAGGCCCGAATGCTTTTGACTTCATCGTCGGTAAAAACACCGCTGCAGTTTTTGGTGAAGGTGGAGTAGTAGTCAACAGGGTGCATGGCAGCCAAAGGCAACCATTTGGGAACAGAGATGAGGTCAGAATTCACCTGTGCGTAAGAAAAAAAAACAAAAATTCGTTTCACTCAGGGATTTTTTTTTTGACACAAAGTGCAATAAAAAAAAACAGAGACGGAAAAAGCATGCCTTTGTGAGCCAGTATGGTGACGTACGGAAGGTGGATCCCCCTGCAGTCTGCCCCAGGGATTCAGTCTTATACGGGTGAGGTAAATTGAGGCCAAGGTAAAGAGCGAAAGGCTCGGGTGTGGTGGACGCAGCTGTCTGGTGGATCCACTGCGTGGCCTTATCTGTGTTTTCCCAGTCTTTGCTCATGATCTTTACAGTTGACTTGTTCCCAACAAGTTCAGAAACAGGCCGGCCCTCTTGGCGCAGGAGGAACTGGACGTCTCGTGTCCATGCCTCAACTCGATTACTGCAACACATGTACAAAAACAGGAAGTGGAAAAATGTGAAAGGCACTGTTTGGAAACAAATGCAAATGCACGCAGACAGTCTGTTACTGCCACTAGCATTTTTCCTTGTGTGATTGTGTGTGTGTGTGTGTCTGTGCATAATATTAATTTGGGGGGAAAAAATAAGAAGAGGAAAGCGAAAGTGTTTTCCTACTGAGACCATGCTACACGTTAAACCTTACATTTACAACAGTACCTGACAGAGTGAGCCCCAGATGTATAATCCAGCTTGCCTATCATCTTGGTACGATACCCATTCTCCTTCAGCAAATCCATCCACGTGGTTGTGTTTGCATCTAAGCACTTGTAGTTGTTCCACGACTGAGTGAGGTGAACATACTGACCGCTCCACATTGCTGAGAGCAAAGTTTAAGCAGCTGAATTACAACATGCAATTTTAAAAGAAAGTCAAAGTAGATTTTTTTTCTAGAGGGCAAATATGTCGCTTACCTGCTCTGGAAGGGCAGCAGATGGGCGAGTTGGTGTAAGCATTAAGAAAGGTGGAGCCGAGCTGCCTGAGATAGTTTGTATATGGCAATTGTACAAGTTTGCTGCCAGGGTCAAAGGACAATCGACCATCCTCAAGAGACACAAAAAGTCATATGGGGATCAAGATACACAGATGCAAGTTGTACATGAAGATAACAAGGAAATATTCAACCACAAAATATAAAGCATCTCTGCAATGCTGTTGAATTTTGATGGACAATACAGCTTTCTCATTCTGTTTTAACCTATTAAGAGTAACTATCTAGTAATAAAGCACTGAAATTTAAGTCATACTTACAAATGCATCACTCATCACCATCACAATGTTGGGTTTGGATGCTTTCTGGCAAATACTTTGACCACATTGCTGAGAAAGGAAAATGAAACCCAGCACTATTATGTTCATGACAGCTTCGTGTCCTCCTGAAGTTATAGACGTGAAAGAAAAGACCCGTCGGAAAAGCATTCGACTTTTATTAGTGGGCATCACAAAGTTCCTGCTCGCCTACAAGCGCCTCAGCCTGATATGTTGTACACATCCCGGTTACGCTTTCAAAATAAGAGGTTTCATTTTTGTTGACGTTCTAACATGCATTAAAAACTGACTATTTATGCAAATATCACCGTTTAAGCGGAAAAAAATTTAAAAACAAATATTTAACATAAATCACACCTACTGTCAGTAATTCTAACACCAGCAGGAGATGAGAAGAACTTAGCAGCAAGAACACAAATAATATCAAAACCAATCTTACCTTAGCCTGTCATTACAAAATGCCAACTGTAGAGGGCAGCATTTATCTAAGCATAAAAAGAGCAAATTCGCACCACTCCAAACCCCTAATTAGATAAGGAAAAGATGTGTGGATGGAACTCTTAATCAAATACAATCTGTGTTTAATTAATTAGCGCCAATCTTTACTGTAGATCTAATTACGGAACATGGACACGGAGACATATCGCAATTTCTGTGTAACTAACTATAACTGTAAAGGCTCTCGGAAAGATGGCTCTAGGTAGCATAACATTACAAAATGTTATCTTATGCCCTGTAATTATCACTGAATTGAAATCAGAAGTGATGTCATTGGCCCTAACTAGCTGTTGGTTGAACCAACAGTAAGTTGCAGTGACGTTCAACAGGTGATACTGCCGCCCACGCTGGGAACAACGACCGCCGCGAGGTGGCGTCTTGATCCTCAGAGTTGTTTATCTTTAAACTAGGACTTCAGCACAAGGATGATGTCTGCCGTGCCGTGGATTCATTTAATCTTTCCACAAAATAATAAGTTTGATTTACATGCGAATATATAAGAAGCTGGCTGATACATTCACCTTAGATCCCCAGGCTAAACACTATGAAACAATTCATACTATTGACAGTGCTGCAGGCATCATCCAACAAAATCGAGCTCTTCTTATTTTTGGTGATTGTGCACAGATGCAGACGCTGCAGTAAATCTGATAATGTGAAACTATTTGTGTGGATTACATCGCAGATGTAATGTGTGTGTGCACAGAGACCAAATGCCGATGCAGGGCTGGGGTTGTAGAGCTGTAGACCTATAAGAAGATTCATAGCTGATGTATGAGCCATGAGTCGTTGCTGCATCACATACCATAAAGCCAGGGCATCTGTAATTTCATTAAAATCGAGGGCCGAGAGGGTTCCATTTCTTCTCTCATTCTTTGAATCAAAAGTCTAGAAATAAGTCTGGGTGATACTTTGTTAGATCTGTTCGTATATTTTCAATAAATCGAATCAGATTTAAAGCCTCTCCTCTCGAACGATATTTTTTGGCGAACATTTCTTTGTGTAGTCTTTCAGCTGTTTGACTTTACTTATCATCTGGTTGTGTGCCACACTTGTTCCAGAAGGCGGAAGGAGGGGGCAGTGAAGCCCCGCGCATGCGCCCAGAGGTTGTTTTTCCCCACACTGGCAGTCGTTTAAAGTGCGCTGAGCTACCGGGGTTTCCTTGTCTGACTGGGACTAGCGAGCAGATAGGCAGATGATAACAGCATCAGTTGCTGTTACTAGATCTCAATGAACTGCCCTCGAAGAAGCCACTGATCGTGCCTGCTGCTTTTTGCAGAGGTGGTAAACTGATCAGTGTCCGGAAAAACGGCTCTATGAGATATTTCTTCATTGAGTCTTTTCTTTTTTTTTAGTATTTCAAGGTCTGTGTAGCCTCTTTCCACCATGGTGCTAGGAAAGGTAAAGAGCTTCACAGTAAGCTATGACTGTCTCAATGACAGCAATGTCCCCGTTTTCTCGAGCGGGGACTGCGTCTCAGGGAGGGTGATCATCGAAGTCACCGGAGAAATCCGCGTGAAATCTCTCAAAATCCACGCGAAAGGATTTGCAAAAGTTCGTTGGACTGAATCGAGAAATGCTGGATCCAACACTGCCTACACGCAAAACTACACAGAAGAAGTGGAATATCTGAACCACAAAGACATCCTAATCGGACACGAGAGAGGTGAGGACTTGTTTTTTGATTTTATTTTCCTGCAGAAGTTCTTGCTTCTCACTTGACCTGATGGGTGAGATGCTCTTAGTGGCCTCGGGCTCAATGAAAGGTGTAGCTGAAGGATAACAAGAGTGATAGACACGATTAAAAAGTTGACCAACTTTCATAATGCTGCATTTTCTGACGGCGCTTGTATGTATGATGTTTTTACGCTCGTAACATACAGCTCCGTGGTTGCTTGTTTGTGTCAAGGTGTCAGAATGAATGACAGCAGCTCTGCTCGATGTATTTAACGTCCAGCGTAAGATTGGTTTTGTTTTTGCTTCTCTTTATTAGGCCCAGAGAAATAAAGCAGTGTTTAGAGTCTCTGTAAGTGTATTTCATTGCAGAACCACATCTTAAAGAGTGTTTCTTTGTAGCTTTTCTTAAGTTTCCCCCTATTGTTCAAAGCGGTTCAATCCTGTTCAGAAAACTGGACCGGGAGAGGCGGGGTAAAGACGCAAGCCCCTACCTCCGGCTGCCTGCCATTGGCTGCGATGTTCATCTGTGGCTGATGACATCATTACCCTGCAGACAGAAAATTCTGCAACTTTTCGGTGAAGGGGGAAAAAAGCTGTAAAATGTAGCTACCAGATGAAAGTACGTGCGGTTTGAAACGTATAAGGAGTTGCAGTGCTTGATACTTTGTTCCTATACTTATCCCTATGGTTAAACCCTTGGTAAACGTGTATTCTGCTAGGCGAAATGTTGTCTTGTTATAGGTGTGTTTAGCAGTCTAACTGTGCTTAACCAACGGTCATTTCTGTACTTTTATTTAGTGCACTTTTTAGTGCAAAAAAGGGGGAGGAAACCCAGACAGTTAAGGAAGGTAACATTTATACCGTTACGATAATAATAATAATGAAAACTATATACTAGCTCAGCCCTTAAGCAAACATGATAACTCATAAAATGATAGCGATAAAAAAAATAATTTTAATAAAATCGAAAGATTGTCGTTTAAAGTGGAGAAATTGCTGCAGTTTTTGTTCGGAGTATGCTCTTTGATACGTTGTTGCTGTGTAGTAGGTAGGTCGGTACTGCGGTGTCGCACAGTGAATGCGTAATGAAGGCTGGGTGGCTGTGGGAAGCTGCTCGCTCCGGTTTAGGCCGGTCTCCTCCTGCTGGAGTCTGCCGTTTGAGTGACAGCTCTGCACTTGTTTACCACACGGCTGCTGCTGCTGCTTGGAGGGAGGGAGGGAGGGAGTGCTGAGCTGGCAGAAGCGCACCCTAGCTCTTTACAAAAATCACTCTTTGTGTTTTAACTGAAAAAAATATATATTCATGTATTTTTAAAAAAGAAAAAAAAAAGAAAATGCAGTTCGAATTGTACAACCCTGTCCAAAACTACATTTCATTCTTCTGCTAGGCAGTGAAATTCTAAGTTTCCTGTACTTGTGCCCGATTTTTTTTTAAATGTAGTATTTATTTATTTTTAAAGCGCAGATTTAAGATTTTTGTCGAACCTCCACACAGCCCATAATAGCCTCAATGTATTAGCATCATACATTGGATCTCTTTGATTCACTTCATTGTTCTTGGGAATAACACTAGAAGAAAGAAGGAAGGGAAAAGGGCTCAGTTTCTGACACCATCAAACAATCAACTTCTTTTACTTTCCTCTAAATATTGGTGTACTGTTTATCTCTCAATACATTAACATAAGTTTTAAATCGGCCAGATATTATAGTAAATTCCTTTTTATTCTCTTTTTTCTCCCCCACCCTGTGTTTTTTTTTTTTTTGTTTTGTTTTTTTTTCTGGTATGACTTTCAGATGCCTTCGTAGAGCATTTTACGCAGGTATGGTATATATGTGTTTGGACTATTGTCCTCCTTGTTTTTCAGACGATGATAACTCGGAGGAAGGACTCACCACTATCCATTCAGGAAGACATGAGTATGCATTCAGCCTTGAGCTTCCACAGACGTAAGTGTTTCATAAATATTAGGAGACTTGCAGTTATTTTATTTTGGGGGTTTTTTTTGGCTGTACTGTGATTATAACATTATTTCTCCCTTCTCTCCTGCTCTGCTCTTTTCCTGCAGACCTCTGGCTACCTCTTTCGAAGGGAAACATGGCAGCGTGCGCTATTGGGTAAAGGCAGAACTCCACAGGCCATGGCTCCTACCCATGAAGACCAAGAAAGAATTTACAGTCTTTGAGCACATTGACATCAACACTCCATTATTGCTGGTAAGCTTATGACTCAATTCACTTGACCAGTGAATGAGCCTGTTAGCTGGTGATGGCACTGAATGAAGGAAATAAAAACGTAGTATGAGTCACTTAGGGCATAATTTTCCTAATTATGGGGAATTTCAGCAGGTTACACTGTAGACACCCTGAATCATGGAAAAATAAATACAGAACAAGTGTTGAAAACATTTGGCTGCTATTTATTGTTATAACTATGGAGTGTTTGATTATCAATCTAGCTTTTATTGTGGCAAAAAATAATGTCTTTATTTTTCCCCACCTTCCCCAGTCACCACAGGCCGGCACAAAAGATAAGACACTTTGCTGTTGGTTCTGCACCTCAGGTCCTATTTCCCTAAGTGCCAAAATTGAGAGGAAAGGATACACCCCAGGTAAGAATAAGTGAATAATTAATGACTTTCTTAGCTATCTCGTAACCAGATAAGTAAGTGGAAGTCCCTGCAGCTTCTGCATTGATTATCAAAAACACACCTGATAAATAAATGTAGATAAACTTCAGCTAACTTGCTTCCTGTCCTTTTAACTCTGTAGGGGAGTCAATCCAGATTTTTGCTGAGATCGAGAACTGCTCATCACGCATGGTCGTGCCAAAGGCGGCCATCTACCAGACTCAGACCTTCTACGCCAAAGGGAAGATGAAGGATGTCAAGCAGCTGGTGGCTAACCTGCGGGGAGAATCTCTGTCCTCGGGCAAAACGGAGACGTGGAACGGAAAGATGCTGAAGATCCCGCCAGTCTCCCCCTCCATCCTGGACTGCAGCATTATCAGAGTGGAGTACTCTCTCATGGTGAGCACAATAATGAGGCGTTTAGATCACTTTCACATAATCTTTCAGTGTATATCCAGATATTGTAGATTTGGAAACACAAGTCTTGCTACTTCCAGTACACTCCCCTGACCTTACCACCACCACATTATTACTTGTTTTAAGTGCCATTCTGTTGTAGAAGTTATATTTCCTACTAAGTCAATATCTCTTCTGGTAAAGCACCTGGCTGACTCAGCTCACATTGCCAAAACTAGGCCTTGGATTGCACCAGTTGTTATCTCCACATGCAGCTAAGAGCATTAGCCCAGAATATCTGTGGCAGCACCTGCCATCAGGGTGCTTATACCTGCTTTACACCATGAACAGAAATGCTAGGTTGCTTATACCTTTTGTAAGCAACTGATCTCATGACAGTGACCTACATATTGTCAAACTAATGCCTAACCCAGTCCTGGTTCGAGTACTTCTGAGAAGATATAGGAGCCATTTCATTTTATGCTGACTGCTCAGCTCCAGAGCCTTTTATTAGACTGATCATAGCCCTTTTACATTTTTTATAACCCTGTATGACATGTTGTTTTATTTTTTGCATATGCTAAACGGTTGTGGTGTTCTTATGTCTGTGCTCAGGTGTATGTAGACATACCTGGAGCGATCAACCTGTCCCTGAACCTGCCTCTTGTCATCGGAACCATCCCTCTTCACCCATTTGGTTCCCGCACCTCCAGCGTCAGCAGCCAGTGCAGCATGAGCTGGCTGGGCATGGGTCTGCCTGAAAGGCCGGAAGGTACGTTTGATCTCATTGTCATGAAGCATCTTTTTCTATTTTAATCAAGGGATCGTAATCGCAAGAATGCTGAAGTGTTGTTTCGTCTTCATTTGCAGCTCCTCCAAGCTACGCTGAAATTGTGACGGAAGAGCAGAGACAGAGCTGTCTGGATGTCCCAGCAGCCCGCGAGGAGCTGGACGGACCTCTCTTTGCCTATATTCACGAATTCCGCTTCCAGCCCCCTCCCCTGTACTCTGAGGTAAGCACCAAATGGCAAATGACCTTCCTTTAGAGTCTCAAAAACAGTTTGTTTCCTTGAATAAACACCTTTTTTCCCCCTCTTTTCCCCCATTCTAGATTGATCCTAACCCAGATCATGCCAGCCGTACAGAGGAGCGCAGACTTGATGCTTGCCCATCACGCTGAGGATATCCCAGCAATTCCCCTGAGATGTTTGGGGAAACTCAAAGAAGCCTAGCTGTAAGGCTCAGCTTTGATTATTTTCTCAGCTGACAGCATTTACAAAATGCTGTTGACAATAAGAGGAAAAACAAGAATATCCAACCAAAAAAACCCAAACAAAAACGAGTGAGTCAGGTTGGACGAATCTGTTCCTGCCTTCCCTCAGCAAGAGAAATGGGAGTCACCAGTTCCGGGTGTCTTTCCTTTCCTGTGTCAGCTTGCTGAGGGTGACATATGTACAGATGAACATGTATCCATTCTGTATGCGAAGAGGGCGGGGTAAAAAAAAAAAAAAAGACCCTCTAGTAGCGCGAGCCCTGGTGATGGTATTGACAACGACAATGACGATGACGAGGAAGAACCGCCACGGCTCAGCCTGCCAAGCTCCTCTTCACCCCTGACTCTTCTGTACCTGTGGCACATAAGGACTTAGCTCCTCTCACAAAGGACAGAACTTGTCATGTCCGTTCATCAGCAGAACTCACCTTAAGGAAATGGGATGAAGAAAAAAAGGTGTCACCACCATAGTCCTGAAAGTAAGCTTTCAGCAGCAGCATCAGTCATCAAAAAAAAGCAAATACTAGGTCCTTCTGCCTCATTTATGGATTTGTTTTGCACATCTTGTTCTTTACTTGAGTTGTGTGGCTCTGTTTAATGAGAGTTTAAAAAATAATCACTAATAGTTTAGTTTCAGCCTTGCAACGCACCAGACTATGAGACTATGAGACTGAAATCTGCATCACTCTGAGTATCGCTGAGAGTAGGATTTGTTTTAAAAAAGCAAAAGCAAAACGAAGACTGAAAAGTACAAGAACAATGCACTGAAATTGTTTAAGTTGTTTAAGAATTTTCATTTTCTTGTGACTAACAACAACCAGACAGTACTTGTACAACAGACTTAATCTTTATGTGGAAGCTTTCTTCTTTTCTCTCTTTTTTTTAAAACTACATTGCCTCCTAAGCTTGAATCTGTGGTTTCCCTCCTTGTTATTCTGTTCTCGTATTCGCTCCAGTCACAGAAAAGCTTGCAACAATTTTAGCTTCGTGGTGGCTCTGGATTTGGACTAGCAGGGTTGCAGACTTTTGCCACTCAATTTGAAGCTGACGGGAAAAGCGCTTGCTTGCGTGGGTGTGTGTATAATTTGTGTGTGTGTGTGAGACATAAAGTGGTGCCCTATTGAGGGACTCACCCTAATTGTTTGCAGCCCCTCTACTCCTAATCTCAGGGCAAGCCAGGCTTGCATAACTGCCCGACTAGCACTGTCTCAGGTGGTCTTCTCACTTGTTAAAAGGAGGAAAAAGAGAGAGAGAAGATAAAGTTTTGAGATTTTTGTTTTAATTGCACTGCTTAGACAAAATAATGAAGTTTTTGTTCACTACCAAAACGAGAGGCAGACCTGCAGAGGAGCGAGGCAGCTTTTTCTTTTTGAGACGAATCACATTCCCTTTATGTCCTGCTGCACTTTCCCACTTCATCCATTACAGACTTTACCAGACCAGTGAAGCCAGGATGCTAATTCCAAAAAAAGAAGAAAAGATGGAAAAATATTTTTGAAATAAGAAAGTAAATTCAGCACAAATGAAATGCTGGGAATGTTGCTAAACTTCTGTTCATGCTGGTCAGAGCAAGTAGTA